>NC_086444.1:211049071-211381571 GCF_028390025.1 Pseudophryne corroboree
TATATCAGACACAATGCTCATTTTTTCCAACTTTATATTATTATCACAGACATTTGTCATAGTTGTTTTGGATCAATACCTGTGTTTCATAATTTTTTATCATATGTATGTAATTCGCTGCTGTTGGTGTAAAAACACGATATTGATATGATCGATGCTTTAGATATGTCAGATTTGTGACCTTACTCCAATTTGTGACTTTCCCAGCATGTGCTAAGAAAATAAATAGACTGAAACAATGGGATGTCTTTGGTAGTGTATCAATGTCCTCTTGTTTCCAATGCACACATTTGTTTTTATGCTTTAGGCTGTTCTTTTAAAAACAAACAATCTCAGCCAAATTTTTTAAATATGTTTGTTCTTTATTTCGGTTATTTTTAATACTTTGTTAGATCATGTCCTTTGCACATTACCTACAGACAGGGCTGCCGTCAGAAATTGTGGGTCCCAAGACTGACAAAATAAACAGAGCCCCTCCCCCCACCCCCAAAAAAAAGATTCTGCCGCACAGCTCCACCCCTATGTGATGTCATACATTGTGACGTTACATATAGGTGGAGCGTTGCGGAACTACAGGAACGGTTCACAGAGAGCTGATAAGCAGGGAAGGCTTGTTTTAAAAAGTCCTCCCTGCGATACAGCTGTTGTTTCACAGCCTGGTGCAGCTCTCCTGGTATTGTCAGTAGGAGCCAGGGGTGGGCCCCCCTCTCTATAAGGGCCCAGGACACCAGTCCCCACAGTCTCCCCCTGATGGCTGCCCTGCCTACAGATGTGTGGGTGTCTGTAATTCCTCCAAACATGTTTCTCAATCAGCAGCCAGGTGACGGCCTGTGCAGGTGGTCCTGCAATCTGTGTCCCCACATCTACCATTCACAACCACACTGTCCATATCTTGTTGCATTTGCTAAAATCATTTGTGCATGTATTTATAGGATATGTAATGGTAGGACATGCCTGTTAGTCCTGGTTTTGAAAAATAACATTTCTCTATCGTCCTAAGTGGATGCTGGGGTTCCTGAAAGGACCATGGGGAATAGCGGCTCCGCAGGAGACAGGGCACAAAAAAGTAAAGCTTTTACCAGATCAGGTGGTGTGCACTGGCTCCTCCCCCTATGACCCTCCTCCAGACTCCAGTTAGATTTTGTGCCCGAACGAGAAGGGTGCAATCTAGGTGGCTCTCCTAAAGAGCTGCTTAGAGAAAGTTTAGCTTAGGTTTTTTACTTTACAGTGAGTCCTGCTGGCAACAGGATCACTGCAACGAGGGACTTAGGGGAGAAGTAGTGAACTCACCTGCGTGCAGAGTGGATTTGCTGCTTGGCTACTGGACACTAGCTCCAGAGGGACGATCACAGGTACAGCCTGGATGGTCACCGGAGCCGCGCCGCCGGCCCCCTTGCAGACGCTGAAGAGAGAAGAGGTCCAAAATCGGCGGCTGAAGACTCCTGAGTCTTCATAAAGGTAGCGCACAGCACTGCAGCTGTGCGCCATTTTCCTCTCAGCACACTTCACACAACAGTCACTGAGGGTGCAGAGCGCTGGGGGGGGCGCTCTGAGAGGCAAATAAAAACCTTATTAGAGGCAAAAAATACCTCACATATAGCCCACAGAGGCTATATGGAGATATTTAACCCCTGCCTAACTTCAAAAATAGCGGGAGACGAGCCCGCCGAAAAAGGGGCGGGGCCTATCTCCTCAGCACACAGCGCCATTTTCTCTCACAGAAAAGCTGGAGAGAAGGCTCCCAGGCTCTCCCCTGCACTGCACTACAGAAACAGGGTTAAAACAGAGAGGGGGGACACTGATTTTGGCGATATTGTATATATATAAAAGATGCTATAAGGGAGAAACACTTATATAAGGTTGTCCCTATATAATTATAGCGTTTTTGGTGTGTGCTGGCAGACTCTCCCTCTGTCTCCCCAAAGGGCTAGTGGGTCCTGTCCTCTGTCAGAGCATTCCCGGTGTGTGTGCTGTGTGTCGGTACGTGTGTGTCGACATGTATGAGGACGATGTTGGTGAGGAGGCGGAGAAATTGCCTGTAATGGTGATGTCACTCTCTAGGGAGTCGACACCGGAATGGATGGCTTATTTAGAGAATTACGTGAGAATGTCAACACGCTGCAAGGTCGGTTGACGACATGAGACGGCCGACAATCTATTAGGACCGGTCCAGGCGTCTCAGAAACACCGTCAGGGGTTTTAAAAACGCCCATTACCTCAGTCGGTCGACACAGACACAGACACGGACACTGAATACAGTGTCGACGGTGAATAAACAAACGTATTTCTCATTAGGGCCACACGTTAAGGGCAATGAAGGAGGTGTTACGTGTTTCTGATACTACAAGTACCACAAGAAAGGGTATTATGTGGGAGTGAAAAAACTACCTGTAGTTTTTCCTGAATCAGATAAAATAAAATGAAGTGTGTGATTATGCGTAGGGTTACCCCGATAGCAAATATTGGCGTTATACCCTTTCCCGCCAGAAATTAGGGTACGTTGGGAAACACCCCTTAGGGTGATAAGGCGCTCACACGCTTATCAAGTGGCGTTACCGTCTCCAGATACGGCCGCCCTCAAGGAGCCAGCTGATAGGAAGCTGGAAAAATATCCTAAAAAGTATATACACACATACGGTGGTTATACTGCGACCAGCGATCGCCATCAGCCTGGAGATGCAGTGCTGGGTTGGCTTGGTCGGATTCCCTGACTGAAAATATTTTATTCATGTAGAGCATTTAATAGGATGCATTCTATATATATGTATGTGAGATGCACAGAGGGATATTTGCTCTCTGGCATCAAGATAAGTGCGTTGTCCATATCTCCCAGAAGATGTCAGGGACACGACAGTGGTCAGGTGATACAGATCCCATACGGCAGATGGAAGTATTGCTGTATAAAGGGAAGGAGTTATTTGGGGGTCGGTCCATCGGACCTGGGGACCACAGCAACAGCTGGGAAATCCAACCTTTTTTACCCCAAGTTACATCTCAGCTAAAAAAGACACCGTCTTTTCAGCCTCAATCTTTCCTTTCCCATGAGGGCATGCAGGCAAAAGGCCAGTCATATCTGCCCAGACATAGAGGTAAGGGAAGTAGACTGCAGCAGGCAGCCCTTTCCCAGGAAAAGAAGCCCTCCACCGCGTCTGCCAAGTCCTCAGCATGACGCTGGGGCCGTGCAAGCGAACTCAAGGTGGGGGGGTAGTCTCAAGAGTCTCAGGGCGCAGTGGGATCACTCGCAAGTTGACCCCTAGATCGTACGAGTATTATCCCAGGGGTAAAGATTGGAGAGTCGAGACATCTTCTCCTCGCAGGTTCCTGAAGTCTGCTTTACCAACGGCTCCCTCCGACAGGGAGGCAGCATTGGAAACAATTCACAAGCTGTATATCCAGCAGGTGATAATCAAAGTACCCCTCCTACGACAAGGAAAAGGGTATTATTTTTCCACACTATATTGTGGTACTGAAGCCAGACGGCTTGGTGACACATAGTCTAAATCTAAAATGTTTTGAACACTTACATAAAAGGTTCAAATCGAGATAAAGTCACTCAGAGCAGTGATAGCGAACCGGAAAAAAGGGGACTATATGGTGTCCCTGGACATCAAGGATTACCTCCATGTCCAAATTTTGTCCTTCTCATCAAGGGTACCTCTGGTTCGTGGTACAGAACTGTCAATATCAGTTTCAGACGATGCCGTTTGAATTATCCACGGCACCCCGGGCCTTTTTACCAAGGTAATGGCCGAAAAGATGTTTCTTCAAAGAAAAAAGGCATCTAAATTATCCCTTACTTGCACGACCTAAAAAGGGCAAGTTCCAGAGAACAGTTGGAGGTCGGAAGAGCACTATCTAAAGTAGTTCTTCGACGGCACGACTGGATTCTAAATATTCCAAGAATCGCAGCTGTTTTCCGACGATACGTCTGCTGTTCCTAGGGATGATTCTGGACACGGTTCAGAAAAAGGTTTTTCTTCCCGAGGAAAAAGCCAAGGAGTTATCCGACCTGTCAGGAACCTCCTAAAACCAGGAAAGGTGTCTGTACATCAATGCACAAGAGTCCTGGGAAAAATGGTGGCTTTTTACGAAGCAATTCCATTCGGCAGATTCCATGCAAGAATTTTCCAAAGGGATCTGTTGGACAAATGGTCAGGGTCGCATCCTCAGATGCACCTGCGAATAACCCTGTCGCCAAGGACAAGGGTATATCTTCTGTGGTGGTTGCAAAAGGCTCATCTATTGGAGGGCCGCAGATTCGGCATACAGGATTTGATCCTGGTGACCACGGACGCCAGCCTGAGAGGTTGGGGAGCAGTCACACAAGGAAGAAACTTCCAGGGGGTATGGACGAACCTGGAAAAGTCTCTTCACATAAACATTCTGGTACTAAGAGCAATCTAAAATGCTCTAAGCCAGGCGGAACCACTCCTGCAAGGAAAACCGGTGTTGATTCAGTCGGACAACATCACGGCGGTCGCCCATGTAAACAGACAGGGCGGCACAAGAAGCAGGAGTGCAATGGCAGAAGCTGCCAAGATTCTTCGCTGGGCGGAGAATCACGTAATAGCACTGTCAGCAGTGTTCTTCCCGGGCGTGGACAACTGGGAAGCAGACTTCCTCAGCAGACACGATATTCACCCGGGAGAGGGGGGTCTTCATCCAGAAGTCTTCCACATGCTAATAAACTGTTGGGAAAGACCAATGGTAGACATGATGGCGTCTCGCCTCAACAAGAAACTGGACAAGTATTGCGCCAGGTCAAGAGATCCACAGGCAATAGCTGTGGACGCACTGGTAACACCTTGGGTGTACAAATCAGTATATGTGTTTCCTCCTCTGCCTCTCATACCAAAGGTATTGAAGATTATACGGTGAGGAGGAGTAAGAACAATACTAGTGGCTCCGGATTGGCCAAGAAGGACTTGGTACCCGGAACTTCAAGAGTTGGTCACGGACGACCCGTGCCCTCTACTTCTGAGAAGGGACCTGCTACAACAGGGTCCCTGTCTCTTTCAAGACTTACCGCGGCTGCGTTTGACGGCATGGCGGTTGAACGCCAGATCCTAAAAGGGAAAGGCATTCCAGAAGAAGTCATTCCTACCTTGATTAAGGCAAGGAAGGAAGTCACCGCGAAACATTATCACCGCATTTGGCGAAAATATGTCGCGTGGTGCGAGGATCGGAGTGTTCCGACGGAGGAATTTCAACTGGGTCGTTTCCTACATTTCCTACAATCAGGTTTGTCTATGGGTCTCAAATTGAGATCTATTAAGGTTCAAATTTCGGCCCTGTCAATATTCTTCCAAAAAGAATTGGCCTCAGTTCCTGAGGTACAGACTTTTGTTAAAGGAGTACTGCATATACAGCCTCCTGTGGTGCCTCCGGTGGCACCGTGGGATCTAAATGTAGTTTTAGATTTCCTCAAATCCCATTGGTTTGAACCATTGAAAAAGGTGGATTTTAAATATCTCACATGGAAAGTGACTATGTTACTGGCCCTGGCTTCCGCCAGGAGAGTATCTGAATTGGCGGCTTTATCTTATAAAAGCCCTTATCTAATTTTCCATTCGGATAGGGCAGAACTGAGGACTCGTCCGCATTTTCTCCCTAAGGTGGTATCAGCGTTTCACCTGAACCAACCTATTGTGGTGCCTGCGGCCACTGGCGACTTGGAGGACTCCAAGTTGTTGGACGTTGTCAGAGCCTTAAAAATATACATTTCAAGGACGGCTGAAGTCAGAAAATCTGACTCGCTGTTGTTACTATATGCACCCAACAAGTTGGGTGCCCCTGCTTCTAAGCAGACGATTGCTCGTTGGATTTGTAACACAATTCAACTTGCTCATTCTGTGGCAGGCCTGCCACAGCCTAAATCTGTTAAGGCCCATTCCACAAGGAAGGTGGGCTCATCTTGGGCGGCTGCCCGAGGGGTCTCGGCATTACAATTCTGCCGAGCAGCTACGTGGTCGGGGGAAAACACGTTTGTAAAATTCTACAAATTTGATACCCTGGCAAAAGAGGACTTGGAATTCTCTCATTCGGTGCTGCAGAGTCATCCGCACTCTCCCGCCCGTTTGGGAGCTTTGGTATAATCCCCATGGTCCTTTCAGGAACCCCAGCATCCACTTAGGACGATAGAGAAAATAAGAATTTACTTACCGATAATTCTATTTCTCGGAGTCCGTAGTGGATGCTGGGCGCCCATCCCAAGTGCGGATTATCTGCAATACTGTACATAGTTATTGTTAACAAATTCGGGTTATATTGTTAAGGAGCCATCTTTAAGAGGCTCTTTCTGTTATCATACTGTTAACTGGGTTTAGATCACAAGTTGTACGGTGTGATTGGTGTGGCTGGTATGAGTCTTACCCGGGATTCAAATTGCCTCCCTTATTGTGTACGCTCGTCCGGGCACAGTACCTAACTGGAGTCTGGAGGAGGGTCATAGGGGGAGGAGCCAGTGCACACCACCTGATCTGGTAAAAGCTTTACTTTTTTGTGCCCTGTCTCCTGCGGAGCCGCTATTCCCCATGGTCCTTTCAGGAACCCCAGCATCCACTACGGACTCCGAGAAATAGAATTATCGGTAAGTAAATTCTTATTATAAAATGTAAAGGTTTTTGTGAATACAGTACTTGCTAAATGAAAATTTTCACATTCAGTCCAACATTATAGAATGATATACAGATCATGGCTTATTAAGTATATTTGGCCCTCTGACACCGGTGTATAAACCTCCTAATGATAATCTGTGGACCCCTTATTCAAAAGTAAAGCATTCATTACCTTTAATACCAATAAATAATGACACGGAGACTTGAATTTGGCAGAAAATTGTTAGCTATTTATTGTACCCTAACCATTCGCAAACGTGTAAATTGAAAATTTTAGTTAACATGCCGATTCAGC
Organism: Pseudophryne corroboree; assembly: GCF_028390025.1. Lineage (NCBI taxonomy): Eukaryota > Metazoa > Chordata > Amphibia > Anura > Myobatrachidae > Pseudophryne > Pseudophryne corroboree. The sequence goes on from NC_086444.1 coordinate 211,055,984, forward strand.
CGGCATATGGTGGCAGAAAAAAGAACGGCTCTATTCAACTGACGCTAACCTTAAAACATTAAAAAACTATCCTAATTTAAACACAAACTATAAAATCGGTAATAGGTGCCCGACTCATACCCCCACGGTGACTACCCACCCTGATGGGTGATGCCGCTGCCCCCGGACGGGTGGTCGAGCGGCCTTAAAAGTCAATGGAGGTGAGTGCACCTAAACCACACCAAACTGTAAATCACTACAGCAAACAAGACAAACTACAACCTGCCGTTCTTTTCCGCCAACAGCGAAAGACTCCTCCCCAGAGTCTTCGCACCGCCACCATAACCTCAACCTAACTCCTGCAACACTAGAAACAGATCCTCCAGGAAAAGCATCATCCCCTCATTGGACAGATGCACACCATCAGGCCGAAAAAGGTGACTGTCTCGAAACCGAATCCTAGGGTGGCGAACCACTTTGCCTCCGTGGGACAACACCCACTTCGCCACCGCCCCATTCACCTTCTGCCTGGCCTCATCAATCAGGCGACCGTCCGCCACACCTCGCCAACTCAACCTTGGCACCATCATAGAGAACACCAAGACACAATTGGTCCACGCTGCGGCCACACTGGCCAGATCCTTCATCATGGCCCACCGCAGCTCCAAAGATGTCCTCTTCCCCAGGTCGTTGCCCCCTAAATGGACAACCAGCACCCTAGGGACTCCATGCTCGCTGGCCTGACTGACTAATCTACTCTTCAGATCTTTCCACATCATCCCCCGCCAACCAAGCCAACGAACGCCATGAGCCCTAGGAAACATCTGCGCCCCCTCCGAGGCCAAAAACCTGGCTGCCCAGTACACATAAGAGTGGCCAACCACCCAGACTGCCAAATCATCGTCTACCCAACCTGAAGAGAAGGAAAGGGGTAAAAATTCGGTTAATAAGAATCTAAAGCAGAGTTTATTAAATGCATTAACCTGAAGGATCTGCCAAAAGAAAAAATGGATTTTCGTGTCTTGCAGAAGTAACGGCCTAGCCGATCTGCACAAGCTTCCAGCCAATTTGAAGCAGAACATAAACACACAATGGGAAAAATCAAATTAAAATAAGAAAATAAACGGGGGGGGGGTACAAAATGGGAAAAACATGTAAGAACTCAGCTGGAGGTGAAAGCGTAAAAACCTGCTGAGGGACTTTGATTAGAACTGATCAGCCGAATTGTAGATTAGAATTCAGTCCGTCAAGTCAGGCAAAAAATCGCAAAAGAACTCCAGACCCCCGCTGCCAGCAGCGGCGAGTGGCTAATCCCTGAGTAGGATAAACAGGGGGGACAAACAGATACACCACACAAGGACGTACTGAACTTTACAACAGGACTTATACAACTACAAATAAACAAAACCATATTCAAGCAAACATATCATGCAACGGGGCGAATATATTGTCTGTAACTCGACGACTTCCATCGCCCCACCGCCTGGATTTCAGCCATGGAAAACCCTGCCGACGTCGCAGCCCCGATGCGGAAGGAATGTGTCCCGAAATCAGCGGGTGGAAGGCCCAAGCTCGCCAGACAGCGCTCCAGCATCCAACAAAACTGATATTTCGTCACTGGCAGACCGTCATAATGCAGCAACCACGACCCCCGACCATCTGGCCGCACTGCCGCATATTGTACTGCCAACCTCACTGGGCAAATGCTCTCCTCCTGCGCCGAAACCAAGGTGACCCATCGACCTCTACCTACTTGGTCCGTCTTAGAGCGACGCAATCTGCACAGCAAGGACCTCTCACCCACCACCACGTCCTCGAGAAGCATGCGCGAATCTGCTCGCATAGATGGCGCCACCAGCTCCGAAACCCGAAAGGCACCGTGGTAAGCCATTGAGAACGCCAAACGGAACAGCAGCGACTCAAAAATAGACGACGCGATACTGCCAACCGCCATGATGACAGCCGGAAGCAAGGCCGCATCAATGGACCACCTCCTATCAGGCGGCGTTGGCGCCACGCGCGCCCACCCCTTCATCGCCTTAAGCAGAATCCCGCTCTTTGTCACGTCAGGGACACCCTTGATTTTGTTAAAGAACGAAATACCAGCTAAGTACCGGGATACCACCGCTCTGGAACTACCCGTAACAAACAGCTGCCAAATAAAAGAAAGCATCATCCGATGCCCGCTCTTACCTTGTTGACTTCGTCCTCGAACAAACTCCTCCCACTCGATCCAAGCTTGTCCGTAAGCCTTGAGCGTGTTCGGAGCGACTGACCGCATCGCTAGACCCTCCAGTCCGGCCCGATCACCTGCCAGACATAACCGGGACATTGAACCCCTTGCTCATCGGCCTCGGGTGCCAACAAACAAAACCTCTCCCACTGACCTCGTGACAACGCGTCGGCAATTCCGTTCTCCAGACCAGGCACATGCTGCGCGCGGAACCACACATTCCTATGCAAGCATGTCAACAGCAGCTGCCCCAGCACCCTCAGGACCACCAGCGACTTCGCCCTCTGGTTATTTATTGCATGCACCACGCCCAGATTGTCACATCTAAACAGGATGCTGCGATGCGCCAGACGATAGCCCCAAACCTCCAGCGCCACCATAATGGGGAAAAGCTCCAGCAGCAAAAGGCCCTTAGTTAAACCCTCGCGATGCCATTCCGCCGGCCACAAAGCCGCGCACCAAGATCCCTCAAGGTAGCAACCGAACCCAGAGGAACCCGCCGCGTCGGTAAACAGCTGCAGCCCAGCGCTGTCGACTGTTGGGGCCTGCCATATACACACCCCGTTGAAGTCCTCCAGGAACGAGGCCCATACGACCAAATCCCTCTTAATCTCGGAGGACAAGCGTACGAAATGATGCGGCCTGGCACACCCCGCAGTCGCCCTTTCCAGCTTCCGGCAGAAAACCCTGCCCATCGGGATTACCCGACAAGCAAAGTTCAAAAGGCCCAGCAAGGACTGCGCCTGCCGCAGCGTGACTTTGCGCGACCTTACGAACCGGCAGATAGCCTCGCGGAGCTTCGCAACCTTGACCGGAGGCAGTCGACACGATCCCGCCACCGTGTTGATTTCTATCCCCAAGAATGACAAACAGGAGACCGGCCCCTCCGTTTTATCCTCGGCCACAGGAACGCCAAAGTGAAAAAACAGAGCTCGGATGCTGAACAGCAAGTCGCCACAGCGTGGCGAATTCGCCGGACCCACACTCAGGAAGTCATCGAGGTAATGGGCGACTCCGTGACCCCCTGATGAAGACTCCACACACCAATGTAAGAATGTGCTAAACCGGTCGAAAAACGAGCAGGAAACGGAACAACCCATCGGCAAACATTTGTCGATGAAATACTCCGCTCCAATCCGAAAACCCATAAAACGGAATGAGTCCGGATGCAACGGCTGCAACTGAAACGCGGATTCCACATCGATCTTAGCCATCAGAGCCCCAGGGCCGTAACTACGGACCAACTCTAGCGCCTTGTCAAACGACTGATACACCACCGAGCAATGAGCCGGCGGTATCGTGTCGTTGACTGACGACCCCGACGGGTAAGAAAGATGCTGAATGAGCCTAAAAGCACCTGGAGTCTTCTTGGGAACTACCCCCACTGGGGAGATGACCAAGTCATCCACCGGGGGTGAGATAAACGGTCCCTCCATCCTACCCAGCCTTACCTCCTTATCCACTTTCTCCCGCAGAACCGACGGCAAGGCACGAGCAGACTGGAGATTCCGTTGGGCCCGGACCGAAACCTTGCTCGCAACAGGCAAGCGAAAACCAAACTGAAAACCGTGAAACAAAAACTGAGCGTCCGCCTTATTTGGATACCACTCCAACCACTTGGCCATTGTATCCAAATTAATTGGCGTTGTCGCCCTGCGGAGCGCTCCCGCTCGCGCCGGGTCTTGGGTAACTTTGCTTACCCCGCGCACCCTGGCGACTGCCCTTAAAACAGGTAGAGGCTGGGCGGGAGCCGCCACATTGCAAGCACAAGTGTCGAAACCGACACTGCTTGCCAAAGGAACAGGACGCATTGTTAAATGCGAAGCACTTCCCTTTTGCGGCGGCCTGCCCCCCCCCCCCCCACGGACGGCCTACCTGCCTTGCCCGATCCGCCGTCCGCGCCGGTCCCTTGGGCGGACGACCCTGCGCGGTGCCAGTCCGCCCCCGGATTCCGGGGCTCCCTAGCTGGTTGAGAAGCCCGGGTGACTTGGAGCCAGACTTGCACGTCCTTGCAACCAAAGCCAATCACCTGCAAACAGTCCTGTTTTTCCCGGAATTTCTCGTCATACATCCGCCATTCGATGCCCGACAATGTGCGCTGCATATCGTGTATTAAATGCAGGTATCTAATGACGTTCATATGTTCGCCAGGCCTATCTTCTAGGTAACAAGCCGCAAAGACGCAAAAACCGGCAAGCCAGTTGTCGAAGGTACGGAAAGCCTCGGCCCCGATGCCCTTCTTCGCTGACGCCGACTTATAGTCCTTCTTTGCGTCCTTCGTCAAGACGAACATATCAACGTAATCGCCCCTGCAGATTTTCCTACGGCAGCTATCCCGAAGTCCCCGCATCACGGCAGTGTAATCGCAGTGAACTACCCCAGGCAAATCGCGGCGCTTCTTGGCCATGCGAGCGTCCTCGCTAAGCCGCTTACGTCTCTTCCGCCTCTCCTGCTGCCCCGCCGCCCTCTTGGCGTATTTAGTCGCGTGCTTTTTCGTCCTAGTCGTGCTACTGACTTCGGACGCCGGCAACGACAGGGAAGAGGAAGAGGTGCGAGAACTAGAGCGCGTGCTGGACACCGACTGCTCAACCTCACCTGATGCTGTCGACTGCTCGGACAGGGAATCCTCCGGTGTGGCCACTGCGACATCCTCGTCCTCGCTCCCCACCATCTCAACTTCGCCGCGATCACCTGAAGTAGAAGACGGAGCAAAAGACCCAGAAACCAATCGAGGCGCATGCCTAGCCCCCCGGGGCGAAGGCGTCCCCACTTTGCGCCCTTGCTCGTCCCGCATGGAACGACGACCTAGCTGCGCCATGGCCGCCCCAGCTCGCTGCAAGCGCGAGCAACTCGCTGCGCCGCCGACACCGGCTGCGCACCGGACCCGCTTGCTACTGCGTGCGTGCCGGAACGCCTTGCCACGCCCGGGGATGCGGCCAGCGGACCCAATGCCGCCACCACCATTGACAGGGCCGACGCCAGTTCTCCGGAGGGGTCCTGACCACCCCAAAACTCACTGCCGGCACCCGCGGGAGCCCCCGCAGCTGCCGGCGCGCACCTCCCTGTCCGTCGCCCAACAGGCGCCAACAGGGGGCCCGATGCCCGAATCCCAGACTGCCCCGATGGGGAACCGGCAGCGCCCCTGAACATCAGCGGCCCGGTCCCCCACCAGTCACTGCTCCCCACCAGCGCCTGCCTGTCGCTGCCAGCGCTGCTTCCACTTTCTGACCCCCCGCGCGCACCCTCCTCCCGCTGGGAGGGCGCCGCTGCGGGACTCCCTGCTGCCCTGCTCGCTTCTCCTGCGCCCCCCGTCGCCGCTCCCCGCCGGACTCCGGCTGCAAGGGAGGCAGCAGAGGAGACAGGGACACCAAGGGCGCCACTGCGCGCACACGTGCGTGAACAGCGCCACCTATGGAGAGCGCGGGCGTGCGCGCACCCCGCCGCTTCCCGCCACAACCCCTCCGTCAGTGTATGCGGGTATAACAGCCGGACGAGACCCCGCTACAGGCCTCGTCCGACTTGCGACCGCCGCCCGCCCGCTCTGCCCCCCTCGCCCGGCACCGCCTCTCGGCCGCGACAAGGGAAGGGGACCGAAACAGCAGCCTCCGTCGGCCGCCCAACGTGGCGCGCCCGAACGCAGCACCGAAGCCGCCAACACTGCACCCGGAGGTGAGGGCCGATGCCCGTCCACCTCCGGGCGTCTTGCCTGTGCCCCCAGCCCTCCCCGCCACCCGTGCCCGGCCGGCAAGACCGGCCCGGAACCCAGCGGCAATGAGGACCGGGTCCGCCGTGCCCCGTCCTCACCAGCGCCCGCGTAGGCCCCAGAAGCCGGGAAGCTGTCAGCAGCGCCAGCCAGCCCGTCCTCGGGCCCAGACCCACCGCCAGATGAGCGGTAACGGGCTGGGGTCCCTGCGGTACGGCGAGGTCGAGATTCGGCCATCACAGACAGAATAACTTGGAAGGGAAGTGGTAATACTAAGCTATAGCAAACAAGGCTAACAAATGTGGAAACTCTGCTATGCAGCACTCACCAGAGGCAATTCAGCAGCAAGAGAGACCAAGCTGGCCTAGCATTGCCTATATATATTAACCCTCCCCTTTTTCCATGGGCTGTACTTTCCTCACAGCTAGGTCCACCCCTCACAGGAGGTTTAACTCTCTCTATTCCTATGCAGTCATTTCGCTCTCCTTCCGATGACAAAGTAGAGAGAATGCCAGTAGAGGTGTGATAGGAGCAACTTCTGATTATCATCTACATTTTAAATAAAACACTTAATAGAATGACCCTTATCCACATGGTCACTTAATTTCTCATGTTTTTTGTGCACAAAAACAGAGAATTTGCTAAGGAAAATATTATTTATTCACTCAGTCTGCCTATTTCATTCAATTTTTTTTAAACGTTTGTTTTCTGTTTCTAATCTATTTTTGTTGGGAGGGTGTTTAAGGAGGTTAGCTGCAAATGCTAACAATAGCCGTATACTTGTTTTATTAAAAAAAACACAAATGATTTACCAACAGCTCACAACCTCTACTAGGAAGTTGTCTCTGCAGCTCTTGCTATAAACTAACGTTTTCTTATTTTACCTTTCAGTTACCCTCCTTCCAATTTCGGACTACTTTATGGCCTCTTGTTCTAGAAATCCTCCTTTAAGTATGTTTTCTTCCTGGAGTCGGTCAATACCTGTAACATGGTTACTGCTTCACCTCTGCCCTTTTTTTTCCTTTAAAGTGTATGTTGAGCTCTTTAATTCTCCCCCGATATGTTTCATGTTCTAGGTCGTGTAGTCTATATTTGTAACCCTTCAGTTGTTTTAGGGGGTAATTCAGATCTGATCGCTGCTGTGCATTTTCGCACAGCGGGCAATCAGAACCTAACTGCGCATGCACCGCGCGTCGGACAGCAACAACAGGTATTGCTTTTCAGCAACGGTTTTGTGTGAAAAATCCGATCGCACGGGCATTCGCAAGGTGATTGACACGAGGAGGCCGTTTGTGGGTGGCAACTGAGCGTTTACTGGGAGTGTTAGGGAAAACGCAGGCGTGCCCAAGCGTTTTCAGGGAGGGCATCTGACGTCGGCTCCGGCTCCGATCAGCCCGATCTCATTGCATTGGTGGAGTAAGTCCTGGGTTGCGCACAGACTGCACAAAGTGGATTTTTGCAGCTCAGTCATATATGCGATCGCACACTTGCACAGCAAATTTACACTCCCCCTGTAGGCGGGGACTATCTGATCGCAGGACAGCAAAATTAGCAGCCCAGCGATCAGATCTGATTTAGGCCCTTAGAAAGAACCTCCAGAATTGGGAATATTCCTTACCAGTCATCTCTAAAGGGACAAGATAACTTTTTTTTTCGTGCTACATTGTTATTTGTATGTACAGTGGTGCTTGAAAGTTTATGAGCCCTTCAGAATTTACTATATTTCTGCTGAAATTTGGCCTGAAACGACCTCAGATTTTCACACAAGTCCTAAAAGTAGAAGTGACGTTATTCCCCATAGTAAGATTCTAGCTATTATTTTCTAGAAGGTGCTAGAAAAATGATAAGTAGAATCTCATTGGTTGCTATGGGCAACATCTCCACTTCCAATATACCCCTAGGCCGTGCCATTTTGAAATATATATTTTCTCATACGTCCTAGAGGATGCTGGGACCCACTTCATGACCATGGGGTATAGACGGTTCCACAGGAGCCATGGGCACTCTTAAGACTTTTCAATGGGTGTGAACTGGCTCCTCCCTCTATGCCCCTCCTCCAGACCTCAGTTTTAGAAATGTGCCCAGGCAGACTGGATGCACTCTGAGGAGCTCTACTGAGTTTCTCTGAAAAGACTTACGTTAGGTTTTTTATTTTCCGGCAGAACTGCTGGCAACAGACTTCCTGCTTTGTGGGACTGAGGGGGCAGAAGTAGGAACCAATTTCCTGAAGAGTTTCATGGCTCTGCTTCTGGCTGACAGGACACCATTAGCTCCTGAAGGGTACTGAACGCTAGCCGTGCCTAGATGCTCACTCCCACAGCATGCCGTCACCCCCCTCACAGAGCCAGAAGTCAGAAGACAGGTGAGTATGAGTAGAAGAAGACAGATCTTCTATCAAGAAAAGTGACGGCTGAGGTACAACGCGGCTGGCGGGAGCGCAGCGCGCCATTGCTGCCCACACACACAGGCACTGCAGGGCGCGGGGGGGCGCCCTGGGCAGCAAAAAACACCTCTATAAACTGGCAAAAAGGCACAGCCCTACCCCTGCCAATATAAATATTAAGAAAAGTTTCTGAGGTAAAAAGGGCGGAGCTTCTTCCTCAGGCAGCCAGCACACTGCTCAGTGCCATTTTCTCTCTCCTCAGGCTGCAGAGACATCGCTGGTCCTCCTTCACTTCTGACTACAAGTATCAGGGTGCAAAACAGGGTGGGGCACAAGCGAATTTAAGTGTGTTTTACTGTGTAAAAAGCGCTGCATGTCAGTGGACATTCTGTGTTCACAGGCATTAGATACTGGCGCTGGGGTTGTGAGCTGGCTGCTCCTAAACTGTGTCCCTCTGACAGATTTTACTGTGGGTCTGTCCCCTATAAGTCCCAGTGTGTCTGTGTGTGTGTGTTGTACACGTGTGTAAGACATGTCAGAGGCAGGGAGTTCCTACCCGGAGGAAGGCATTTTAGGGACACAGAGTTGTAATGTGGTGGCGCTGCCGGCACACCAAGAGCCAGCATGGGTGAAAGAAATACGTGATAGTATGCATCATATCAATAGGAGATTAGATAAGTCTTAATCTCATGCTGAGTGCTGGAGAAAATCTGTGGAGGATGTGATTTTTTAGGGCTCTGTTCTTCCATCCGCATGCGACCCCTCTGGGTCACATAAGAGACCATTTGCGAATATTGTGAATACTGATACCGACACGGACACTGATTCTTGTGTCGACGATAGTGACTCCAGAGAAATAGATCATAAATTGGCAAAAAATATACAATATATGATTGTGGCTATAAGGGAAGTTCTGGAAGTCACGGAAGCCACTCCTGTACCTCAGGAGAAGGCTTATTTCTATAAAGAAAAGAAATCTAAGGTCACTTTCCCTCCTTCCCACGAGCTTATTACACTCTTTGAAGGGATGTGGGTGAATCCCGAAAAGAAATTTGGTATTCCCAAGAGAATTCAGATAGCTTATTCTTTCCCGGTGGAGGACAGGAAAAAATGGGAGTCACCCCCTGTGTTAGACAGTGTACTGTCCAGGTTGACAAAGAAGGTAATTCTCCCTGCACCTGGCACGGCTTCACTAAAAGAGCCGGCAGACCGAAAGATGGAAACTACATTGAAATCCATTTATGTTGCCAATGGTACACTGCTCAGGCCCACAATTGCTTGCGCGTGGGTGAGTCACGCTATTGAAAAATGGTCAGAAAGCGTGTCATCAGAAATTGACACGATTGATAAAGATGAGATACTCCTTAAGTTAGGGAATATCAAAGACGCTGCCGCATACATGCTAGAAGCGATGAAAGATATTTGACTTTTGAGTTCACAAGCCGCTACCATGGCAGTATCGGCTCGGCGGGCGTTGTGGATTCGCCAGTGGAACGTGGATGCAGATTCCAAAAGAAATATGGAGGCTCTCCCACATAAAGGTGAGGCCTTATTTGGCGATGGACTGGATGCGTTAGTCTCGGCGGCTACCACAGGTAAGTCGACATTTTTGCCCTCTGCGCCTGCACCGGCAAAAAAGACATATCACCCGCACATGCAGTCCTTTCGGCCCAATAAATACAAAAAAGCGAGTGGTTCCCCCTTTTTTGCGGGTAGGGGAAAGGGAAAGAAGTCCACAGCAGCTTCAGGTTCCCAGGAGCAGAAGTCTACCCCTACTTCTGTCAAATCTTCAGCATGACGATGGGGCTCCTTTGCGGGAGGCCTCTCAGGTGGGGGCACGTCTCAAACTGTTCTGCCAAGGTTGGATTCTGTCTGGCCTGGATCCCTGGGTGTTGCAGATAGTGTCCCAGGGATACAAGCTGGAGTTTCAAGACATTCCCCCATGCCTATTTTTCAAAACGACCTTGCCAGCTTCTCTTCCAGAAAGGGAAGCAGTAACAGCGGCAATCCAAAAATTATGTCAGGATCAGGTCATAGTCCTGGTACCTTTATCACAACAAGGGGAGGGGATTTATTCAAGCCTTTTTGTAGTTCCGAAGCCGGACGGCTCGGTCAGACCGATCCTAAACCTGAAAAATCTGAATCTCTACTTGAAACGATTCAAGTTCAAAATGGAATCACTGAGGGCAGTGATTTCCAGTCTGGAGGAGGGGGACTACATGGTGTCTGTAGACATAAAAGATGCTTACCTGCATGTTTCCATTTATCCTCCTCACCAGGCTTATCTGAGATTCGTGGTTCAGGATTGCCATTACCAATTCCAGACGTTACCTTTCGGTCTCTCCACGGCGCCGAGGGTATTCACTAAGGTGATGGCGGAGATGATGGTTCTCCTGCGTCAAAAAGGAGTCAATATAATTCCTTATCTAGACGATCTCCTGATAAAGGCGAGATCCAGGGAGCAGTTGTTAAAAAACATCACACTCTCCCTGCCAATACTCCAACAACACGGTTGGATCATAAATTATCCAAAGTCACAGTTGGAACCGACGACAAGATTGTCTTTTCTCGGGTTGATTCTGGACACAGAAGTTCAGAGAGTATTTCTTCCGGTGGAAAAGGCTCTGGAAATCCAGAAAATGGTAAAACAGATATTGAAACCATCGAGTGTGTTGATCTATCGGTGCATTCGGTTGTTGGGGAAGATGGTGGCGGCCTACGAGGCCATACAGTTTGGCAGGTTCCATGCCAGGGTATTCCAGTGGGACCTGTTGGACAAGTGGTCGGGATCCCACCTACACATGCACGGAAAGATAATCCTGTCGTCAAAAGCCAGGATTTCGCTCTTGTGGTGGCTACACAGTTCTCACCTACTAGAGGGACGCAGGTTCGGGATTCAGAACTGGGTCCTGGTAACCACGGATGCAAGTCTCCGAGGCTGGGGAGCTGTCACTCAGGGAGAAAGCTTCCAGGGAAAATGGTCAAGTCAGAAAGCCTGCCTTCACATAAACGTGCTGGAATTGAGAGCCATTTACAACGGCCTTCAACAAGCGGTACATCTTCTTCAAGATCATCCCGTGCAGATCCAGTCGGACAATGTAACAGCAGTCGCGTACATAAACAGGCAGGGCGGAACGAAAAGCAGAGGTGACGAAGATCCTCCTCTGGGCAGAAAGACATGTAAAGGCTCTGTCGGCAATTTTCATTCCGGGTGTAGACAACTGGGAAGCAGACTTCCTCAGCAGACACGATCTCCATCCAGGAGAGTGGGGCCTTCACCAAGAAGTCTTCACAGAGGTGACAAGTCTTTGGGGAGTTCCTCAAGTAAACATGATGGCATCTCGTCTCAACAAGAAGCTTTAGAAATATTGTTCCAGGTCGAGAGACCATCAAGCAATAGCAGTGGATGTGCTGGTGGCCCAGTGAGTGTTCCGGTCGGTGTATGTCCTCCCTCCACTTCCGCTGATCCCAAAAGTGCTCAGGATCATAAGACGAACAAGAGTTCAAGCAATCTTCATTGCCCCAGACTGGCCAAGGAGGGCTTGGTTCCCAGATATTCAGGAGTTGCTCATAGAAGATCCTTCGCCTCTTCCTCTTCGCGGGGACCTGCTGCAGCAGGGGCCGTACGTGTATCAAGACTTACCACGGCTACATTTGACGGCATGGCTGTTGAGCGCCGGATCCTAGCCCGAAAGGGTATTCCCAAGGAAGTCATCCCCACCCTTATTCAGGCCAGGAAAGGAGTAACGTTGAAACATTACCACCGTATTTGGAGAAAATATGTGAATCGAAGAAGGCTCCCACGGAAGAGTTTGAGTTGGGACGTTTTCTCCATTTTCTGCAGGCTGGTGTGGAGGCGGGCCTCCGATTGGGATCAATCAAGGTCCAGATGTCGGCCTTGTCAGTGTTCTTCCAAAAACAATTGGCCTCTCTTCCAGAGGTTCAGACCTTCGTGAAAGGGGTTCTGCACATCCAGCCTCCATTTGTGCCTCCAGTGGCACCATGGGACCTTAACGTGGTGTTGCAGTTCCTTCAATCAGATTGGTTGGGAGGAGGGGCATAGAGGGAGGAGTCAGTTTGCGCCCATTGAAAAGTCTTAAGCGTGCCCATGGCTCCTGCGGAACCGTCTATACCCCATGGTCATGAAGTAGACCCCAGCATCCTCTACGGACTAGGAGAAAAGGATTTACCGGTAGGTATCAAAATCCTGTTTTTTGTGTCTGTGTTAAATTTCTTTTCTGTCTCATACCCTTGCTTACAGTCTAGTGTACGTAGTGGACCATCATGGCTATAATACATAATTTATTTATTAACATCTATTAATATAATACACACATATTCCACAGCGTATGGTCACACAGTCTTGCAAAGCTGATATTTATTGCACTTTTGTCACCAGCTTCCACATTAGCTATGTGGTTTATATTGGTAGGGTTAAAGCAGGAGTGTGCATTGTATGCTAGCAGTATATATACTCTCATACTCTCTACAGTTTGCCTTTGATTTTGTGCAGTTACTTTAGTGAATATTTACTAATAGTGTTTTCTTGCCGGGGTCAATTCAATTAGGAGCAACAAAAGCAGCTGCAGAACTCACCCCCTCATGGCCCAATATCCCCCTGGACTACTTATTATGAGGCTGCAAGCGAGTATTCATGAGTCTTTCGGTACCATATTTACAGCATTTAGCTCCAGTTAGTCGTGGGCAGGACATAGGAGCAGATGTATTAACCTGGAGATGGCATAAGGTAGTGATAAACCAGTGATATTTGCAAGGTGATACACACACCAGCCAATCACCTCCTAACTTTTAGTTTACATATTGGAGCTGCTTGGCTGGTGCGTGTATCATCTTGCATTTATCACTGGTTTATCACTTCCTTATGCCTTCTCCAGGTTAATACATCTGCCCCATAGTTTGAGCCCATTGTATGTGTGGCAGTTACAGATATTCACCACTCAGCACAATCTGAACACACACATGCCAGAGTTGTCCCAAGTTTACAATGCCGATAACCCGTGTGCCCACTTTTCTGCTGTAAAACTTACTAAGATGAAGTGGAAACAAGCTATTAGAAGACTCCGCAAAATTGAAGGTGACACTTCATGTGTCCTTTATTCATATTCTATGGAAATATTCTTCAAAGTCTTTGTACAGTATGTCTCTATGTTGAAGTGAAGATGTTTGATTTTATTTCACCTTTCAAACTTTTCTTGTTTCTCATCAGAGTGCTCTTGAAGGAAAACTCAGCACATTGTTCAGACACCTGCATGCAACAAGACAAACACTGAGCCTCATTTTAGCCCCAGGAACAGAGTCCCCAGAGTCGGCTCATCATATACTACCGACTGTTATGTATTCCAGGTTAATAAATCATTTGACAAGATGCACTGAGTCTTTGGAGGAATGTTGCAGAGATTTGCTCACAATGACACTTATTGTACCATCTGCACCTTGGGTGAGTAGATACCTATCATTTCTCGTTTGCTGTACATCATCTCATAAAACCTATTATTGTTTGAAAGAATCAAAAGAAATCTCCAAACGCTGCCAGTGTACTTTGGCTTAAAGTGCTGTCTCAGTTCTGTGCAGAAGCACTTGCTTTTCTTTTCACACTGCACCAGTTGTATCCATAGATTTGTTTATTACTATTTAATAGTTTATAGGAATATATACATTTGTTCTACTTTTGGAATAATTTCTGTTTTGAGTAAAGTAAGAAACTCTATAAAATAGTAACTTTCAATTTTATTTAATTACATTTTCAGAAAATAAAAACACACTCTCTGTAATCAAGCTAATTGGGTACAGTGTCCGATAGACTATTGCTCTTATGATGGGTACACACTGGCTGATATATTGTCCGTTCTGTTGAACAAGCAATTTATCCTGGGTCCGTCAGCCTTTTGTGTACCAACGTTATGTCTGTGAACGCCGTCGTTCACAGACCTATCGCGCCAGTCCTGCAGAACACACGATGACCAATATGTCTACAGATATACTGGTGCATCGTTGTCTGTGTACGGCCGGTCAGCTGACCACTCGTACACATGCTGCAGCAGCCAACGGTGATTGACGGCTGAACTAGGCAGGCGCATGTAAATGCCCGCCCTGTTCGTGATGTCGGTCATGATGGATCCGGCTATAGATAGATCTGCAGATATATACTGAGCAGCGTGTACCCACCATAACTCTGTGTAATCTACAGCTTTAAAGGGCCATTAAATTAAAATACAGGCTGGTTTGATATTAAAAGACAGCTTGGAACTACCTCAAATGCTGGTTTGGATTGTTGGTCCATCATTTATATTTGTTATACGTGTGATAAGGAGGTTAAACTTTATTAATTGGGTCTTATTAACCCATAATTTTCCCAGCAACTGCAGTGGTGGGAATCAGTGAGTGCAATTTTTTCTGATTCTCTAAAGTCCATATATTTGTATTTCTTTTTATATTTCTCTGACGTCCTAAGTGGATGCTGGGGACTCCGTAAGGACCATGGGGAATAGCGGCTCCGCAGGAGACAGGGCACAAAAGTAAAAGCTTTAGGATCAGGTGGTGTGCACTGGCTCCTCCCCCTATGACCCTCCTCCAAGCCTCAGTTAGGTTTTTGTGCCCGGCCGAGAAGGGTGCAATCTAGGTGGCTCTCCTAAAGAGCTGCTTAGAGTAAAAGTTTTGTTAGATTTTTTATTTTCAGTGAGTCCTGCTGGCAACAGGCTCACGGCAACGAGGGACTCAGGGGAGAAGAAGTGAACTCACCTGCGTGCAGGATGGATTGGCTTCTTAGGCTACTGGACACTAGCTCCAGAGGGACGATCACAGGTACAGCCTGGATGGGTCACCGGAGCCGCGCCGCCGACCCCCTTGCAGATGCCGAAGAGAGAAGAGGTCCAGAAACCGGCGGCTGAAGACTTCTCAGTCTTCATGAGGTAGCGCACAGCACTGCAGCTGTGCGCCATTGCTCTCAGCACACTTCACACCAACGGTCACTGAGGGTGCAGGGCGCTGGGGGGGGCGCCCTGGGCAGCAATGAAAGTACCTATGCTGGCTAAAAATACATCACATATAGCCTCTGGGGCTATATGGATGTATTTAACCCCTGCCAGGTTGTCAGAAAAACGGGAGAAGAAGCCCGCCGAAAAGGGGGCGGGGCCTATTCTCCTCAGCACACAGCGCCATTTTCCTACACAGCTCCGCTGCTAGGAAGGCTCCCAGGCTCTCCCCTGCACTGCACTACAGAAACAGGGTTAAAACAGAGAGGGGGGGCATTTTATGTGGCGATATTATTATATATTAAGATGCTATAAGGGAAAACACTTATATAAGGTTGTCCCTGTATAATTATAGCGTTTTGGTGTGTGCTGGCAAACTCTCCCTCTATCTCCCCAAAGGGCTAGTGGGGTCCTGTCCTCTATCAGAGCATTCCCTGTGTGTGTGCTGTGTGTCGGTACGTGTGTGTCGACATGTATGAGGACGATGTTGGTGAGGAGGCGGAGCAATTGCCTGTAATGGTGATGTCACTCTCTAGGGAGTCGAAACCGGAATGGATGGCTTATTTAGGGAATTACGTGATAATGTCAACACGCTGCAAGGTCGGTTGACGACATGAGACGGCCGGCAAACCAATTAGTACCTGTCCAGGCGTCTCAAACACCGTCAGGGGCTTTAAAACGCTCATTACCTCAGTCGGTCGACACAGACACGGACACTGACTCCAGTGTCGACGGTGAAGAAACAAACGTATTTTCCATTAGGGCCACACGTTACATGTTAAGGGCAATGAAGGAGGTGTTACATATTTCTGATACTACAAGTACCACAAAAAAGGGTATTATGTGGGGTGTGAAAAAACTACCTGTAGTTTTTCCTGAATCAGATAAATTAAATGAAGTGTGTGATGATGCGTGGGTTTCCCCCGATAGAAAATTATTGGCGTTATACCCTTTCCCGCCAGAAGTTAGGGCGAGTTGGGAAACACCCCCTAGGGTGGATAAGGCGCTCACACGCTTATCAAAACAAGTGGCGTTACCGTCTCCAGATACGGCCGCCCTCAAGGAGCCAGCTGATAGGAGGCTGGAAAATATCCTAAAAAGTATATACACACATACTGGTGTTATACTGCGACCAGCGATCGCCTCAGCCTGGATGTGCAGCGCTGGGGTGGCTTGGTCGGATTCCCTGACTGAAAATATTGATACCCTTGACAGGGACAGTATTTTATTGACTATAGAGCATTTAAAGGATGCATTTCTATATATGCGAGATGCACAGAGGGATATTTGCACTCTGGCATCAAGAGTAAGTGCGATGTCCATGTCTGCCAGAAGATGTTTATGGACACGACAGTGGTCAGGTGATGCAGATTCCAAACGGCACATGGAAGTATTGCCGTATAAAGGGGAGGAGTTATTTGGGGTCGGTCCATCGGACCTGGTGGCCACGGCAACAGCTGGAAAATCCACCTTTTTTACCCCAAGTCACATCTCAGCAGAAAAAGACACCGTCTTTTCAGCCTCAGTCCTTTCGTCCCCATAAGGGCAAGCGGGCAAAGGCCAGTCATATCAGCCCAGGGGTAGAGGAAAGGGAAGAAGACTGCAGCAGGCAGCCCCTTCCCAGGAACAGAAGCCCTCCACCGCTTCTGCCAAGTCCTCAGCATGACGCTGGGGCCGTACAAGCGGACTCAGGTGCGGTGGGGGGTCGTCTCAAGAGTTTCAGCACGCAGTGGGCTCACTCGCAAGTGGACCCCTGGATCCTACAAGTAGTATCCCAGGGGTACAGATTGGAAATTCGAGACGTCTCCCCCTCGCAGGTTCCTGAAGTCTGCTTTACCAACGTCTCCCTCCGACAGGGAGGCAGTATTAGAAACAATTCACAAGCTGTATTCCCAGCAGGTGATAATCAAAGTACCCCTCCTACAACAAGGAAAGGGGTATTATTCCACACTATTTGTGGTACTGAAGCCAGACGGCTCGGTGAGACCTATTCTAAATCTGAAATCTTTGAACACTTACATACAAAGGTTCAAATCAAGATCGAGTCACTCAGAGCAGTGATAGCGAACCAGGAAGAAGGGGACTATATGGTGTCCCTGGACATCAAGGATGCTTACCTCCATGTCCCAATTTGCCCTTCTCACCAAGGGTACCTCAGGTTCGTGGTACAGAACTGTCACTATCAGTTTCAGACACTGCCGTTTGGATTGTCCACGGCACCCCGGGTCTTTACCAAGGTAATGGCCGAAATGATGATTCTTCTTCAAAGAAAAGGCGTCTTAATTATCCCTTACTTGGACGATCTCCTGATAAGGGCAAGGTCCAGAGAACAGTTGGAGGTCGGAGTAGCACTATCTCAAGTAGTTCTACGACAGCACGGGTGGATTCTAAATATTCCAAAATCGCAGCTGATTCCGACGACACGTCTGCTGTTCCTAGGGATGATTCTGGACACAGTCCAGAAAAAGGTGTTTCTCCCGGAGGAGAAAGCCAGGGAGTTATCCGAGCTAGTCAGAAACCTCCTAAAACCAGGCCAAGTGTCAGTGCATCAATGCACAAGAGTCCTGGGAAAAATGGTGGCTTCTTACGAAGCGATTCCATTCGGCAGATTTCACGCAAGAATTTTTCAGTGGGATCTGCTGGACGAATGGATCGGATCGCATCTTCAGATGCATCAGCGGATAATCCTGTCTCCAAGGACAAGGGTGTCTCTTCTGTGGTGGCTGCAGAGTGCTCATCTACTAGAGGGCAGCAGATTCGGCATTCAGGACTGGGTCCTGGTGACCACGGATGCCAGCCTGAGAGGCTGGGGAGCAGTCACACAGGGAAGAAATTTCCAAGGAGTGTGGTCAAGTCTGGAGACTTCTCTCCACATAAATATACTGGAGCTAAGGGCAATTTACAATGCTCTGAGCCTAGGAAGACCTCTGCTTCAAAGTCAACCGATGCTGATCCAGTCGGACAACATCACGGCAGTCGCCCACGTAAACAGACAGGGCGGCACAAGAAGCAGGAGGGAAATGGCAGCAAGGATTCTTCGCGGGGCGAAAAATCATGTGATAACACTGTCAGCGGTGTTCATTCCGGGAGTGGACAACTGGGAAGTAGACTTCCTCAGCAGGCACGACCTCCACCCGGGAGAGTGGGGACTTCATCTGGAAGTCTTCCACATGATTGTGAACCGTTGGGAAAGACCAAAGGTGGACATGATGGCGTCCCGTCTGAACAAAAAACTGGACAGGTATTGCGCCAGGTCAAGAGAACCTCAGGCAATAGCTGGGACGCTCTGGTAACACCGTGGGTGTACCAGTCGGTGTATGTGTTCCCTCCTCTGCCTCTCATACCCAAGGTACTGAGAATTATAAGACGGAGAGGAGTAAGAACTATACTCGTGGCTCCGGATTGGCCAAGAAGGACGTGGTACCCGGAACTTCAAGAGATACTAAGAAGGGACTTGCTTCAGCAAGGATCATGTCTGTTCCAAGACTTACCGCGGCTGCGTTTGACGGCATGGCGGTTGAACGCCGGATCCTAAGGGAAAAAGGCATTCCGGAAGAGGTCATCCCTACCCTGGTCAGAGCCAGGAAGGAGGTGACCGCACAACATTATCACCGCATTTGGCGAAAATATGTTGCATGGTGTGAGGCCAAGAAGGCCCCCACGGAGGAATTTCAACTCGGTCGATTCCTGCATTTCCTACAAACAGGAGTGTCTATGGGCCTCAAATTGGGGTCCATTAAGGTTCAAATTTCGGCCCTGTCGATTTTCTTCCAGAAAGAATTGGCTTCAGTTCCTGAAGTCCAGAAGTTTGTCAAGGGAGTACTGCATATACAACCCCCTTTTGTGCCTCCAGTGGCACTGTGGGATCTCAACGTAGTTCTGGGATTCCTCAAATCACATTGGTTTAAACCGCTCAAATCTGTGGATTTGAAATATCTCACATGGAAAGTGACCATGCTGTTGGCCCTGGCCTCGGCCAGGCGAGTGTCAGAATTGGCGGCTTTGTCTCACAAAAGCCCATATCTGATTGTCCATTCGGACAGGGCAGAGCTGCGGACTCGTCCCCAGTTTCTCCCTAAGGTGGTGTCAGCGTTTCAACTGAACCAGCTTATTGTGGTACCTGCGGCTACTAGGGACTTGGAGGACTCCAAGTTGCTAGATGTTGTCAGGGCCCTGAAAATATAGGTTTCCAGGACGGCTGGAGTCAGGAAAACTGACTTGCTGTTATCCTGTATGCACCCAACAAACTGGGTGCTCTTGCTTCTAAGCAGACGATTGCTAGTTGGATGTGTAGTACAATTCAGCTTGCACATTCTGTGGCAGGCCTGCCACAGCCAAAATATGTAAATGCCCATTCCACAAGGAAGGTGGGCTCATCTTGGGCGGCTGCCCGAGGGGTCTCGGCTTTACAACTTTGCCGAGCTGCTACTTGGTCAGGGGCAAACACGTTTGCAAAATTCTACAAATTTGATACCCTGGCTGAGGAGGACCTGGAGTTCTCTCATTCGGTGCTGCAGAGTCATCCGCACTCTCCCGCCCATTTGGGAGCTTTGGTATAATCCCCATGGTCCTTACGGAGTCCCCAGCATCCACTTAGGACGTCAGAGAAAATAAGAATTTACTTACCGATAATTCTATTTCTCGTAGTCCGTAGTGGATGCTGGGCGCCCATCCCAAGTGCGGATTGTCTGCAATACTTGTACATAGTTATTGTTACAAAAATCGGGTTATTATTGTTGTGAGCCATCTTTTCAGAGGCTCCGCTGTTATCATGCTGTTAACTGGGTTCAGATCACAGGTTGTATAGTGTGATTGGTGTGGCTGGTATGAGTCTTACCCGGGATTCAAAATCCTTCCTTATTGTGTACGCTCGTCCGGGCACAGTATCCTAACTGAGGCTTGGAGGAGGGTCATAGGGGGAGGAGCCAGTGCACACCACCTGATCCTAAAGCTTTTACTTTTGTGCCCTGTCTCCTGCGGAGCCGCTATTCCCCATGGTCCTTACGGAGTTCCCAGCATCCACTACGGACTACGAGAAATAGAATTATCGGTAAGTAAATTCTTATTTTTTAGGCATTTTTTTTTATACTGTACTTTTTATATGTGCTTATTAGTTGTATAGTGGTCCTGTTATATATTTTTTTCTTTTATTGGTGTCTACATTTCTGCGCTCCTTGCTTCTTTGAATATTCAGAATATGTTTAAGGAGGAACAGAATTATTGTTCTAAAGGAGATGATTTCTATATCATATTGTATTTATTGATAATGGATTGTGGCCAAATTGAACTTTTTGTTTAGGCTAATATAAGAGTCTTTTGCCCAATGACCACCCTATTGCATGTCCTTTTTGGCATCTATTTTGGCCCATCCTTCAAGTAGCTGTATCTGTGACCATTTGACATTGACATTTGAGGCCTGTCTTTCCGATGTCACGTCAGTTGCTTCAAATAAGGAAAACTGAAACTATATACAGTCTTCCCCATTTCTGATAACCTCTATCTGGATTATGGGAGTAGGGAATTAACAATAAGCATTACACAGGGCTATTAGCAGTGTTTATGTCTGTATTCTATGGCCAGGATGTAATGGGAGCCGTTAATGCCGGCCAGGAAATTATTGCACCACATCGGACATTACAAATGTGCGTATATTTCCCGTAACTCGGCCAATGTAACGATGTGCATCTATTTCCTGGCTTCAGCGTATCAGATCCGAAGTGTGACAGTATTTAGACTGGAAAATGTCAGATATTTTCAGACCAACCAAAACGCATCTTTTAGTATAGGAGGACCACAGTCAGAGAAAGTCACCCATTGGCCCCCAGAAGTTTCATGATTAAAGCATTTTACATCCGAAATAAACCCCAGTCCTCTAGGATGCACAAGCAGCTTGAGCTGATTTAAATGATATGCGGCATGGCTATATTCAGTGTGTAATTGTGACTGTACCTAATTATGTTACAGTGTTTGGCTATCGCACACAGAATATAGGCATGCTGCATATCATTGTAAACAGCAGGAGCTGCTTGTGTATCCTATTGGCAGCAAAATAATGGCGATAACGGCAAACATCAGACATTTTGTCAGGCTTCATCCGGGTGCGGTATGTTATGTCGACCTTCGGAATGTCAACTCCAGATTATCTGAATATCGATGTTCAGAATGTCAACATGGCTGTATGCCAATATGTGACGTTTAAACATGTACAACGTTGATTAGAAGTAATCCAGCATTAGAGGTCTCTATAACCGCATTATGCTACAGGGAGCACCATAATGCACAAATTAGGAGTTTCAAAGCATAAATTATTCCTAATACAGGAAAATACATCTAGCAATTATATATTGTTCTGCACACTGTTGAAAAATTAGATCTTGATGATGGATTTTCTTTTAACAGTTAGACTTTTAGCAATATCATATTTTAAAATACAAACCTACAGTACTACTGCTATATTGTATGACACAATTTACAAACAAATACACTTCTTAAAGTATTCATAATTAACCATAAATGGAAAAAAATAATAATTTGCTAAAAGGATTTAAAGCAGGGGTGGGGAACCTTTTTTCTACCAAGGGCCATTTGGATATTTATAAAATCCTTCGGGGGCCATACAAAAATGAGCAACTTAAAAATGAGCCTTCCCCCAGTCAGTAGTTATTGCCCCCAGTCAGTAGTTATTGCCCCCAGTCAGTAGTTATGTCCTATTAAATATGTCCCCTGTAGTTGTGCCCCATTAGATATGTCCCCTGTAGTTGTGCCCCATTAGATATGTCCCCTGTAGTTGTGCCCCATTAAATATGTCCCCTGTAGTTGTGCCCCATTAGATATGACTTCTGTAGTTATGCCCCATTAGATATGACTTCTGTAGTTATGCCCCATTAGATAGGCCCCCTAGTAGCACTGCTTACACACACACACATCTCAAATTAAAAGAAAAAAACCAAAACACATTACTCACCAGCCCCGCTCCTGCTTCCGGACCGCTGCCCTCCGCCTGGCCGACCATTCCTCGGAACTATGGGAGAGACGTCCTGATGTCTCTTCCATAGCGCCACACAGCCGTACATGTACACTGTCTGAGCCGGAAGCCTGGGCTCAGGAGTGATCTCCTGCCTCTGGCTGCTGCTGACAGGAAGGAGACGGGCGTCCACCGGTAACACAATCTCAGCGGATGCCTGGCATCTCCCTCAGTTAGGTGAGCCTGGCCGGACCGGATCAAGTGGCTGTGCAGGCCTTATACGGCCTGCGGGCCTGAGGTTTCCCACCCCTGATTTAAAGCATCCAGTGTCTGTTTAGCGTAGTACATATACTGTAGATACAATCCGGCATATTTAATTAGTAGGTAATTGGCGGCTTTAATTCCCCCCCCCCCGGCATGGTGAAAGGATATTAAATTGAATAGCCTTTTTCCCGCACCTAAATTTGGGGGTTTACCATGCAGAAACCCATGTAGTCCACGTAACCTGCGGAATTAATGGGTTTTCCCTCACGTGTGAACCCCTGATTTCGCCATTTTCTCACAGACTTATCCTTGCAGCTCTTGAAGCTGCAACGTTCAGTCCACAATTGAGGATTCACAAATGGGGTGATCCCTGCTGATTGAATAGGTAACATGCTCAGAGTATGAGCAGTGCAGAAACATAGTACAACAAATAGGGAGTGAGCCCTAGGTAGATTATGCACAGGATGTGATACAGTCACACAGATTTATTAACCAGCAATTTTTAGAAAGTTATTTCCAGTAAGATACTCTGTATTCTATTTATGCTGGAGGTGCACCAGAAAGCAAATTACAATGTAGAATTTGAGCTAATGAGCAGGTAATAAGAAAGACCTGCTCCAAGAAGGCTTTCTTTGTGGTGCACTCTTTTGTTGAATTTGAAAAATTAGTTAATTAAAACATAACTTTTATTAAATATTTTCTTAAAAGAAAGTGTAACAGTATTAAACAATGGTATTTGTGAAGAAAGGAATAATACTTTTTATATATTACATTACATATATTATGTATGTATATTCCTTAAAGGAGTGAATTAATAATCAGTACTCCTTATTAAATTTTAGTAAAACTTTTTAATTGTAGGAACTGAATATTAAATATTAAATAGCTCAGTACGAGAATATAATACTTACATTTCCAACAAATTGTGGACAGTGCATTTCAGAATGAGGTTATATACTGACACATTGATGTTATAATAATATATATGGGAACCTCAATGGATTTTGTAGTATAAGTCACATGTGTCTTTTCTCAGAAATACACTGGTTACGTGGCAGCAGTCACATGAAACGGCGTGAGAGGTATATATATATTTTTGGTTTTTTCTTTCATAACAAATCATCAATTCATATGGGCAGCCTGCTTATCCAGGTGTCTCACTGGTTTGAAAGCAATAATTGCAACAGAAAGGGTTGATCTACAGGTGTTGTGTCTCGTAACCCTTTTGAAAGCAACAATTGTAACAGAAAAGGTTGGTCTACAGATATTATGTCTCATAACCCTTTTTATACATAAAGATACAATTTTTGTAAATTTGCCAGAATGAATAGTTGTAGCTGCAATATGTGGGAAAAACTACATATTATGTAGCAACTTCAACAGAGTGGTAGTAATAATAGTAGCAAGAGTGAAGGACCGTTCAGCCACAATGGTAACACTTTCAGTAGTATACGAGGAGAGCATAACTCCTTAATTCATATTCCACAGAGTGGTTGCAATAATGGTAATAAAGAGAAAGCCTTTAAACCACTATGATAGCACTCTCAGCTATACACAAAAAAATTCAAGGCCTCATTAATTCTTATTGTGCCCACAAATGGGGGAAATTATATCAATGAAAAACAGTTAGTAACATATTTGGAGAGACATTTTTCCCTTTGTAGTACTAGTTATAGAGCAATGCTGTTCATGGGAAAGTACCAAGGAGTTGTGCAGTATATCACAGTGTATACGTGACTTATCCCTTCTGCTGTTAGCCCATGTGTCAAAAATGGCAGTGAATGGGCATAATGAGAGCAGGATAAATTCACACACTGGGACAGAATATAGGAAAAGTAGCGTCGACTTCTGCTGTCCTCTGACAGACCCAAACAGCTCCCTGATGTGTAATCACATTGCAGGGAGAGAGTGGGAAATTACAGTGGATGAGAGGGTCAACTGAAATACCTCAAATAGCTCAGAGTGATTAATCCTCTCAAGACCCGCTATTAAGGGTGTTCTGTCTTGCTGCTTTCAAGGGATCTGATAAGCGCTGCTGACATGTAGCACTGCCCATGTGAGTGTGAGCGGTGGTGAGCGGACTGTGTGGACACGCTGCGGAAAGCGGCTTCTGCCCAGCCGCTAGTGACTGCTGCCGAGCGGCGGCTCACGTGTGCGCTGCACGTAGCCTAGCCGCCCTCTCCGGACGTACGTTTCGCAATGAGCTTATTCAGTCGACGTACGTTTCGCAATGAGCTTATTCAGTCGGACATTCGCAGTGTCCTGACAGCCTCTATTTAAAGCATTAGCCGGGCGTAGTTAATTCATTAATTATCAATAATGAATGGTATGATAGTTCAATTAACATAAAGTAGTCTGTTTCTTTTACTTATAAACAGTGACATTAGGGATAACCACTATGTTGGTTGATGCAATCAAGATATTAATCAATAACCTTAATTTCTCTATCGTCCTAGTGGATGCTGGGGTTCCTGAAAGGACCATGGGGAATAGCGGCTCCGCAGGAGACAGGGCACAAAAAGTAAAGCTTTTTCAGATCAGGTGGTGTGCACTGGCTCCTCCCCCTATGACCCTCCTCCAGACTCCAGTTAGATTTTTGTGCCCGGCCGAGAAGGGTGCAATCTAGGTGGCTCTCCTAAAGAGCTGCTTAGAAAAAGTTTAGCTAGGTTTTTTATTTTACAGTGATTCCTGCTGGCAACAGGATCACTGCAGCGAGGGACTGAGGGGAGAAGGAGTCAACTCACCTGCGTGCAGGATGGATTGGCTTCTTGGCTACTGGACATCAAGCTCCAGAGGGACGATCACAGGTACAGCCTGGATGGTCACCGGAGCCGCGCCGCCGGCCCCCTTGCAGATGCTGAAGTCAGAAGAGGTCCAGAATCGGCGGCTGAAGACTCCTGCAGTCTTCTAAAGGTAGCGCACAGCACTGCAGCTGTGCGCCATTTTCCTCTCAGCACACTTCACACGGCAGTCACTGAGGGTGCAGGGCGCTGGGAGGGGGGCGCCCTGGGAGGCAAATGAATACCTATAAAGGCTAAAAATACCTCACATATAGCCCCTAGAGGCTATATGGAGATATTTAACCCCTGCCTGATTTTTCTAAATAGCGGGAGACGAGCCCGCCAGAAAAGGGGCGGGGCCTATCTCCTCAGCACACGGCGCCATTTCCTCTCACAGCTCCGCTGGTCAGGACGGCTCCCAAGTCTCTCCCCTGCACTGCACTACAGAAACAGGGTAAAACAGAGAGGGGGGGGGAAATTTATGGCGATATTTTGATATAACAAAGCAGCTATAAGGGAGCACTTATTATAAGGCTATCCCTGATATATATATAGCGCTTTTGGTGTGTGCTGGCAAACTCTCCCTCTGTCTCCCCAAAGGGCTAGTGGGTCCTGTCTTCGTTAGGAGCATTCCCTGTGTGTCTGCTGTGTGTCGGTACGTGTGTGTCGACATGTATGAGGACGATATTGGTGTGGAGGCGGAGCAATTGCCAAATATGAGGATGTCACCCCCTAGGGAGTCGACACCAGAATGGATGCCTTTATTTATGGAACTACGGGATAGTGTCAACACGCTAAAGCAGTCGTTTGACGACATGAGGCGGCCGGACAATCAATTAGTGCCTGTCCAGGCGACTCAAACACCGTCAGGGGCTGTGACACGCCCTTTGCCTCAGTCGGTCGACACAGACCCAGACGCAGGCACTGACTCCAGTGGTGACGGTGACGATTCAACCGTATTTTCCAGTAGGGCCACACGTTATATGATTTTGGCAATGAAGGAGGCGTTACATTTAGCTGATACTACAGGTACCACTAAACAGGGTATTATGTGGGGTATGAAAAAACTACCTATAGTTTTTCCTGAATCAGAAGAATTAAATGACGTGTGTAATGAAGCGTGGGTTGCCCCTGATAAAAAGCTGATAATTTCAAAGAAATTATTGGCATTATACCCTTTCCCGCCAGAGGTTAGGGAGCGCTGGGAAACACCTCCTAGGGTGGACAAGGCGCTAACACGTTTATCTAAACAAGTGGCGTTACCCTCTCCTGAGACGGCCGCACTTAAAGATCCATCAGATAGGAGGATGGAAAATATCCAAAAAAGTATATACACACATGCAGGTGTTATACTACGACCAGCTGTAGCGACTGCCTGGATGGGCAGTGCTGGGGTAGTTTGGTCAGAGTCCCTGATTGAAAATATTGATACCCTGGACAGGGACAATATTTTACTGTCATTAGAACAAATAAAGGATGCATTTCTTTATATGCGTGATGCACAGAGGGATATCTGCACACTGGCATCACGGGTAAGTGCTATGTCCATTTCGGCCAGAAGAGCTTTATGGACGCGACAGTGGACAGGCGATGCGGATTCAAAACGGCATATGGAAGTTTTACCGTATAAAGGGGAGGAGTTATTTGGAGTCGGTCTATCAGATTTGGTGGCCACGGCTACAGCCGGGAAATCCACCTTTCTACCTCAAGTCACTCCCCAACAGAAAAAGGCACCGACTTTTCAACCGCAGCCCTTTCGTTCCTTTAAAAATAAGAGAGCAAAGGGCTATTCATATCTGCCACGAGGCAGAGGTCGAGGGAAGAGACAGCAACACGCAGCTCCTTCCCAGGAACAGAAGCCCTCCCCGGCTTCTACAAAAGCCTCAGCATGACGCTGGGGCTTCTCAAGCGGACTCGGGGACGGTGGGCGGTCGTCTCAAAAATTACAGCGCGCAGTGGGCTCACTCGCAGGTAGATCCCTGGATCCTGCAGATAATATCTCAAGGGTACAGGTTGGAATTAGAGACAGATCCACCTCGCCGTTTCCTGAAGTCTGCTTTACCAACGTCCCCCTCCGAAAGGGAGACGGTTTTGGAAGCCATTCACAAGCTGTATTCTCAGCAGGTGATAGTCAAGGTACCTCTTCTACAACAAGGGAAGGGGTATTATTCCACTCTTTTTGTGGTACCGAAGCCGGATGGCTCGGTAAGGCCTATTCTAAATCTGAAGTCCTTGAACCTGTACATAAAGAAGTTCAAGTTCAAGATGGAGTCACTCAGAGCAGTGATAGCGAACCTGGAAGAGGGGGACTTTATGGTATCCTTGGACATCAAGGATGCGTATCTCCACGTTCCAATTTACCCCTCACACCAGGGGTACCTCAGGTTCGTTGTACAAAACTGTCACTATCAGTTTCAGACGCTGCCGTTCGGATTGTCCACGGCACCTCGGATCTTTACAAAGGTAATGGCCGAGATGATGATTCTTCTTCGAAGAAAAGGCATATTAATTATCCCATACTTGGACGATCTCCTAATAAGGGCAAGGTCCAGAGAACAGCTAGAGATGGGATTAGCACTGTCTCAAGAAGTGCTAAAACAGCACGGGTGGATTCTGAATATTCCAAAATCCCAGTTAATGCCGACAACTCGTCTGCTGTTCCTAGGGATGATTCTGGACACGGTTCAGAAAAAGGTTTTTCTCCCGGAGGAAAAAGCCAAGGAGTTATCCGACCTTGTCAGGAACCTCCTAAAACCAGGAAAGGTGTCTGTACATCAATGCACAAGAGTCCTGGGAAAAATGGTGGCTTCTTACGAAGCAATTCCATTCGGCAGATTCCACGCAAGAATTTTCCAAAGGGATCTGTGGACAAATGGTCAGGGTCGCATCTTCAGATGCACCTACGGATAACCCTGTCTCCAAGGACAAGGGTGTCTCTTCTGTGGTGGTTGCAGAGTCCTCATCTATTGGAGGGCCGCAGATTCGGCATACAGGATTGGATCCTGGTGACCACGGACGCCAGCCTGAGAGGCTGGGGAGCAGTCACACAAGGAAGAAACTTCCAGGGAGTATGGACGAGCCTGGAAACGTCTCTTCACATAAACATTCTGGAACTAAGAGCAATATACAATGCTCTAAGCCAGGCAGAACCTCTGCTTCAGGGAAAACCGGTGTTGATCCAGTCGGACAACATCACGGCAGTCGCCCATGTGAACAGACAGGGCGGCACAAGAAGCAGGAGTGCAATGGCAGAAGCTGCAAGGATTCTTCGCTGGGCAGAGAATCATGTGATAGCACTGTCAGCAGTGTTCATCCCGGGAGTGGACAACTGGGAAGCAGACTTCCTCAGCAGACACGATCTTCACCCGGGAGAGTGGGGACTTCATCCAGAAGTCTTCCACATGCTGGTAACCCGTTGGGAAAGACCAATGGTGGACATGATGGCGTCTCGCCTCAACAAAAAACTGGACAGGTATTGCGCCAGGTCAAGAGATCCGCAGGCAATAGCTGTGGACGCGCTGGTAACGCCTTGGGTGTACCAGTCGGTGTATGTGTTTCCTCCTCTGCCTCTCATACCAAAAGTATTGAGAATTATACGGCAAAGCGGCGTAAGAACGATACTAGTGGTTCCGGATTGGCCAAGAAGGACTTGGTACCCGGAACTTCAAGAGATGATCACGGAAGATCCGTGGCCTCTACCTCTAAGGAGGGACTTGCTTCAGCAGGGTCCCTGTCTGTTTCAAGACTTACCGCGGCTGCGTTTGACGGCATGGCGGTTGAACGCCGGATCCTAAAGGAAAAAGGCATGCCGGAAGAAGTCATTCCTACTTTGATTAAAGCAAGGAAGGAAGTAACCGTGCAACATTATCACCGAATTTGGCGAAAATATGTTGCGTGGTGCGAAGATCGGAGTGCTCCGACGGAGGAATTTCAACTGGGTCGATTCCTACATTTCCTGCAATCAGGATTGTCTATGGGTCTCAAATTGGGATCTATTAAGGTTCAAATTTCGGCCCTGTCGATTTTCTTTCAAAAAGAATTGGCTTCAGTCCCTGAAGTCCAGACCTTTGTTAAGGGAGTGCTGCATATACAGCCTCCTGTGGTGCCTCCAGTGGCACCGTGGGATCTCAATGTGGTTTTGGACTTTCTAAAATCTCATTGGTTTGAACCACTAAATAAGGTGGATTTGAAATATCTCACTTGGAAAGTGACCATGCTTCTAGCCCTGGCTTCTGCCAGGAGAGTATCAGAATTGGCAGCTTTGTCTTACAAAAGCCCATATCTGATTTTCCATTCGGACAGGGCAGAACTGCGGACTCGTCCGCATTTTCTCCCTAAGGTGGTGTCAGCATTTCATCTGAACCAGCCTATTGTAGTGCCTGCGGCTACAAGTGACTTGGAGGACTCCAAGTTACTGGACGTTGTCAGAGCATTAAAAATATATATTGCAAGGACAGCTGGAGTCAGAAAATCTGACTCGTTGTTTATATTGTATGCACCCAACAAGATGGGTGCTCCTGCGTCTAAGCAGACGATTGCTCGTTGGATCTGTAGCACAATCCAACTTGCACATTCTGTGGCAGGCCTGCCACAGCCTAAATCTGTAAAGGCCCACTCCACAAGGAAGGTGGGCTCATCTTGGGCGGCTGCCCGAGGGGTCTCGGCATTACAACTTTGCCGAGCAGCTACGTGGTCAGGGGAGAACACGTTTGTAAAATTTTACAAATTTGATACTCTGGC
Organism: Pseudophryne corroboree; assembly: GCF_028390025.1. Classification (NCBI taxonomy): domain Eukaryota; kingdom Metazoa; phylum Chordata; class Amphibia; order Anura; family Myobatrachidae; genus Pseudophryne; species Pseudophryne corroboree. The sequence goes on from NC_086444.1 coordinate 211,086,022, forward strand.
TAAGGAGGACCTGGAGTTCTCTCATTCGGTGCTGCAGAGTCATCCGCACTCTCCCGCCCGTTTGGGAGCTTTGGTATAATCCCCATGGTCCTTTCAGGAACCCCAGCATCCACTAGGACGATAGAGAAAATAAGATTTTACTTACCGATAAATCTATTTCTCGGAGTCCGTAGTGGATGCTGGGCGCCCATCCCAAGTGCGGATTATCTGCATAAATTGTACATAGTTATTGTTAACTAATTCGGGTTATTGTTGAAGGAAGCCATCTTTCAGAGGCTCCGCTGTTATCATACTGTTAACTGGGTTTAGATCACAGGTTGTACGGTGTGATTGGTGTGGCTGGTATGAGTCTTACCCGGGATTCAAAATCCTCCCTTATTGTGTACGCTCGTCCGGGCACAGTACCTAACTGGAGTCTGGAGGAGGGTCATAGGGGGAGGAGCCAGTGCACACCACCTGATCTGAAAAAGCTTTACTTTTTGTGCCCTGTCTCCTGCGGAGCCGCTATTCCCCATGGTCCTTTCAGGAACCCCAGCATCCACTACGGACTCCGAGAAATAGATTTATCGGTAAGTAAAATCTTATTTTTTCTAACGGATAACTTAATAAGAAAAGAGAGTTAACTAGATTGGTTATTTAATGAATTAATTGATCAGTTAGAATATTGTTAAGATAATTCAATAACGAATTGGGATATTCCATTTAATTATTGTGTAGGGTGAAACCTTTTTCTGATAAATTGGATAGAAAAAAGTTTTTTTATATTTTTCTTAATTTCATCCTATTTATCTTAAATTATTCTAATGAATTATAATTGTTAATTTGATTAATATATTAATTAATATTAATAAATGATAGGTGCTAAATATGTGTGATTACCGATATGGCTAATTCATAACAAATAGTATATAGGCAGGGAAAGAAAATGTAAATGTAAATTGATAAGTAATATGGGGATCATTGTAATGTATTGGTATGGGATAATAGAGATAACAATACCAAAAGGGAGCCACCCTAAGTCATGTAGTAGCACAGTCTCATACATATGCATCACATATGCACATATATATACACACACACACACATGTACATATGTGTATGCACACATACATACATGTGTATATCCATGATCACGCTTCATATGTATTATTAATATGGTAAACCGATTCAAAGGTTGTTAAAATTGCCTTATGTAGTATGGTGCAATACATATGTTGTGGTAATATTACATATTAATCTTGTTTGTCGTATATCCTTAAGTTGATGCTGTTATAGGGTTTCCATGTATGATAATTAAATAGGTAAGAAGGGACTGAAGTTTATTAGTTCGTTCAAACCATAGGGGGTGACCGTATTAAGTTGAAAAATCCATTTACTTTCCATTTTCAAAAGTTCTCTTGTAGCGTCACCTCCTCTGATACCCATTTTGAGTTTCTCTAATCCAAAGAATTCCAAATCCTTGGATTGTTGTCCATGTTCTTTCAGAAAGTGTCTTGCTATGGAAATGAATTGCTTGAATTTCTTTCTGTCTCTCCCGGCATTCCTTATGTTGCCTATGTGTTCTGGCCGGACCGGATCAAGTGGCTTTGCAGGCCTTATACGGCCTGCGGGCCTGAGGTTTCCCACCCCTGATTTAAAGCATCCAGTGTCTGTTTAGCGTAGTACATATACTGTAGATACAATCCGGCATATTTAATTAGTAGGTAATTGGCGGCTTTAATTCCCCCCCCCCCCCGGCATGGTGAAAGGATATTAAATTGAATAGCCTTTTTCCCGCACCTAAATTTGGGGGTTTACCATGCAGAAACCCATGTAGTCCACGTAACCTGCGGAATTAATGGGTTTTCCCTCACGTGTGAACCCCTGATTTCGCCATTTTCTCACAGACTTATCCTTGCAGCTCTTGAAGCTGCAACGTTCAGTCCACAATTGAGGATTCACAAATGGGGTGATCCCTGCTGATTGAATAGGTAACATGCTCAGAGTATGAGCAGTGCAGAAACATGCAAGATACACTCCGCAGACAAGTGTACATTAAATTCTGCATCTTTTCAAAGTGAATGAATGGCTTATAAACTACAATTATGTAATATCAATTTTTGTATGTGTGTTCATTAATGGTAGTGCTGTTTTTTTCTGGTATTCATTTAATTCAGGGTGGGCTGCAATTCAATTGTCTATAGCTTCTGTCTGTACTGCCCCAAGACCTGTTCAGTTAGTTGTGAGACCAGCCGTATGTGGTTGTGGCGGCTGCATCCTCGCGTGGAAATGTACGGTACAGGTTGAGTATCCCTTATCCAAAATGCTTGGGACCAGAGGTATTTTGGATATCGGATTTTTCCGTATTTTGGAATAATTGCATGCCATAATGAGATATTATGGTGATGGGACCTAAATCTAAGCACAGAATGTATTTATGTTTCATACACACCTTATACACATAGCCTGAAGGTAATTTTAGACAATATTTTTTATAACTTTGTGCATTAAACAAAGTGTGTTTACATTCACACAGTTCATTTATGTTTCATATACACCTTATACACACAGCCTGAAGGTCATTTAATACAATATTTTTAATAACTTTGTGTATTAAACAAAGTTTGTGTACATTGAGCCATCAAAAAACGAAGGTTTCACTATCTCACTTTCACTCAAAAAACTCTGTATTTCGGAATATTCCGTATTTCGGAATATTTGGATATGGGATACTCAACCTATATTAGCTGCACTGTGCTAAGTGGTGAGTGCGCTGCAGTTACAGTGCACCTGGCACTCATGAACAGCCCCAGATCCCTAGTTGATTTCTGCCCACACCTCAGGAAGGTGTTAGCAGAAAACCATGATAAGTGCAGCCTTGGGGCTGGTCACCCAAAGCATTTGATTATCTTTAGACGGGAGCTAACTTCCACAACCAATTGAGTCGCTATCAGGATGTTCAAAGTGCCTGCAAAACAGTGACATCCCATTGGAAGTTCTCCCTGCTAGTCACATCTGGATAGGCAGTCCCAGGGGGGAAATGTTTGCTCCCCATGGGACTGCCAGTATGGACTGCAGTTAGTGGATAGAGTGCTTCCAGTGGGAAACCACTCCCCTGCTGTAACAGTGAACCAATCTGACTTTTAGGGGCTACAGCCGATGCAGCCCTTGAAGTCTTGTGTACTTGCGCATGCACACATTTCAGCAGGGCCCTGTCCCTGTGCAGTGCTTCCCCCATCCTGTACTGTGCTGTGCTTCCCCCACCCCACACTGTACTGAGCTGTACTCACCCCACACTGTACTGTGCTGTGCTCTCCCCATCTTATTCTGTACTGTGCTGTGCTCTCCCCCTCACAGCATAGCCTCACCTCATCGGCACCATCCGTGCCTCCCCCCTTGCCTTGATTTCGCCACTGAGCGCCCCTTCTCTTTTGACTAGGTCGCCCTAGACAATTGCCTAGGCCGCCTTTGCCCAGGGCCGTCACTGCATGTCAGACTACCACCAAATTTCCTGGGAGAGAAAGAGAGAGAAGTAGGAGCTGCTTCCTGCTACAAGTGTAAAGCCCAGGGCTAGATTAAACCTTAATCAGGCCTTGTTTTCCAGGTTTTGCAAGTGATTGCTTTAGAGCTGCGGTTCCCAACCCGTGGTACGCGTACCCCCAGGTGTACGTGCCGAACTGCTGAGGGGTACTTCGAATTGAAGCCGGTAATGTCGGCTGTGTGACCCGGGGCGGCTTTGTAAAGGAGCGGCCGTGTGACCCGGCGCTGCTGTCTGTAGGAGCGGTTGTGTGACCCGGCGCGGCTAGCTGTAGGAGCGGCTGTGTGACCCAGCGCGGCTGGATGTAGGAGCGCCTGTGTGACCAGGTGCGGCTGAATGTAGGGAGCGGCTGTGTTATCCGGCGCGGCTGGATGTAGGGAGCGGCTGTGTGACCCGGCGCTGCTGGATATAGGAGCGGCTGTGTCACCATGCGCAGTCGCGCATGGAGAACGCCGCCAGATGCTGAGTCACACCGCCGCAGCTGTACGGTGTCGTTATTTCAGTGGTATCCTGTAGAACCGCCTAGATCAGGATCAGGTACAATATAATACAATGTCTTGTGTTTACAAAAAGGCACTTTTAAGGATGGATACTTGAAAATATTCATATCTCTGCCTTTTTTAGGTGTAAAATACTCTGAGGTTTGCATGTATGTGCCCTTGAGTAAGTGGTGTTTGGAAGCTAGCCCTTATTGTCACCAGGTCACTGATTAGGTGCAGATTATACAAGGAGGTGTAAAATACTCTGAGGTTTGCATGTATGTGCCCTTGAGTAAGTGGTGTTTGGAAGCTAGCCCTTATTGTCACCAGGTCACTGATTAGGTGCAGATTATACAAGGAGGTGATTTTATACATGGCTATATAAACCATTTAGTTAAAATATACTTATGTGACGTGATGTATAGAGAGGTACTGTTACTCTCATGACTTCACTAATACAGCAAGGAGGGTGTAATGGTTAGCATTTCTGCCTCACAGTGTTTGTATATTCTTTACCTGAACCCTCTGGCACTCTCTCTTCATTTGATCCCACAAATGAAGATGAAGTACCATCACTCTTCTCATCCTGCTTCTCTACTACCTCTCCTCTTGATCCTTTACCCTCACAAATAAGTAAAGCTCTGTCTCTGGTGCTTATCCCTACCTTAACTAACATCTGTAATCTCTCTCTCTCTCTCTCTCTCTCTCTCTCTCTCTCTCTCTCTCTCTCTCTCTCTCTCTCTCTCTCTCTCTCTCTCTCTCTCTCTCTCTCTCTCCTGGTGTTTTTCCTTCACTCTTCAAGCATGCAGTGATTACTCCCATTTTGAAAAAAACAAAATTCTGACCCTATCTCTCAGCTCCCTTGTCTCTCTAAGCTACTTGAGAGACTTGCCTACACTCTACTCACACACTTTCTTAACTCATACACTTTATTGGACCCACTTCAGTCAGGCTTCTGTTCCCAACACTCCACAGAGACAGCACTGACTAAAGTGGTTAATGATTTGGTCACTACAAAGTCTAAAGGCCATTACTCACTACTTATTCTTCTAGATCTACAGTATCTGCTGCATTTGACACTGTTGACCACTCTCTTCTCATACATACAAACACTACAATCCCTAGGTCTTAAAGACACAGCCCTTTCTTGGTTCTTATCCTACCTATCTAATCGCTCCTTCAGTGTTCGCTTCTCTGAATCTACCTCCTCTTCGCTACCTCTTTCAGTTGGAGTACCGCAGGGCTCAGTCTTGGGTCTCTGCTTTTCTCTATCTATACCTCATCTCTTGGTAAACTAATCGGCTCTTTTGGATTTCAGTATCATCTGTACGCAGATGATACTCAAATCTACCTATCCTCCCCTGATTTGTCCCTGTCTGTACTGGGCCGTGTCACTGAATGCCTTCCTGCCATTTCATCTTGGATGACATCTCGCCACCTAAAACTTAATATTTCAAAAACAGAATTAATTATATTTCCACCTGCCAATAGTAAGTACCAACCTGATATCTCTATCACTGTTGAAAACTCGACAATCTACCCTACCCCACCAGCTCGCTGCCTTGGTGTCATCCTCGACTCTGATCTGTCCTTTGTTACCCACATTCAATCTGTCTCAGAATCATGTTACATGCATTTAAAAAAACATATCCAAAATACGACCATAACTTACACAAGACACTGCTAACACTCTAATCCATGCTCTCATTATCTCCCGCATTGATTATTGCAATAGTCTCCTAACTGGTCTTCCCAAAATTAGACTCTCACCACTGCAATCCATTTTGAATGCAGCTGCGCGGCTAATCTTCCTCGCTAGACGTTCATCGTCTGCAGATCCACTTTGTCAGTCCCTCCATTGGTTACCTGTGTTCTACAGTATTCAATATCAAATACTTTTACTCACACACAAGGCCATTAACCAAACTACACCAATGTACATAACTTTTTCTTATTTCAAAATACCTCCCGACCCGACCTCTTCGCTCTTCACAAGACCTGCGTCTCTCATCCACACTCATTACTCGCTCTCACTCACGATTGCAGGACTTTCATCGGGCTGCACTCACTCTGTGGAATGCCCCACCACGCACAATAAGACTCTTCTCTGGTCTCCAAAACTTCAAGTGTTCCCTGAAAACTCACCTCTTCAGGCAAGCATATCAAATTCCAGAACCGCCCACATAACTTTCATAAACCTTCCTAGCAAATTGCATCCACTCTGCACAGTCCACACATATCCTCACATGTCTTCTCATTCTTCACTTTCCCTTCCTCGCGACCCCGGTTCATCATCGCTGTGTGACCATATCATATAGTCCACCAAGAATCTTTGCAATCTAGTGGACAACTATGCAATAGATAGCACCTATCGTTGTGTATACATGCCTATTTCCCTGTAGATTGTAAGCTTGCGAGCAGGGCCTTCCTACCTCTATGACTGTTTGTTATTACCCAGTTTTGTTATATCATTGTTATTTCTAATTGTAAAGAAACTGTTAATAAAGAAATAAATATTTTCCCTGTGCTTGCGTGAGTTTACTACGGGTACTCCGGTTTCCTCCTACAATTCAAAAATATACTGCTATGTTAATTGGCTCCCAGAGCGGTGTTATTTAACTATTTTTTGTTTTATTAAAATGTGTGATATGTGAAGATAATCCAATTGTGTATTCCTAAATTTTTGCGCTGCATATGTGTTTATTTTTTCTTGGTTAGCCTGTGTGTAAACCTTGTGTTATACCGCCAGCAAGGTAACTTTTCTGGCAAGGATGGGTGGGGGGTTTTATGAGACCAGGGGGTACTCAAAAATGAAAAGCCTAATCACTGGGTACGGGAGAGAAAAAAGGTTGGGACCCGCTGCTTTAGAGCCTTCACAAAGATTCAGGTTCTTCTCTGCCACTGCAGTCTTTGAACTTTGGTAAAAGTTAATTTCTTTCAATGTTTACAGTTTTTTCACCTCCTCCATGGAACGTAACATTTTTCTCTGTAATGCTTTAATGAGTTTTCTGAATTCAGTTTTAAGTGTTGTTTTACATTCTGTTTGACCTATTTAATTGTGGTGTACACAGAAAAAATACTTTACTTGCCCACATAAATGTCTAGTTAAGTAGTTTATGACATATTTTTGTTAAAGTTGATACTTTGTTGTTTTTAATACTATTTACTTTTTACAACAGTTTTTAACCAATCTGCATAATACGTTTTTCCCAATTTACAAACGGTCTGTGATTCATTTCTAGAGTTTACAACCAGTCCTTGCACATCTTTTCACAATATCCAAATGTAATCAGTCCAATTTATTAAAACTTAGAAACACAATTGTATATTTGCTGTGGTTGGCCAAGTTATATATAATGTATTCTCTTGTCACAGCGCCCACCATTCCTCAGTCCATAAATCGTTGCTAGCTCAAGTTAACCAGCTAGATAGAAATAAGAATGAATAGGAATAGCCACAGTTGGATACATCTAACAGTAAAATCACCTGTAGTCAGATTAGAGAGTTTGGTCTATAAACTCATGATTTTGTTATGGGGAATTATGGAGATTTTGAATGAATAAGATCAATCTTTACTAGATTCCCCTTTGAATCACATGAAGCCTAACCTGTTTGATTAACAATTGACCACTGTTTTCATCAAGTATATCTTGCTTGATTACACCCTCACAATATTCTTAATTCTCCTAAGAGTTGCAGGTGGATACTTTTTCTGCTGATTCATAGACAAAGATAACCTATACTACATACAGTGTCTGCAAGGCTAATATCTAGGAGCAGACAGCTCTTGATTCCCCCAGCCATGGCCGTTACTAGTGGTGTACAAGTGGTGCCACTGAATAGAGTGCAAGGCTCTCTGGGTATCGCTGCACCGCTTCCCTTCTGGCTAGCATCCAGTATTGCTGCGGCAGTGCTGTCTGGGGCATCCTTTGAGCAATGTGTGCAACCGCTTGGAGTGTCCTCAGGACCCCGACCCCTCTGCATGGCATCATGATGTCATGTGCTTAGGGAGTGCTACCAGCACAGGGTACTCCAGAGCCTTGTTATGTCACTGGCCCCAGCTTTGCTGATTCCATTGTATTACTTTATATTCTCCTCCCCTGTACATTGTCCTATATTAATGAAGCAATCCACCCAGAAGTTGAAATCTTTATTAGATGAAATGTACTATGGGGGTCATTCCGAGTTGATCGCTAGCTGCCGTTCGCAGCGCGGCGATCAGGCTAAAAATCATCATTTCTGCGCATGCGTATGCACCGCAATGCGTACGCGCGACGTACGGGTACAAAGTCCTTTGTGGTTTTGCACAGGTTCTAGCAAATCTTTCAGTCGCACGGCACAACGCAGGATGATTGACATGAAGTGGGCGTTTCTGGGTGGTAACTGACCGTTTTCAGGGAGTGCTTAGAAAAAATGCAGACATGTCGGGGAAAACGCAGGCGTGGCTGGGCGAACGCTGGGTGGGTATGTGACGTCAAAAGCCATCACACCATCGTTAGAATCAACGCACACGAAGAGTAAGTCCAGGGCCGGTCTAGTTTTGCACAAAAATATTTTGCAGGCGCTCTGCTTCACAAGCATTAGCACTTCTGCAAAGCGAAAATACACTCCCCAGTGGGCGGCGACAATGCGTTTGCACGGCTGCTAAAAACTGCTAGCGAGCGATCAACTCAGAATGACCCCTATGTTCCCATTAAGGGGCCAATGCAGATTTGGTTGTATTTGCACCTGCACTGGATGCAGAGATAAAGCTGTGGCTATTTGCCAGTATGCGGCATTGTTACACATCTTTGTGACTGCACTGTCTTTAGCCATATGTTTGGTTTCATGTCCTCCATCGTTATCAGTGCACTAGAATCAGCCCTATCCTCTATACTCTGCATTGCTCACAATTCTGCCAACAAACCTTTGCAATGCCACCTATGTGTGAACTGCCCTTTACCACTCAGTTACGTCCATTTTAACTGCAGATGGAGATGTCAGTGACATTCTTATTCTCTGAATTGGCCGTAGTTATATGGGCTTGGCTCCGGATTATGTGAGAATGAACACATGCAAGATCGTCAACTTACATTCAATTATGCATCAGCCCCTTATTCCTTGCCTACCTGTATTGTACAATTCGCCTTATCTGATGGTTTTCACCAAATCATCCAGCAGTCCTCCATTGTTCTTTTTAAAGACGTGTGTGGGAACATTGGAGACATTAAGAACCCAGCGGAATAAGCAAGACTGGATTTAATGTGAACTTTATTTACTCCATTTAATAGCAGAGTATACGTTTTAAGTGACATCATGCCCTACCAATTTGCCATTGTCTTAGAAATTCAGTCTGTACAAAAGATGCACCTTAGCCCTGTGGTTCCCAAACTTTTTTTTAATCATGGCACCCTAGAGTATCAGAATTTTTCCACGGCACCCCTAGGCCAAAAGTTTCTTTGAAAATTTTAGAAAACAATAAGTAAATTATGTTTGTGTCATCATTAGTTTCTTTAGTGTGTTGCGGGACAAGATTTGCTTCTGTTTGTCTTCATATTATGAATGCCATTTTTAGATTTCTCACAAATATTTAAGATGCCCGCTCTAATATATATTGCAGACGCCAGGCACATCTTATTACCATATACGATAAAAGTCGCAAACGCTGTATCCCTTAAGAGAAAACAATACACACACACATTATCTGAGTTCCAAAGCTCATTGATGTATATATTTGTTATTAAAAAGGATATGCAGGAATTAAAGCTATACCTTACACACACTTAGATACACTTTAAACCTTCGCAGTAATGCAATGCAATGATATTACACTTTAAACCTTATGCAGCAATGCAGTGTGATGCTATTACACTTTAAACCTTATGCAGCAATGCAGTGTGATGCTATTACACTTTAAACCTTATGCAGCAATGCAGTGTGATGCTATTACACTTTAAAACCTTAGCAGGGTAAAGAGGACACAACACCGATTTGTAGTTAATCACTGGGTTCCGACACCACAGAGTAATATATCTGAAAGGGGGTTTAACAATACAAATTATGCACTACAATACAACAGAGTAAATGGCTACAGTCAATGTACATACATGAGAATATTCGCATGCGCTTGCCGGTCCGGTCCTCCGCTATCAGGTTGAAAGCGTTGTGAGTCTTGTGTCTGGGCAGGCTGCAGCAGGCTTTATTTACACAAGTCTTCCAAAAGCAATACAATGGATACTGTAATCCCTTTGTCCATTGGACGCAGGAATGCACTTTTACAGTACAGGAGAGGTCATAGGTTGATTTGAAATGGTGGGCGATGTCTTTCTTAACTGCTCTTGTGGGTGGTCTCCTCTGGATTCCCCCCGCATACATAATATACAGTAAATACAGTTTATATCTATATTCTGTTTCTGCACATAACTATCAGAAGGAACATGCGATCTTCCGCAGACCAACACCGGAATGTTTCCCTTAAAATACCCTACAGCTGGATACCAAACATCACCTTATAACTTTAGTCTGTCCCCTCTTATCCTACAAAGGTGAATCCCTTTGTTCTGCAACCATTTAAACAGCTATAACTTTCTGATGTGGTGTAAGGAGACTGTGTGTACATTGTGCACTATTTGGATTAAATATGTAATGTGTTTTGATAGCTCTCCATGCGCTCACAAACTCCGCCGTAAATACCCATACCACGTGCAGGACCGCGGGAGCGACCATACGCAAATTGCGGATATGTGCACGCATGGCGGAATAAGTGCACGCGCAGCGGGCATGTGTGTGTGGTTTGTACGTGATGTGTGTACTGCAATATTTTTCGACTTTGACAGTCCACCCTTTGGCAGTCAACAATAACTGCCACTATCTAATCACTAAACAGAAAAATATCAATACAATGTCTACAGAAGTTTGGGTAACCGGGAGAGAGGGGTAGGTAGGAAATGTATGACCTAGTGGGATAGTAAAAAGCATGTATGTATGAATCCGTGTCTGAGGGGCATGTATCATCGTGCCGTATATGTTCTAAATAAGCTTCGAGGTATTGCGAAGTATACATTAAATCCTTCTTATCCCGTATTAAGGGTCTGTAAGTGGGCCAACAAACACTACCGAGCTCTTTTCGGCTTCTTGTTCCAACAAATGGGGTGCACATTTAGTTGATGATACATGGAGGGGGAACATATGTGAGTGCTAGTATATGTGGATATCACCTGTCGACTATGTGTGTCATTAACTGAAGGTTGTAGAGATGAAGATAAGACACATATCTAAAATACATTCACATAACATTTTCATAAACATTCTTGGGTATGGTCGATGTCTTTTCCGGATCGGTGTATCTGGGCAGAGGGGGAGACAAAGGAAAAACGGGTGAAAGAAACAGGCCATGAAATTCATTTGCAATCCTTATCATAACACTGTCTCTATGGATGGGTCGTAAATTAAATCTGCTGCTGTAACAATGCCCCCGCTCCTTAGACTCATCAATTTTGTGCCGTGCTTGCGCCGCGTTAAAATTCGAACACACCTAAATATCAAACCAATAATTATGACGACTCCCAGGATACAAAGGAGAAACTTCCCTACACTCATAATAACATTTTGAGCCCACTCTCCTAAACCTGAGAACCAATTGCGTGGGTTCAACCATGAGACCCAGCCGGTCAGTTCATTACTCACAGCAGTCAGGGTAAGATTGTGTCTCCTTCGGAACTCCCACTTCAACTGCAAGATATCGTCCATCTTTTGATCGATGATCTCGGTTTGGTCATCAGTGCTGTTTGTAATATACGTGCAGCACTTCACACCATATTGAGTTGCCAAAGTGACACAGTACCCACCCGTCACGGCTGTGATATAATTGAGGACCATCCTATGCTGGATCAGTTCTGTCTTGTAAGCTTGCAACTCCCTACCCGTATACCTGAAGGTGTCGTCATACATCTCCGTGATATTATCTATCAAGTTCGCTAGCACATGGATATACCTATAATTTATAATTCCTCTGGCAGTACGGGTGATGTCTAATGCGAGAAGGAATTGAATCCCGGTAGATTCGTGGATCAAATCAGAGGCAACGTGCTCTGTCCTATCTATGAGGTGTCTCTTAATGATGTGTTCATAGTGAGTATGAGTATAAGGAGCCTGAGCACTGCGGTGAACATCTTTCATCTTATCATGGGTTATGGTCATGACCTCTGGCAACACTCTTCCAACATAACACAATCCCTCTGAGTTCGGGGCAAGCAACTTATACGCCTTCCTCCCACATATGAAATAGGCATCATCGGGGAGAACATATGGGACAGAATATGACATTACCATATTACAAACTTTCCAAGTGAAAAACCCAATCCCTAGTTCACCCATCTGCTCAGTACAAGTATCCGGCTGGATGATATGAGCACAGTACCCTGGTGATACTTCTCCAACCCACATGGTCTTGCTTCCTCGAGTATACCTATACCGGAAATACCTTCCACTGTTGGCTATTTGGCGTACAAGTTCAGAGTCTATGGGTATCTTATCAGCTCTGTGCGAAAAGGCCATGGTCTGGTTATTCCATGTCACCTCCCAATTTCCCGGCTTTCGGTAATTGGAAATATTGAAACATAATAAGGATCTATCTACATGATACTGGTGGAGCTTCAGACTAGGGGGCCTAGAAATATTGAATTTCTTGTCCACCGGTCTCCCACCCCGTAATTCGAGTACCTCATCTATTGCTAAAGGGTGCGGTACTAATCCTGACTTGCTCTGACCTTGAGGTACTTGTGAGCACACCCAGCATTCATCATTCTGTCTGGTTTAAGACCTTACTCACTAGTGAGTGGTAATCACTCAATGGATGACGGTCCATGTTGATATTAAGGCTGGACTGACATCTCTGGATGCACCCATCCTCGACTATGTTCTCACAATTCTTACAAATGCAATTTTCCTCAGCCAATAACCCTTCACAGTGCCTCCGGGCTCCCTGACTACCAGATCGTTTTCTGATACTCGCCTTTGCTCGAGTGATGTGTTGCTCTTGAGATTCTACAAATCCGTCCTCGCCATCAGAACCCATTCCAGATCCTTTCTCGACCTCTCTGGGACCCTCACCGAAACAGACTGTTCTCGTCAACAACAGGATTAACAGGGAAACCCGGAACGCAGTCTCTTGGGGTAAGTCCATCTTATTAAGGGAAGAGAAAGGAAACAAGAAGGGGGAGAAAGAGAAGGAGGGTAGTGGGAGATGGGGAAAATAATAAAAAAAGAAAAACTGGTGCGACAACCGCCTCTGGTCTTGTTGTTCTCAGCGCTCAGGTGCCGTCTCAACAGTACTGCCTCTCAACCTTCCCGGAACAGACACTCCAGTGATACGATGTTCTCTCCGAGTCAGCGACCTTTCTGTAGGGAACATAAATCTTGCATTTCAATGTGTTTAACTGTTGTGTATTATCAGTTGTGTGAAGTAAACCATCTGTGGAAAGTGAAAAGAGAGGGGAAATAATAAAAATAAAATTTGTCAGATTTGCGTTCACCATCCGGCTGTCACACCATCATGTATATCGGTATCTATGCACAGTCTCCCTTCACCAGTATTCTCCACCCTCTGTGCATGTCCAGGCACACTGATACTGGTGTCCCTATGCTGGTGAGATATACTGGGGTTGGGCAGAACTCTGAAAAGACCGAGTAGGCATGTGACATTTGAACTGTAATCCTGTCGGTGAACGTAAGAGGATGAAGAGGAAACTTTGAAGACAAATCACAGAGTTTAGTAACAGATAAGTTAGTAGAGGCAAAGAAAATTTTACAGAGTTTGACATCTGGATTAGGCACTACGGGGAATGATTCCCTAATCGGTCTGTTCCCCCCCAAAAAATTCTATGTGTGTTATATCTCTACTGGGACTATCCCAGCCATCAATCCAGTGTCTTGTCCATTCTAAGTTCATAGGGAACCCGGTTTCCTTGAGATAATTTCTGTGACGTCCTAGTGGATGCTGGGAACTCCGTAAGGACCATGGGGAATAGCGGCTCCGCAGGAGACTGGGCACAACTAAAAGAAAGCTTTTAGACTACCTGGTGTGCACTGGCTCCTCCCACTATGACCCTCCTCCAAGCCTCAGTTAGATTTCTGTGCCCGGCCGAGCTGGATGCACACTAGGGGCTCTCCTGAGCTCCTAGAAAGAAAGTTTATTTTAGGTTTTTTATTTTACAGTGAGACCTGCTGGCAACAGGCTCACTGCATCGAGGGACTAAGGGGAGAAGAAGCGAACCTACCTGCTTGCAGCTAGCTTGGGCTTCTTAGGCTACTGGACACCATTAGCTCCAGAGGGATCGACCGCATGGAACTGGCCTTGGTGTTCGTTCCTGGAGCCGCGCCGCCGTCCCCCTTACAGAGCCAGAAGCAAGAAGAGGTCCGGAAAATCGGCGGCAGAAGACATCAGTCTTCACCAAGGTAGCGCACAGCACTGCAGCTGTTCGCCATTGCTCCTCATGCACACTTCACACTCCGGTCACTGAGGGTGCAGGGCGCTGGGGGGGGGGCGCCCTGAGCAGCAATAAAAACACCTTGGCTGGCAAATATATCACAATTTATAGCCCCAGAGGCTATATATGTGATAAATACCCCTGCCAGAATCCATAAAAAAGCGGGAGAAAAGTCCGCGAAAAAGGGGCGGAGCTATCTCCCTCAGCACACTGGCGCCATTTTCTCTTCACAGTGCAGCTGGAATACAGCTCCCCAGGCTCTCCCCTGTAGTTTGCAGGCTCAAAGGGTTAAAAAGAGAGGGGGGCACTAAATTTAGGCGCAATATTGTATATACAAGCAGCTATTGGGAAAAATTCACTCAATATAGTGTTAATCCCTAAATTATATAGCGCTCTGGTGTGTGCTGGAATACTCTCTCTCTGTCTCCCCAAAGGGCTGTGTGGGGTCCTGTCCTCAGTCAGAGCATTCCCTGTGTGTGTGCGGTGTGTCGGTACGGCTGTGTCGACACGTTTGATGAGGAGGCTTATGTGATGGCAGAGCAGATGCCGATAAATGTGATGTCGCCCCCTGTGGGGCCGACACCAGAGTGGATGGATAGGTGTAAGGTATAAACCGACAGTGTCAACTCCTTACATAAAAGGATGGATGACGTAACAGCTATGGGACAGCCAGCTTCTCAGCCCGCGCCTGCCCAGGCGTCTCAAAGGCCATCAGGGGCTCAAAAACGCCCGCTCCCTCAGATGGCAGACACAGAGGTCGAAACAGAGTCTGACTCCAGTGTCGACGAGGTTGAGACATATACACAATCCACTAGGAACATCCGTTACATGATCCCGGCAATAAAAAATGTGTTACACATTTCTGACATTAACCCAAGTACCACTAAAAAAGGGTTTTATGTTTGGGGAGAAAAAGCAGGCATTGTTTTGTTCCCCCATCAAATGAGTGAATGAAGTGTGAAAAAGCGTGGGTTCCCCCGATAAGAAACTGGTAATTTCTAAAAAGTTACTGATGGCGTACCCTTTCCCGCCAGAGGATAAGTTACGCTGGGAGATATCCCCTAGGGTGGATAAGGCGCTCACACGTTTGTCAAAAAAGGTGGCACTGCCGTCTTAGGATACGGCCACTTTGAAGGTACCTGCTGATAAAAAGCAGGAGGCTATCCTGAAGTCTGTATTTACACACTCAGGTACTAGACTGAGACCTGCAGATAGTGCTGCTGCAGCGTGGTCTGTAACCCTGTCAAACAGGGATACTATTTTGCGAACATAAGACGTCGTCTTATATATGAGGGATGCAGAGAGGGATATTTTGCCGGCTGGCATCCAGAATTAATGCAATGTCCATTCTGTCAGGAGGGTATTAGAGACCCGACACTGGACAGGTGATGCTGACTTTAAAAGGCACATAGAGCCTTATAAAGGTGAGGATTTGTTTGGGGATGGTCTCTGGGACCTCGTATCCACAGCAACAGCTGGTAAGAAAATTTTTTACCTCAGGTTTCCTCACAGCCTAAGAAAGCACTGTATTATCAGGTACAGTCCTTTCAGCTTCAGAAAAGCAATCGGGTCAAAGGAGCTTCCTTTCTGCACAGAGACGAGGGAAGAGGGAAAAAGCTGCACCAGTCAGCCAGTTCCCAGAATCAAAATTCTTCCCCCGCTTCCTCTGAGTCCACCGCATGACGCGGGGGCTCCACAGGCGTAGCCAGGTACGGTGGTGGGCCGCCTCAAAAATTTCAGCGATCAGTGGGCTCGCTCACAGGTGGATCCCTGGATCCTTCAAGTAGTATCTCAGGGGTACAAGCTGGAATTCGAGGCGTCTCCCCCCCGCCCTTTCCTCAAATCTGCCTTGCCGACAACTCCCTAAGGCAGGGAGGCTGTGCTAGAGGCAATTCACAAGCTGTATTCCCAGCAGGTGATAGTCAAGGTGCCCCTACTTCAACAAGGACGGGGTTACTATTCAACACTGTTTGTGGTACCGAAACCGGACGGTTCGGTGAGACCCATTTTAAATTTGAAATCCTTGAACACATACATAAAAAAATTCAAGTTCAAGATGGAATCGCTCAGGGCGGTTATTGCAAGCCTGGAGGAGGGGGATTACATGGTATCCCTGGACATCAAGGATGCTTACCTACATGTCCCCATTTACCATCCTCACCAGGAGTACCTCAGATTTGTGGTACAGGATTGCCATTACCAATTCCAAACACTGCCGTTTGGACTGTCCACGGCACCGAGGGTCTTTACCAAGGTAATGGCAGAAATGATGATACTCCTTCGAAAAAAGGGAGTTTTAATTTTCCTGTACTTGGACGATCTCCTTATAAAGGCGAGGTCCAAGGAGCAGTTGTTAGTCGGAGTAGCACTATCTCCGGAAGTGCTACAAAAGCACGGATGGATTGTATACATTCCAAAGTCACAGCTGGTTCCTACCACACGCCTACTGTTCCTGGGGATGGTTCTGGACACAGAACAGAAAAAAGTGTTTCTCCCACAGGAGAAAGCCAAGGAGCTGTCATCTCTAGTCAGAGACCTCCTGAAACCAAAACAGGTATCGGTGCATCACTGCACACGAGTCCTGGGAAAAATGGTAGCTTCTTACGAAGCAAAATTCCATTCGGCAGGTTCCATGCAAGAACCTTTCAGTGGGGCCTCTTGGACAAGTGGTCGGGATCGCATCTTCAGATGCATCGGCTGATAACCCTGTCTCCAAGGACCAGGGTATCTCTACTGTGGTGGGTGCAGAGTGCTCATCTTCAAGAGGGCCGCAGATTCGGCATACAGGACTGGGTCCTGGTAACCACGGATGCCAGCCTTCGAGGCTGGGGGGCAGTCACACAGGGAAGAAATTTCCAAGGACTTTGGTCAAGTCAGGAGTCGTCCCTACACATAAATATTCTGGAACTGAGGGCCATTTACAATGCCCTAAGTCTGGCAAGGCCTCTGCTTCAAAACCAGCCGGTACTGATCCAATCAGACACCATCACGGCAGTCGCCCTTGTAAACCGACAGGGCGGCACAAGAAGCAGGATGGCGATGGCAGAAGCCACAAGGATTCTCCGATGGGCGGAGAATCACGTCTTAGCACTGTCAGCAGTGTTCATTCCGGGAGTGGACAACTGGGAAGCAGACTTCCTCAGCAGACACGACCTACACCCGGGAGAGTGGGACTTCATCCAGAAGTCTTCCAACTGTTGGTAAACCGTTGGGAAAGGCCACAGGTGGACATGATGGCGTCCCGCCTAAACAAAAAACTACATATTGCGCCAGGTCAAGGGACCCTCAGGCAATAGCTGTGGACGCTCTAGTGACACCGTGGGTGTACCAGTCGGTTTATGTATTCCCTCCTCTGCCTCTCATACCAAAGGTACTGAGAATAATAAGAAAACGAGGAGTAAGAACGATACTCGTGGTTCCGGATGGGCCAAGAAGAGCTTGGTACCCAGAACTTCAAGAAATGATATCAGAGGACCCATGGCCTCTACCGCTCAGACAGGATCTGCTACAGCAGGGGCCTGTCTGTTCCAAGACTTACCGCGGCTGCGTTTGACGGCATGGCGGTTGAATTCCGGATCCTAAAGGAAAAAGGCATTCCGGAGGAAGTCATTCCTACGCTGATAAAAGCCAGGAAAGAAGTAACCACAAACCATTATCACCGTATTTGGCGAAAATATGTTGCGTGGTGTGAGGCCAGGAAGGCCCCAACAGAGGAATTTCAGCTGGGTCGTTTTCTGCACTTCCTACAGTCAGGAGTGACTATGGGCCTAAACTTGGGTACCATTAAGGTCCAGATTTCGGCTCTGTCGATTTTCTTCCAGAAAGAACTGGCTTCACTGCCTGGAGTTCAGACAATTGTAAAGGGAGTGCTACATATTCAGCCCCCTTTTGTGCCTCCTGTGGCACCTTGGGATCTCAACGTGGTGTTGAATTTCCTAAAATCACATTGGTTTGAGCCACTTAAAACTGTGGATTTGAAATATCTCACGTGGAAAGTGGTCATGTTATTGGCCTTGGCTTCTGCCAGGCGTGTGTCAGAATTGGCGGCTTTGTCATGTAAAAGCCCTTATCTGATTTTCCATATGGATAGGGCAGAATTGAGGACTCGTCCCCAGTTTCTCCCTAAGGTGGTATCAGCTTTTCACTTAAACCAACTTATTGTAGTGCCTGCGGCTACTAGGGACTTGGAAGATTCCAAGTTACTGGACGTAGTCAGGGCCATAAAAATTTATAGTTCCAGGACGGCTGGAGTCAGGAAAACTGACTCGCTTTTTATCCTGTAGGCACCCAACAAAATAGGTGCTCCTGCTTCTAAGCAGACTATTGCTCGCTGAATTTGTAGCACAATTCAGCTGGAGCATTCTGCGGCTGGATTGCCGCATCCTAAATCAGTGAAAGCCCAGTCCACGAGGAAAGTGGGCTCATCTTGGGCGGCTGCCCGAGGGGTCTCTGCTTTATAACTTTGCCGAGCTGCAACTTGGTCAGGGGCAAACACGTTTGCAAAATTCTACAAATTTGATACCCTGGCTGAGGAGGACCTTGAGTTCTCTCATTCGGTGCTGCAGAGTCATCCGCACTCTCCCGCCCGTTTGGGAGCTTTGGTATAATCCCCATGGTCCTTACGGAGTTCCCAGCATCCACTAGGACGTCAGAGAAAATAAGATTTTACTCACCGGTAAATCTATTTCTCGTAGTCCGTAGTGGATGCTGGGCGCCCATCCCAAGTGCGGATTGTCTGCAATACTTGTATGTAGTTATTGCCTAACTAAGGGTTATTGTTGAGCCATCTGTTGAGAGGCTCAGTTATATTTCATACTGTTAACTGGGTATAGTATCACAAGTTATACGGTGTGATTGGTGTGGCTGGTATGAGTCTTACCCGGGATTCCAAATCCTTCCTTATTGTGTACGCTCGTCCGGGCACAGTATCCTAACTGAGGCTTGGAGGAGGGTCATAGTGGGAGGAGCCAGTGCACACCAGGTAGTCTAAAAGCTTTCTCTTAGTTGTGCCCAGTCTCCTGCGGAGCCGCTATTCCCCATGGTCCTTACGGAGTTCCCAGCATCCACTACGGATTACGAGAAATAGATTTACCGGTGAGTAAAATCTTATTTTCCTCTACCTGTGATGGACATGCATCTAGAACAGTGAAATGCAACATTAGTCTTCGTGGGTATCTAACATATTTTGTGCTTCCTGGGTGGGAGCACTCTATATGTATACAATCTCTAACAAAACTCCTGTTAAGTTACTTAGAGGTCACTTCTGCTAGAGAGAGAAGCAGAAGTTTAGAGGCCTCCTCCTAACCCCAGTAAGTTCTGTCAGAAGGGTAAAGTTGCATTTATTCTGTTCTTCCCATTAACCGTTAGGGTTAATACATTGCTCTTTCATATTACTATCATTTACGGATGTATCATTGACTGTAGCCTTCTGTTCCCCTTCGACCTGTGTCGACAATGGTTTGTTTGTGTTCTCATTCCCGCTAGGTTTGGAACCTGTTGCATGAGTTAATTCTCTTAGTATATCACCCTCTTGCTGCCACAAGTTTAAACAATCTGTATGTCTAATCCTTTGTTTTTCTGGATTTTATTAGACATATCCTACTCCTTAAATTCTGCAATGCCTCTGGTTCAAAACTGCCTACCTTAGGGAATGGTTCCCTATCTTCCGCAGTCATACGTTCCCATTCATTGCATAAAACTTCTGTGTGTGGACCATGCTTCTCACACATTATGTACCTCGCTGACCCCCTGGGCTGCGGAATGTCAACCTGAACCCTGGTTGAACGTCCCTTACTTGAGCAAACTGGCCCCCATTAAACCAAAATACTCAATATAAGGCAACGGTGAAAGTTCTCAGAGTGCTTTCACCCACTCACGCCACCGTTGGCCAGTACTACCATACACTGTTGATAGCGCAGGCAATGTACCCAACCTAGGGCCCCTGTGTAGCTTCTATTTACTGGACGTTTCTGGGAATAATTTACCCATTCCAGTAAATATAAGTTGTTGGAGACTTCCTGAGAGAGACCAGCGAAAACTCCCTAAACCTTTATTATACACAAATCACGCTTGCGTATACTATATGCAGCGCTAATGATGCCGCGATTTTACGCAAAGCTCGTAAAAAGAGTATCACGTTGCGCTAAATATTGCACCCACGAACGCGCGGTCCAATCGCACAGCGTATAGGTACTTGTTACTTATCCGCCGTACGACCACTGGAATCGATTTTCAGGCTGCGAAACCTCAGCCGGAGCGTATCACAAAACCTAAATGGGTAAACCTCGCTGACCCCCTGGGCCGCGGAACACTCTAAACCTTGCTGACCTCCTGGGCCGCGGAACTCTCTAAACCTCGCTGACCTCCTGGGCCGCGGAACTCTAAACCTTGCTCCTTTGTACTTCAATCTATATTAACATGAGTCTCACGCCACCAAGCCTCCACTCACTTGATGTACCACTCGACGGGAACCCGAATTCACTGGGTCCACTTCGTTCTCTGTTACATTTGCTCACTCACGCTCGCTCACTCAAATACACTTTTGTTTTTCTGTACAGAAAATTATCTTTCATTCAGATAAACAGCTTGATTCCCAGAGGCAATACAGTAAAAATTGGTTTTATTTAAACTAAATCTTGGAAACTGAGCAATTTGTGCTAATGTAGCAAGCGTATTTCTTACGCAATTTGCGTAAACACGCGATCATGCGTGTCTTACGCTGCATACGCAGTCTTGTACTTTGTCAGAGACACGTGTACAAAACCGTACGTCCGCAATAGCACAAATCACACTATTCTATCAATGTGAGCAATATTAACTATAATCGCTCACTTAACACAACACACAGTTTCTTCTGTATAAACCTTTACAACTAGGCCAGGCTGCGTGTGTGTCTTACACTTACTTCCTTAAATATTTATTTTATTTTTAACTATATAGCACCAAATATATCCGGTTTTCACATAGTTCTAAAATGAATCTAGCAATAATCAATAATTCAAATGGTATGATTCAGATTGGATAGCTATCTTGCAGAACATACATTGATATAAACACACACATAATTATAATATTATATATATGTACCATTCACTGGTCTCCTGAGACTCATTTACCCATTAAGTGCTTCTAATTTGCATATGAATGCTATGTGCTATTGGCTGCCTGTAAAGGCTGGTTTTTCACTGCTAGGAAAAAGCAGTTACACAGGTTAATTTGCATTTTAATGGCTATCTTATAGCAAGCAGAGTTAACTGAATCTTAGAGGTAAAAGAAAAAACTTTTTTTATATCTGTGTGTACTTCTTACATCAAGTATTCATCTTACTATTAACTTTTCACTAGGCCCAGCTGAAACTATTTATAATTGACTATGGCATGGGTTAAATAAATGCATTGGTAACTCATAAATGGTGATTATTAATTTATTTTTTTTGACCAAGGAGAGCTGATTATTCTGGGCAGTGAAAATCAGCCGTTTAGAAAAATTACCTTCCCAAGATGGCCGCTGCTCCTCCCCCTTCCACATCCATGAGGGTTACACAAAATGGTGGACAGGCCATGTGGTTAGTCCAAAATGGAGGACAGACCATGCGGCTTCCTTTGTCACAAAGAAATCACGCACCATGCAAGCCCCTGAAGTTATTTTAGGCCTGAGTTAAAAAAAAACACTATATCAAGGCTATTGCAGCAACTTTTAAATGTACTTTTAACCCTACTTAACCGATAAGCAATCCAATCTGAATCAAACACAATATGACTCATTTGATCCTTGTTTTGCAACAATAAAAATACATTTTAGCATCTTAAATATTATGAGAAACGAATTGTCCCTTAAATTTCATATCAGCATCTTACTAATAACACAACACAATACACGTGGATGTGATTCGTCAGCATTTTGCGATGCGTCCATCATTAGCCGGTCGATCACAGCCGCGTTTGTAATGTACAGTGCATTATCAAGAAAGTAATATCGCGGACCAGAGCCCCCATCTATGAATGCCATTTTTAGATTTCTCACAAATATTTAAGATGCCCCCTCTAATATATATTGCAGACGCCAGGCACATCTTATTACCATATACAATAAAAGTGCGCTGTACATCGCAAACGCTGTATCCCTTAAGAGAAAACAATACACCAACACATTATCTGAGTTCCAAAGCTCATTGATGTATATATTTGTTATTAAAAAGGATATGCAGGAATGAAAGCTATACCTTACACACACTTAGATACACTTTAAACCTTCGCAGTAATGCAATGCAATGATATTACACTTTAAACCTTATGCAGCAATGCAGTGTGATGCTATTACACTTTAAACCTTATGCAGCAATGCAGTGTGATGCTATTACACTTTAAACCTTATGCAGCAATGCAGTGTGATGCTATTACACTTTAAAACCTTAGTAGGGTAAAGAGGACACAACACCGATTTGTAGTTAATCACTGGGTTCCGACACCACAGAGTAATATATCTGAAAGGGGGTTTAACAATACAAATTATGCACTACAATACAACAGAGTAAATGGCTACAGTCAATGTACATACGTGAGAATATTCACATGCGCTTGCCGGTCCGGTCCTCCGCTATCAGGTTGAAAGCGTTGAGAGTCTTGTGTCTGGGCAGGCTGCAGCAGGTTTTATTTACACAAGTCTTCCAAAAGCAATACAATGGATACTGTAATCCCTTTGTCCATTGGACACAGGAATGCACTTTTACAGTACAGGAGAGGTCATAGGTTGATTTGAAAAGGTGGGCGATGTCTTTCTTAACTGCTCTTGTGGGTGGTCTCCTCTGGATTCCCCCCGCATACATAATATACAGTAAATACAGTTTTTATCTATATTCTGTTTCTGCACATAACTATCAGCAGGAACATGCGATCTTCCGCAGACCAACACCGGAATGTTTCCCTTAAAATACCCTACAGCTGGATACCAAACATCACCTTATAACCTTAGTCTGTCCCCTCTTATCCTACAAAGGTGAATCCCTTTGTTCTGCAACCATTTAAACAGCTATAACTTTCTGATGTGGTGTAAGGAGACTATGTGTACATTGTGCACTATTTGGATTAAATATGTAATGTGTTTTGATAGCTCTCCATGCGCTCACAAACTCCGCCGTAAATACCCATACCACGCGCAGGACCGCGGGAATCGACCATACGCAAATTGCGGATATGTGCACGCATGGCGGAACAAGTGCACGCGCAGCGGGCATGTGTGTGTGGTTTGTACGTGATGTGTGTACTGCAATATTTTTCGACTTTGCCAATATTTTATAATTGGCAGCCACAAGCACTGGTTTTGTCTATTACTTTGACCAAAAATAGTTTGAATTGGTCCTGGACCACCAATCCAAGGCACCCCTGCAAGTGTCCCAAGGCACCCCAGGGTGCCTAGGCACACAGTTTGGGAACCACTGCCTTAGCCCATTGATGGGTGTCCTCTATCTATTGTTGCTGCTGTTTGATGAGCGATATGTAGCCATTAGTACACATGAATGTAGTGAGTTATCCTAATATGACAGAAGTGCACATCTGTAACACTACTGGTTGCTTTACCTTTAATGTGCCATGCTGAATGTTGGAAGTGATACCGTAAGATGCAGTTATAAGACGGGCTATAAACCTTTTGCTAATAAAATGCTCAGTGCTTTCCTTTTCATTTATATTTATGACTTAGTAATTCCTCATATATTATCTGTTTATTCAGCTTGTTTCCACCTGTGTTTTATTGGAGAAGCCTCTGCAACCATCAGAGAAGATGCTTTCTTGGTTTCTACCAGTTGACTTTATTATGTTTGTATTACAGGCAAAAATGGAGTGTTCCGTGAGCCAGGAGTTTACAGTGGAGAATGTGCTTGCAGCACTGCCGGCGTTTCCCAGAGGTGCTCCCCAGCAGAGGGCGAAAAGAGCGGCAGAAGCATTAGTGAAAGCGGCCAATTATTCCAAGCTAATGGCAATGCAACAGGTATCCCGAGCGTTACTTCAGTACAATGATTCAATCAGCTATTCCTTGTATAGTGCTCCGGCATTGATCGGCTTGCCGTTATGTGTGAAGTAAAACTATTATTATAAACAGCTGCTCTGAAGTCTTAGGAGCTTTCACAGAGTCGAGCACTTCCCAGCCAGCACCAGGAAACAGCTGCTTGATTACGTTTTATTGCATGAATAGAGACACGTGATTTTCAAAAAACCAGACCCAGACCAGTGAAACATTTTCAAAAGGATTGCCAAATTCATTTAACACTTTCACTGGCACTTATATTCATGTCAGGATTTGGAGTTTTATTTTATTTTTTGTTACAGAAAAAGTCACTTTTGAGTAAGATCTGACGTCCTTTTACTACTCGTCACCTAATTAGTGTTAACAGAATATTTTATTAACACAATAAGAATTCTGAACTGTAACTATTTTCTGTAACACATACCTATCACCTACACACCATTGATAACAGTACAACGCACAAAGGAAGTGCCTGCATTAATGATATTGCAGCCTCATACGCAAGTGATGTCACAAGTATAGTATAGTAAGTTGGCAGGCTGCAGTCTCGTGATTCAGCAGATGGCGGTCTGAACTGTCTGGTACACTTTAATAATGCAGTATTTTAATTCAGTAACTTCAATAAACCTGATTATATGGCTAGAACGTAACCCATACTTGCCTATTTGCAGGGAGATTATGCAAGCATCATCTATGTGCATGGATGTGAAGAGAATGTGTACTGCTCCCTGCTTAGAGGCGTGTCGTAAAATGTACTTACTATCAAATGTAAATGAGTTATATAATTGCTAGACAATGGTGGTAAAGTGCAAATGTGATGGCAGGCTGTGCTTGGAACCAAGTATTTACATTTTGCAAACCATGTGCGGTTGTCACAGTAAAAATAAATCTGCAAGGTCACAGAAAGAGCCTGCACATATGGCCAATAAATGTCTGCTCTGTAGCCCATGAATCCACTGACTTGAGATATGTTACCTTAGGCATACTGTAAGTGTAAGCTAAACGTATGCTGCACTCTATTTTCTGTCATCTTAAGTAGCCTCAACTCCCTGCCTCCCATTAGATGTGAATTAAAAGATTGACAGTACATGGATAGACAGTCAATAGGTCAACACCAGTTGATCGACATGATTAAAAGGTCGACATTGATTTAGGTCGACATTCAAAAGGTCAACATGTTTAAAAGGTCGACATCCAAAAGGTTGACACATTTTTTTGTGTT
The DNA here is from genome assembly GCF_028390025.1 of Pseudophryne corroboree. Taxonomy (NCBI): domain Eukaryota; kingdom Metazoa; phylum Chordata; class Amphibia; order Anura; family Myobatrachidae; genus Pseudophryne; species Pseudophryne corroboree. Next base: position 211,111,726 of record NC_086444.1, read on the forward strand.
ATTTTAACCCTAACCCTCCCCCTAGTTTCCTTACCCTAATCATCCCCCTGGTGCTAACCCTAATCCTCTGCCAAGTGCCTAATCCTCCTCCTGGTGCCTGACCCTAACCGTCCGCTTTCATACACTAACGCTAATCCTCCGCCAAGTGCCTGACCCTCGCCATCACCTCCAGCAGCCTAACTCTCTCCCAAATCCCTAACCCTAAAAATCTGGAAAAACCATGGAGTAAATTTACTAAGGTGGGAGTTCTATTTAAGATGGGATGTTGCCCATAGCAGCCAATCAGATTCTACTTCTCATTTATCTAGCACCTTCTATATGATAGTACCTGGAATCTGATTGGTTGCTATGGGCAGCATCCCATCTTAAATAGAACTCCCATCTTAGTAAATTTACCCCCATGTGTTGACTTTTTGATCATGTTGACATTTTGACCCTGTTGACCTAAGTCAGTGTCGACCTTTTGACCCTGTCGACCTATTGACTATCTATTGTCTGTCTATCTACCATCCAGATGGTATGCAGTCAGCATAACGATAGGATCCCGGCTGTCACAATACCGACGCTGGGATCCCGATAGGGCCACCATACTGCCATCGGTATACCGGCAAGGTAGGTGAATCCTCCTCACTGGGTGTCCACGACACCCATAGAGGCAGAATAGAATCTGTGATGAGCATAGTTCGCCACCGAGTCCGCAAAGGGCTTTGTTGCGCCTCTTCCCCCTGCTGGCATTCCGCCGCTCGGGATGCCAATGTCGGGATCCTGACATTTGGTATCCCGGGCTGCGGGATCTCATAACGATACCATCCAGATACCCCTTCCATTATGTTCATGTAATCTGTCATCCTCTGTAATTCATCACACATTCTTAGGCAGTCACTCATGTTGACATCAGTGGCAGGAGAGTGGCAGACATTTTCTAGTATCAATCATCCTCCTTAATCTCCCAAGTATTTCCTCTATGGTGGGCAAAGTATCACTGCATTGTGCCCATCGGGCCCGGCCTCAAGAAGATTGCTAGACATGTTATCCTATGTGCAAGCACCCAGTGACACTCACTCAGCCGCAAGTGTAAATGCAACTGAGTTGCGAACAACTCTGTTTCAATCATAGTTGCTCAAAGTTGTGTATGCAGGCTCCATGCAATATCCATCCACAACGCAGACTTAGATCCAAATCAGACCTTTAGAATTTAGCCGGCACCATAACGTACCTAAGTGCTTCCACTGCCTGATTCCCTCCCAGGCTTTAGTTTATTGCCCAGAGGAAGGGTCCCAGCCTCTCAGTGGACCATGGCCTTTTATACTTCCTTTGATGTCAGACTCTCCTATAGGGATTGGTTTGCTACACACATGTATATGTCACACACACATACCATGCTGCAGGTTGTACATGGGGACTTCACCGGACACCATGCCATTTGGCCCCTCCCCCTTCCATTAGAAGGATGTGATTGTAATGGAATTGTGTCATATTAGCCAGCCCTCTCCCCATTGACCTGCGAGTTGCAGCATTTGCCGTGAGGGGTCTAATAACATGGTAACCGATCTCGTAGCCATTGAGAAAATAAAAAACGTCTGTTGGGGGGGTTCTGGGTACCTGTGTGCGCCTCTGATATATACAGAATATTATCCCAAGCCTACTTATTCTTCTTTTAACTATGACTTTTATTATCTTTATTATTCCTTCCTCTGTAACATGCTTGTTTGTATTACTGTATAGTAGTTTAGTACATACCATTTACCCCACACAAGACATTTGTATAATGGATTTGTCCAGGAATGTATCCTGGTAAATAATGCAGATGTGCACCTTACTGTGTTATCTGTCAATACAATATAAAAATGACAAATGTTTACAAAGTGTGTGGAGGAAATTGTCATTCTTCCCTGCGCTCTGCAGGTGTTGTAGAAGAAAGACTATAGGCAGCGTGTTGGAATCAGTCCACATCTATTTTTACTGACAACAGGAAAGCAGAACCCAGCTGTGCTTATGAATCTCTCTGAAAATAAATACTGTCACACTGCCATGGTTGAAAACATCTTTGTTTTGCAGAATGTAAAACCTTGCTAGCACAATCCCGCGTGTCTGTGTCTGTCTCCTCGTCTTTTGAGTCAGTGCAGGAAAATAATGTGGAGTTTTACATTTTTTATCATAGTTACGGATTTTATATTTAGCACTTCTATAAATACAAATGTTTATATGTATATATCATTTGCAATATTAGCAACAATATTCAATTCAGGTAAAGACTTTTAAGCCCAACAATTATGACATTGTGTAACGTGTCTCTGAAAGTGTCCGTTTTATTCCTTCTAAAAGGTTTTATTGATCTTTCATTCCTGGCTGTGGAGATCATTTCTGCTGCCTCGTAACAACCTTGTTCTTGCTTCTCTATCATGAATGTATATTACTCAGTCAGTGGCGGCCATGGTCCGTTTACAGTGTGAACCTATAAGTGACAACACAGTCATTTATTTTTTTTTGCTAACGCGTACAACAAATTTCAAAAAATTCTTCCAGTGAGTGACATGTACTGTATGTAAGGGCAGCCCTACAGTATAAGGGAGTGTTTATGGCACGGCGTGGGTCCAGGTTCCGCCTTCCTCATTATGGAGCACTTTGCACATATACACAGTCAGTTGAGCAGCAGTCGTTGAAAGCAGTGACGGGCCTGGGTACTGATGTGAGGTTGTATTGCTGTCTAAATCTGGGAGCTTTGGCTCCTTCCCCAACCAATTTATTTTTTTAATGACCCACTGCACATTGGAAAGGAGGTCAGATAGTCTCCTTCACCCAGTGGGCAGATCCGGGGTCAGAGGTTGTAGAATCAGCATGATACCCCCCTCCCGGTAACACTTGCAAGTAGGAAGAGGAGACTGCCTCTGCTCAGCAGTGTATGCTGGGCTGGGGAGAGAGACAGCTGCCGTTAAGCAGGACCAGTCCTCTCTTTCCCTGCTGCCACTGGTGGTGTGGCCTCTCTCCTCCATGATGTGGCCTTGCTTTCTGTAATGATTTGCTCACTGAATATCTGCCTTGACTACAGTATGAGGGGGTGAGGGGTGAATTATTATATCATGAAAGTAAGATGCCTGTAGTCTTGTTTTTTCTTAACTTTTTTTTTATTGTTTAGAACCAAGCTCTGGAAGCTGAACTTGATTTCCACAGGGGTCTTTACAGCTTACAAGTCCAGTACACGCAAGCTCTTTTCCAAGGAATAAAGCAAGCCTATCATCATTTTCAAGAAAATGTTGTTGCAGTTGTTTGTTCTCCACTTAAAGGTTAGTAAGACAGGAGGAACATTTACACGTCCTAGGTACACATGTCAGGATAACATGGTCTGTGCAGTTAATGGTTTTACCCTTTAGAAAGGACTCGGTCATTGTGATCTAGTATTTATATAGTGACAATAACACAGTGTCCTGTCTGAAAGCTCTAGAAAAATAGCCGAGTGAGCTGTGCATGTTTTATACTAATGTCAATACGTTTGGAAATCAGGCTTTAAATTCCACGCACATATACTGTATGTATTGTAAGTAGGGATCCTGGCCCGACTGTGTGACTTACCTGGGGTACTCAGATGTCTGATGGTCACGCAGATGATCCGATGTTGCATCCTTGGACACAGCAGCGGATCATAGAAGCCTGCAGTGGGTGTATTTTCTCTCCAGGTGCTTCCTTCAACTTCTACAGAATTTAGCATAGCCCCTGTGTATAAAGACGCAGCCCCATTGCTAGCTGCGTTCATCTCTCAGCGACCACATCTGCGAGTGGCACAGTTCCGGATCCGGTGTGTGTGTGACTCACGCTGCCCTGCTAACGCTGTCACTCATATACATGGGTGGGAATGGACTTCAGTCGGTGGGAAAATAGTGAGTTACGTGAGCAGTAGTATATAAAGCTTGCCACTTCCTCCTCCTGGCTAGCTACAGAGAGAGACGGTCACTGGAGTCTGCAGTAGCCAGTATTCGGGAGAGGAGAGAGACTAGTAGACAGTACTAGGGAGAAAAGCGAGACAAAGGGAGCAGTAATGGAGTGGGGGTCCTGGGGACACTTGTATTTGTATTTCTTGTGGTTGCAGGCTTGTAGCAGCACTTTCAGCAGGGGTTGTAAAATAAACAGAAATCACACTGACATGCCCGTGTATTAAAAAAAAGAAAAACCAGCTTGCTACAAAATAATTGTATTCATTGCGTAGTGCACTGTCTGATTGACAAAGTTTAAGAGGTAATATAACTACATACAGTACCTACAGTCTGTATATAATAATAATAATATGAAAGGTGTCGCAAACTTTTTATATTGTGGACTGCTTTTCAAAGTGCAGCAGTAATACCATTATGGAATTCTATTTGTGTTCTTGGGACCTGATTCAGGTCCCGTTGTAGTTACGGCGCATCCCTCAAAGTATCGATGTTCGATACTTTGTGCATGTGCAGTACGGGCCAGCGATATTGCACATTGGCATCAAACTGTCTGTGATTGACAGTCTGATTCCCTTTAGGGTGGAGAGTGGGCTGCAACGACCTCCATTTCTCAGAACAGACCCATTGCCGCAGTTGCGGGGAGGAATGAGGCCAGCGTGTGAACCTTAGTGGTTTACCTTACTTGCTGTCACTGTGTTAATATTTGTTGTAGTTTAACTGCTTTTGATACTCCCCAGCCGCTGGTGAATTACAGTGAGTGTAGCTGTATATGGGAAATAATCTGCATACGCTGTCCCTCTGTGGCCACCTCTACTGTAACTGCCTCTGTCTCTAGTTCTGCGGAGTGCTGGCAAGGTAGAAAGTGAGTGGTAAGGAGACATTATGCTCATGCCAACATGCGTTTAACTTTTGGGCTTTCTCAAGGCACCTTCTCCTGTCTGCTCGGATCTGCCGCAGATGACCTTCATCCACATGGAACCACAAACATAGAGGCAGGGGAGTACCAAGAGCAGTAATACTGCAACTTACAATAAATGTCATGCTTTACAATACATAATATGGGGCTCAGAATAACATTTGCATTGAAAGTAGTCTTTTTTTTTTTTAAACTTTTTATTTATACCAGGAGAGACAAAAAGGCTTACAAAACATATTCAGTTGTACAATAAAAGGTGAAAATCAGTCTCCATGGTATTTTTTCTCACAAATAATTGGGTTTACAGTTAACAAATAAACAAAGATGTCCCCCAAGAGGGCACCATATGCGAGGGAAAGAGAAACAGAGAAGGGTAGAGAGAGAGGAAGAAAGGGGAACGGGGAGAAAGAGGGGTAGGGCTGATGCAGAAGAAAAGAACAGAGTCAATCTATGCCATGTGGAGGAAAGTACACCTATTGTATCCCTGAATAGTGCATAAACATAACAATGTACATACAAACACATAGGCCAGGCATTGCTCAATAACAAAAAAGAACCAAGAGGGGCAAGACGGCGCCCGGAGGGAGGTTTCAGGTACAGCATGGCTAGGTATCCAGAAGACCGGGACAAAAGAACAGTTTGAACATCAATTTAGGGGAGACATCATTCGCAAACCAGGGCCCCCAAATGAGTTCAAATTTGTGGGGACAGTCATGTAGATAGAAAGTGATCTTTTCCATATTAGCAACGAACCAAATATAATTATTCAAAGCAGGGATAGTAGGAGCAGCAGAGGTCTTCCAATTTTTAGCTATTAAGGATTTAGCAGCCACTAATATATGGGAAAACAATTTATTCAAAAGAGGATCAAGATCCGGATGTGGACGGGCCAATAAAAACAACCACGGGTCCAGTTTGAGCGCTAGTCCAGATAGGGAGTTCAGTATATCGAGTACCCTGTTCCAGAAGTGAACAATACGTGGACAGGTCCACCAAATATGGAGGAGAGTTCCCCGTTGACCGCATCCCCGCCAACAAACCGGGGTGACAGAAGGGAACATCCTAGACAGTTTATCTGGGGTGTAATACCACCAATAATATAGTTTATAGGATGTCTCCTTAAGTCGGGTAGAAATAGAACTTTCTCTAACGTCCTAAGTGGATGCTGGGGACTCCGTAAGGACCATGGGGAATAGCGGCTCCGCAGGAGACTGGGCACATCTAAAGAAAGCTTTAGGACTATCTGGTGTGCACTGGCTCCTCCCCCCATGACCCTCCTCCAAGCCTCAGTTAGATCTCTGTGCCCGAACGAGAAGGGTGCACACTAGGGGCTCTCCTGAGCTTCTTAGTGAAAGTTTTAGTTTAGGTTTTTTATTTTCAGTGAGACCTGCTGGCAACAGGCTCACTGCATCGAGGGACTAAGGGGAGAAGAAGCGAACTCACCTGCGTGCAGAGTGGATTGGGCTTCTTAGGCTACTGGACATTAGCTCCAGAGGGACGATCACAGGCCCAGCCTGGATGGGTCCCAGAGCCGCGCCGCCGGCCCCCTTACAGAGCCAGAAGGCAGAAGAGGTCCGGAAAATCGGCGGCAGAAGACGTCCTGTCTTCAACAAGGTAGCGCACAGCACTGCAGCTGTGCGCCATTGCTCTCAGCACACTTCACACTCCGGTCACTAAGGGTGCAGGGCGCTGGGGGGGGGGCGCCCTGAGACGCAATAAAAAACACCTTGGATGGCAAAAAATGCATCACATATAGCTCCTGGGCTATATGGATGCATTTAACCCCTGCCAGAATACATAGAAAAACGGGAGATAAGGCCGCCGATAAGGGGGCGGAGCCTATCTCCTCAGCACACTGGCGCCATTTTCCCTCACAGCTCCGTTGGAGGGAAGCTCCCTGTCTCTCCCCTGCAGTCACTACACTACAGAAAGGGTTAAAAAAGAGGGGGGGCACTAATTACGCGCAGTATTAAAGATACAGCAGCTATAAGGGGAAAAACACTTATATAAGGTTATCCCTGTATATATATATAGCGCTCTGGTGTGTGCTGGCAAACTCTCCCTCTGTCTCCCCAAAGGGCTAGTGGGGTCCTGTCCTCTATCAGAGCATTCCCTGTGTGTATGCTGTATGTCTGTACGTTTGTGTCGACATGTATGACGAGAAAAATGATGTGGAGACGGAGCAGATTGCCTGTAATAGTGATGTCACCCCCTAGGGGGTCGACACCTGAGTGGATGAACTGTTGGAAGGAATTACGTGACAGTGTCAGCTCTGTATAAAAGACAGTGGTTGACATGAGACAGCCGGCTACTCAGCTTGTGCCTGTCCAGACGTCTCATAGGCCGTCAGGGGCTCTAAAGCGCCCGTTACCTCAGATGGCAGATATAGACGCCGACACGGATACTGACTCCAGTGTCGACGGTGAAGAGACAAATGTGACTTCCAGTAGGGCCACACGTTACATGATTGAGGCAATGAAAAATGTTTTACACATTTCTGATAATACGAGTACCACCAAAAAGGGGTATTATGTTCGGTGAGGAAAAACTACCTGTAGTTTTCCTGAATCTGAGAAATTAAATGAGGTGTGTGATGATGCGTGGTTTTCCCCCGATAACAACTGATAATTTCTAAAATGTTATTGGCATTATATCCTTTCCCGCCAGAGGTTAGGGTGCGTTGGGAAACACCCCCTAGGGGGGATAAAGCGCTCACACGCTTGTAAGGGCTCTACCCTCTCCTGAGATGGCCGCCCTTAAGGATCCTGCTGATAGAAAGCAGGAGGGTATCCTAAAATGTATTTACACACATACTGGTGTTATACTGCGACCAGCAATCGCCTCAGCCTGGATGTGCAGTGCTGGGTTGGCGTGGTCGGATTCCCTGACTGAAAATATTGATACCCTATGTCACAACTGAGGGCCTGAGCTGACGGGAGGCAGCCTCAGTTGTAGGGGCTGAGATGTACCGGAACCTGGGAGGATGTATCAGACCCCTGGACATGTAAGTAACATGAATAATAACTGCCCGAAGGCGTGACCACGACAACTTGGATAAAAGTCAATGATGTTTATTATGACAACTCCGCAACACAGCAGCAGTAAAAGAAAACGTAAAAGTCAGCAAAGAATAAATACAGTTCCTGGGTACTACAGGATGGCAGGAGCCACAGGGCACTGGTAGTGTGAGATAGTTCTTATGATCTTCTAGATGGAAAGTCCTTACCAGGCCCGACTGTAGCAATGGAGATAACCCAGGATTGTGCCAGCTGGTGTTCCAGGAAAAGCTGGGTTGCTGAAGATAAAACAGCTGCTGTGGATACTGGCTGGAACCAGACTGTTGTTAGCATGGAGTGGATACTGGCTGGAACCAGTTAAATAATAAATGAACTTGGGAGCGATGAAATATGAACTGAAATGTAGAACTTGAGAGCGGAGAAATAATAATACCGGTGGAGAGTGGTAAAGTGTAGAAAGGACACCGGCCCTTTAAGGGAAGCTGTACTCTGCTGGAAGCTGAGCTGGAAGCAGGTAATGTTGTAGCTGGAAACAGATGAATCCACAATGGATTGGAGAGTCAGGCTACACCGCAGGTGGAATGCTGGTGCGGGTCTCTATGGTGGAAGTCTTGAGACAGGAGCTGGAACCTGGAAGACAATCACAGGAGAGAGACAAACAGGAACTAGGTTTGACAACCAAAGCACTGACGCTTTCCTTGCTCAGGCACAGTGTATTTATACCTGCAGCAAGGAAGGGATTGGCTAGGCAATTATGCAGATTATCAATACTGAGAACAGATTAGTGGAAATGATCAGCTGACAGAATCCAAGATGGCTGCGCCCATGCAGACACCCGGAGGGAAGCCTGGCTTGTAATCCATGTGGTAATGAAAACAGTAATGGCGGCGCCGGCCACCGGAGACAGGAGGCGCCAGGCTGACAGATGCACATCCAACCACGCGGACACAGCGGAGGCCGCGGCTGACGTAATCGCCACTCACTCTGCATGCAGAAGTTCAGGGACGGCGGCGGAGGCCGCGGGAGACGCCATGCCAGGTGTAATATGGCGTTTACTGTGACAGCGTCCCAGAGTGACAGGAGAGGATACAGGAATGTACACATCAGGATAACAGATGGGATCCGGTCCTGGAGCGCTGAGCCAGCCTTAGGAGGCATCTGATGGGTAAGAAATGGCGTCCAGATACCCGGATCGTGACAGCACCCCCCCCTTTAGGAGTGGCCCCAGGACACTTCTTTGGCTTTTGAGGAAACTTGGAATGGAATCTCCGGACCAAGGCAGGAACATGGACATCAGAAGCATTGGTCCATGAACGTTCCTCAGGACCATAACCCTTCCAGTCAATAAGATATTGTAGTTGACCGTAACGGTGACGTGAGTCCAGGATCTTGGCCACTTCATACTCAACGCCTCGTTGAGTTTGGACTTTCGGAGTTGGAGGAAGTGAGGAATGAAACCGATTCAAGATCAGCGGTTTCAACAGGGAAACATGGAATGTCCTGGGTATTTTTATGAAGGGAGGCAACTGGAGTCTGTAAGCAACAGGATTGATGACTTGTTCAATCTTGAAAGGACCGATATAGCGAGGTGCAAACTTCATACTGGGAACTCTTAACCTCAAATTCTTCGTGGATAACCATACCCGATCACCCACCTTGAGAGCAGGAACTGCTCGACGCTTCTTATCCGCAAACTTCTTGTACCTGAACGATGCCTTGAGCAGAGCTGATCGTACGCTCTTCCAGATATTGGCAAACTGATGCAAGGTGATATCCACTGCGGGAACAGAAGTTGCTGGAAGCGGTTGGAACTCAGGGACTTTAGGGTGGAATCCAAAGTTAGTGAAGAATGGTGTTGAAGCAGATGAAGAATGATACTGGTTGTTATGACAGAACTCGGCCCAGGGAAGTAATTGAACCCAGTCATCTTGAGAGGAGGACACATAGATGCGGAGGAAGGCCTCCAAGTCCTGATTCACCCTCTCGGTTTGACCATTGGTCTGAGGATGGTAAGCCGTGGAAAACTTTAGCTTGACTTGGAGGACTTGACATAAACTTCGCCAGAATTTGGCTGTGAATTGAACTCCTCGATCTGAGATAATTTCTTCAGGAAGACCGTGGAGTCGGAAGATCTCTTGTATGAATACTTGAGCCAACTTGGAAGCTGACGGAAGACCGGTGAGAGGAATGAAGTGTGCCATCTTGGTGAACCGGTCAACTACCACCCAGATGGTATTGAACTTGTTGCACATGGGTAAGTCTGTAATGAAATCCATCGACAAGTGGGTCCATGGTCGACGGGGAACGGATAGTGGAACCAGTTGCCCCGCAGGCGACTGGCGGGATACTTTATGTTGGGCACACTTAGGGCAAGATGCAATAAACTCCAAGACGTCCTTTTTCAGAGTTGGCCACCAATAGGACCTAGAGATAAACTCCAGGGTTTTTTGGATACCTGTATGTCCGGCAAAACGGGAAGCATGGGCCCAATGCATGAGCTTCTTCCTTAGCATCGGCTTCACAAAACCTTTCCCTGATGGGGGCGTAGAGTCCATCCCTACCGTGGAGAATGCCAACGGATTTATAATAGGATGCTTGTCTGAAGACTCTGACTCATTTTCTTGCTCCCATGAGCGGGAAAGGGCATCGGCCTTGCGATTCTGAGAGCCCGGACAGAACTGGAGTTTAAAGTCGAACCTGGAAAAGAAAAGTGCCCATCTGGCCTGACGAGGGTTGAGACATTGTGCGCCCTTCAGGTATAAAAGGTTCTTGTGGTCTGTAAGTATGGTGATTGAATGAGAAGCTCCCTCCAACAGATACCTCCACTCTTCTAGAGCGAGCTTGATGGCTAGCAACTCCTGGTCGCCAATGGCATAGTTGCGCTCAGCTGGGGAGAACTTCCGGGAGAAGAAACTGCAAGGGTGTAAATGGCCATCTTTAGCCCTCTGAGATAACACCGCTCCTACTCCAACGGAGGAGGCATCCACCTCTAAGATGAAAGGAGAGTCTATGTCAGGCTGTTTCAGAACAGGCGCAGAGATGAACCTTTGTTTTAAAAGATGAAATGCTTGCATGGCTTTTTCAGACCACTTGGACGGGTTAGCACCCTTCTTAGTGAAAGCAGTAATAGGCGCCACAATGGTGGAAAAGTCTCGTATAAACTTTCGGTAATAGTTGGCGAACCCTAAGAACCTTTGGACCCCTTTGAGGGTTAAGGGTACCGGCCAATTTTGGATTGCTTGTAGTTTCTCAGGATCCATCTCTAGTCCGGAACCGGACACAATGTACCCTAGAAACGGAATGGACTTGACTTCAAAGACGCATTTTTCTAATTTGCAATAGAGATGATTGACACGGAGACGGGACAGAACCTCTTTAACCCAAAAACAATGTTCCTCTAAATCGTTGGCAAAAATGAGGATATCGTCTAGATAGACCACGACATGACGGTATAGAATGTCTCTGAAGATCTCATTGACAAAATGCTGGAAGACAGCTGGAGCATTGCTCAATCCGAAGGGCATGACGAGGTACTCATAATGTCCGTCACGGGTGTTAAAGGCGGTCTTCCACTCGTCACCCTCACGGATCCGGATGAGATTGTATGCACCTCGCAAGTCCAGCTTTGTAAAGATGGTAGCTCCGCTAACTCTGTCAAAGAGCTCAGTAATCAGGGGTAAAGGATAACGGTTCTTGATGGTAATGTCGTTCAAACCTCTGTAGTCGATGCACGGCCGCAGACCACCATCTTTCTTTTTTACAAAAAAGAAGCCTGCGCCGGCTGGAGAAGAAGAAGGTCGAATGAACCCCTTTGCTAGGTTCTCTTTAATATATTCCTCCATAGAATGCGTCTCAGGCAGAGACAACGGATAAGTTCGGCCTCGAGGTGGAACCTTCCCTGGAACGAGATCAATCGGACAGTCCCATTCTCTATGAGGAGGAAGGATATCAGCAGAAGCTTTACTGAACACATCCGTGAAATCTCGATATGGAGGAGGTGGAACATCAGACGACCTGGAGGAGGAAGAACAGACAGGCAATACTTTAAACAAACATGTCTCAGCACAGGAGGAACCCCATGCCAGGATTTGCGTAGTCGTCCAATCAATTGTAGGATTGTGAAGACGGAGCCATGGAAGGCCCAGGACCACAGGATGTGTGGCTCTTGGAATCAATAAAAAAGAAATAAGTTCGGAATGAAGAACTCCCACTCTCAGACGAACTGGTAGAGTCCTTAAAGAAATAACTGCATCAAAAATTTTGCTGCCATCCACGGCAGTTAAAGAAATGGACGAAGGAAGTCTCTCGGTGGGTAGGGACCACCGTTTAACATAGGCTTCGGTAATAAAGTTCCCAGCTGCTCCGGAATCAAGGAGGGCAATGACGTTCCGATAACGTTGGGCAACTTGAAGCGAGACTGGGAGATTACAATCTTGAGGAGATGGAGAGGAGATCATTACTCCTAGCCGGCCCTCTCCTTGGCGAGCTAGGATTTGGAGTTTCCCGGACGTTTGGGACAGGCATTAATGGTGTGAGACGGAGCTGCACAATAGAGACAGAGAAACTCGGAGAGACGTCTTCGGCGCTCAGCAGGAGTTAAACGGGAACGGCCAAGTTGCATGGGCTCATCTTTAGATGGTGACAGTTGACGAGGAGGAGGAGCAGAAGATTTTGGAGCAGATGATCTTCCACGCTCAGTTGCTCTCTCTCTGAAACGTAAATCAACTTTCGTGCAGAGTGAGATTAGCTCATCTAACTTAGAAGGTAAGTCTCTGGTAGCTAACTCATCTTTAATACACTCAGATAAGCCATGCCAGAATGCAGCATACAGGGCCTCGTCGTTCCATGCCAGTTCGGATGCCAGGATCTGGAACTGTATCAGATATTGTCCTACAGTACGTGACCCCTGGCGTAAACGGAGAATCTCGGATGAAGCTGAGGTTACCCGGCCTGGCTCGTCGAAGATGCGCCTGAATGTTGACACGAAGGCAGTGTAGGAAGATAGCAGGGTGTCGGACCTCTCCCATAACGGTGATGCCCAATCAAGGGCTGAGCCACTGAGAAGAGAAATAATGTAGGCAATTTTTGTACGGTCACTGGGAAAATTGCCAGGTTGTAGCTCAAACTGAATCTCACACTGGTTGAGAAATCCCCTGCAGAATCTTGGAGATCCGTCAAATTTTGCTGGCGTTGGAAGATGAAGACGTGGAGCAGAAATGGGTAAGGTGGGTGGGGTTATAGCTGGAGTCACTGTGGTTGACGCACCAGACGCGCCTGATCCACGGAGAGTTGTCTGAATCCCATCCAGCCGAGTAGAGAGATCCTGGAGACAGCGGATGATGTGGCCCTGTGCAGCCTCCTGATGTTCTAGTCGGGCTGCCAGTTCTTGCATCGGCCTGGCCGCTTGATCCTGGTCTCCGGCTGGATTCATTAGGTCAGTGCTTACTGTCACAACTGAGGGCCTGAGCTGACGGGAGGCAGCCTCAGTTGTAGGGGCTGAGATGTACCGGAACCTGGGAGGTTGTATCAGACCCCTGGACATGTAAGTAACATGAATAATAACTGCCCGAAGGCGTGACCACGACAACTTGGATAAAAGTCAATGATGTTTATTATGACAACTCCGCAACACAGCAGCAGTAAAAGAAAACGTAAAAGTCAGCAAAGAATAAATACAGTTCCTGGGTACTACAGGATGGCAGGAGCCACAGGGCACTGGTAGTGTGAGATAGTTCTTATGATCTTCTAGATGGAAAGTCCTTACCAGGCCCGACTGTAGCAATGGAGATAACCCAGGATTGTGCCAGCTGGTGTTCCAGGAAAAGCTGGGTTGCTGAAGATAAAACAGCTGCTGTGGATACTGGCTGGAACCAGACTGTTGTTAGCATGGAGTGGATACTGGCTGGAACCAGTTAAATAATAAATGAACTTGGGAGCGATGAAATATGAACTGAAATGTAGAACTTGAGAGCGGAGAAATAATAATACCGGTGGAGAGTGGTAAAGTGTAGAAAGGACACCGGCCCTTTAAGGGAAGCTGTACTCTGCTGGAAGCTGAGCTGGAAGCAGGTAATGTTGTAGCTGGAAACAGATGAATCCACAATGGATTGGAGAGTCAGGCTACACCGCAGGTGGAATGCTGGTGCGGGTCTCTATGGTGGAAGTCTTGAGACAGGAGCTGGAACCTGGAAGACAATCACAGGAGAGAGACAAACAGGAACTAGGTTTGACAACCAAAGCACTGACGCTTTCCTTGCTCAGGCACAGTGTATTTATACCTGCAGCAAGGAAGGGATTGGCTAGGCAATTATGCAGATTATCAATACTGAGAACAGATTAGTGGAAATGATCAGCTGACAGAATCCAAGATGGCTGCGCCCATGCAGACACCCGGAGGGAAGCCTGACTTGTAATCCATGTGGTAATGAAAACAGTAATGGCGGCGCCGGCCACCGGAGACAGGAGGCGCCAGGCTGACAGATGCACATCCAACCACGCGGACACAGCGGAGGCCGCGGTTGACGTAATCGCCACTCAGACACTCTGCATGCAGAAGTTCAGGGACGGCGGCGGAGGCCGCGGGAGACTCCATGCCAGGTGTAATATGGCGTTTACTGTGACAGCGTCCCAGAGTGACAGGAGAGGATACAGGAATGTACACATCAGGATAACAGATGGGATCCGGTCCTGGAGCGCTGAGCCAGCCTTAGGAGGCATCTGATGGGTAAGAAATGGCGTCCAGATACCCGGATCGTGACACCCTAGATAGGGACAGTATATTTTTGCCTATAGAGCATTTAAAAGATGCTTTTCTATATATGCGTGATGCACAGCGGAATATTTGCCGACTGGCATCAAGTCTAAGTGCGTTGTCCATTTCTACCAGTAGAGGGTTATGGACACGTCAGTGGTCAGGTGATGCGTATTCCAAATGGCATTTGGAAGTATTGCCTTATTAAGGGGAGGAGTTATTTGGGTCGGTCGTTCAGACCTGGTGGCCACGGCAACAGCTGGGAAATCCACGTTTGTACCCCAGGTCGCCTCTCAACATGAGAAGACGCCGTATTATCAGGCGCAGTCTTTTCGTGGACAAGCGGGCAAAAGGTACCTCATTTCTGCCCCGTGACAGAGGGAGAGGAAAAAGGCTGCAGAAATCAGCCAGTTCCCAGGAACAGAAACCCTCTCCCGCCTCTGCCAAGCCCTCAGTATGACGCTGGGGCTTTACAAGCAGAATCAGGCACGGTGGGGGGCCCGTCTCAATGAATTTCAGCGCGCAGTGGGCTCACTCGCAAGTAGACCCCTGGATCCTTCAGGTGATATCTCAGGGGTACTAATTAGAATTCGAGACGTCTCCCCCTCGCCGTTTCCTAAAGTCGGCTTTACCGATGTCTCCTTCTGACAGGGAGACAGTTTTGGAAGCCATTCACAAGCTGTATTCCCAGCAGGTGATAATCAAGGTACCCCTCCTGCAACAGGGAACGGGGTATTATTCCACACTGTTGTGGTGCCGAAGCCAGACGGCTTGGTGAGACCGATTCTAAATCTAAAATCTTTGAACACTTACATACAGAGGTTCAAATTCAAGATTGAGTCACTCAGAGCAGTGATTGCGAACCTGGAAGAAGGGGACTACATGATGTCTCGGGACATCAAGGATGCTTACCTTCATGTCAAAATTTACCCTTCTCACCAAGGGTACCTCAGGTTTATGGTACAGAACTGTCACTATCAGTTCAGACGCTGCCGTATGGATGGTCCACGGCACCCCGGGTCTTTACCAAGGTAATGGCCGAAATGATGATATTTCTTCGAAGGAAGGGAATTTTAGTTATCCCTTACTTGGACGATTCCCTGATTAAGGGTAAGATCCAGGGAACAGTTGGAGGTCGGTGGAGCACTATCTCAGGTAGTGTTGCGGCAGCACGATTGGATTCTCAATATTCCAAAATCGCAGCTGGATCCGACGACTTGTCTTCTGTTCCTAGGGATGATCCTGGACACACTCCAGAAAAAAGTGTTTCTCCCGGAGGAGAAAGCCAGGGAGTTATCCGAGCTAATCAGGAACCTTCTAAAACCGAGCCAAGTCTCAGTGCATCAATGCACAAGGGTTCTGGGTAAAATGGTGACTTCCTACGAAGCAATCCCATTCGGCAGATTCCACGCAAGAACTTTCCAGTGGGACCTGCTGGACAAATGGTCCGGGTCGCATCTTCAGATGCATCAGCGGATAACCCTGTCACCAAGGACAAGGGTGTCCCTCCTGTGGTGGTTGCAGAGTGCTCATCTTCTAGAGGGCCGCAGATTGGGCATTCAGGACTGGGTCCTGGTGACCACGGATGCCAGCCTGCGAGGCTGGGGAGCAGTCACACAGGGAAGGAATATCCAGGGCTTATGGTCAAGCCTGGAGACATCACTTCACATAAATATCCTGAAGCTAAGGGCCATTTACAATGCTCTAAGCTTAGCAAGACCTCTGCTTCAAGGTCAGCCGGTGTTGATCCAGTCGGACAACATCACGGCAGTCACCCACATAAACAGACAGAGTGGCACAAGAAGCAGGAGGGCAATGGCAGAAGCTGCAAGGATTCTTCGCTGGGCGGAAAATCATGTGATAGCACTGTCAGCAGTATTCATTCCGGGAGTGGACAACTGGGAAGCAGACTTCCTCAGCACGACCTCCACCCGGGAGAGTGGGGACTTCACCCAGAAGTCTTCCACATGATTATAAACCGTTGGGAAAAACTCGACAGGTATTGCGCCAGGTCAAGGGACCCTCAGGCAATAGCTGTAGACGCTCTGGTAACACCGTGGGTGTACCAGTCAGTGTATGTGTTCCCTCCTCTGCCTCTCATACCCAAGGTACTGAGATTGATAAGATGGAGAGGAGTAAGCACTATATTCGTGGCTTCGGATTGGCGACTTGGTAACCGGAACTTCAAGAGATGCTCACGGAGGATCCGTGGCCTCTACCTCTAAGAAGGGACCTGCTCCAGCAAGGACCCTGTCTGTTCCAAGACTTACCGCGGCTGCGTTTGACGGCATGGCGGTTGAACGCCGGATCCTGAAGGAAAAAAGGCATTCCGGATGAAGTCATCCCTATCCTGATCAAAGCCAGGAAGGATGTAACCGCAAAACATTATCACCGCATTTGGCGAAAATATGTTGCGTGGTGCGAGGCCAGTAAGGCCCGACGGAGGAAATTCAACTGGGTCGATTCCTACATTTCCTGCAAACAGGAGTGTCTATGGGCCTGAAATTGGGGTCCATTAAGGTTCAAATTTCGGCCCTGTCGATTTTCTTCCAAAAAGAACTAGCTTCAGTCCCTGAAGTTCAGACGTTTGTAAAAGGGGTACTGCATATACAGCCTCCTTTTGTGCCTCCAGTGGCACTTTGGGATCTCAATGTAGTTTTTGGGTTCCAAAAGTCACATTGGTTTAAACCACTTAAATCTGTGGAGTTAAAATATCTCACATGGGAAGTGGTCATGCTGTTGGCCCTGGCCTGGGCCAGGCGCGTGTCAGAATTGGCGGCTTTATCCTGTAAAAGCCCTTATCTGATTTTCCATTCGGACAGGGCGGAATTGAGGACTCGTCCTCCGTTTCTCCCTAAGGTGGTTTCAGCGTTTCACCTGAACCAACCTATTGTGGTGCCTGCGGTTACTAGGGACTTGGAGGACTCCAAGTTGCTAGACGTTGTCAGGGCCCTGAAAATATATGTTTCCAGGACAGCTGGAGTCAGGAAATCTGACTCGCTGTTTATCCTGTATGCACCCAACAAGCTGGGTGCTCCTGCTTCTAAGCAGACTATTGCTCGTTGGATTTGTAGTACAATTCAGCTTGCACATTCTGTGGCAGGCCTGCCACAGCCAAAAATCTGTAAATGCCCACTCCACAAGGAAGGTGGGCTCATCTTGGGCGGCTGCCCGAGGGGTCTCGGCTTTACAACTTTGCCGAGCAGCTACTTGGTCAGGAGCAAATACGTTTGTAAAATTCTACAAAATTGATACCCTGGCTGAGGAGGACCTGGAGTTCTCTCATTTGGTGCTGCAGAGACATCCGCACTCTCCCGCCCGTTTGGGAGCTTTGGTATAATCCCCATGGTCCTTACGGAGTCCCCAGCATCCACTTAGGACGTTAGAGAAAATAAGAATTTACTTACCGATAATTCTATTTCTCGTAGTCCGTAGTGGATGCTGGGCGCCCATCCCAAGTGCGGATTGTCTGCAATACTGGTACATAGTTATTGTTACCAAAAAATCGGGTTATTGCTGTAGTGAGCCATCTTTTCTAGAGGCTCCTCTGTTATCATGCTGTTAACTGGGTTCAGATCACAAGTTGTACAGTGTGATTGGTGTGGCTGGTATGAGTCTTACCCGGGATTCAAAATCCTTCCTTATTGTGTACGCTCGTCCGGGCACAGTATCCTAACTGAGGCTTGGAGGAGGGTCATGGGGGGAGGAGCCAGTGCACACCAGATAGTCCTAAAGCTTTCTTTAGATGTGCCCAGTCTCCTGCGGAGCCGCTATTCCCCATGGTCCTTACGGAGTCCCCAGCATCCACTACGGACTACGAGAAATAGAATTATCGGTAAGTAAATTCTTATTTTTAGCTATACCTTCCCGTACCTGCTCCCAACAGGCATCGTCTGGCGGTGGACCCAGGTCTCTCTCCCACTCCTGCTCATGGCGAGGCTGCGGTCACGAGGAAACTCCAACCAACATAGAATAGATCAGCGAGATTAGCCCTCTACATATGGGTTTTGTGGTGCAAAGAGATTCAAAAGAGGTAAGATCCCGCAGAGCGTCAGCCTGAGGTAGGGAGAGAAGGAAGTGGCGGAGCTGAAAGTATTCAAAAAAGGGACGGGATAGCGATAGAAACTTACATTTGATATCGTCTGCTGACATCCAATGGCCTTGTAGAGAGATATCATGCACCACATGAATCCCAGCACTAAACCAGGGTATGAACCGATAGGGTGAAACCCCAGTGGGAAAAGCGGGGTTGTCCCAGAGGGGTGTGAGGGGGGAGCAGGAGGAGGACAGATTATATCTCGTGAGAGACTTATGCCAAATAGAGAGAGATGTAATTTAAGAGAAGGAGAGGAGTTCGTTAGAGTGAGCTGATATGGTTTGCCCAGACCCCACAGCGCAGCCAATGAACGAAGTCCCAAGGAAAGGGCTGCAAGATCTACCCAGGCAATAGAGCCACGGGGCACAAAGGAAGCCACCAGTTGACTTAGATGGCTAGCCAAGTAATAAAATTTAACATTGGGAATCCCCGACCTCCCTCCGAGCGAGGGAGCCGTAGCACAGTAAAGGCTATCAAACTTCACAAATGAGGCCTGGGCATCCCTAAGAACCCTCTCCAGGACCCTCACAGGTAAAGTTTGAAAAAGGTAGAGAAGTTGTGGCATGACTGTCATTTTGAGGGCAATAATCCTACCCAGCCAGGATATGATATGTGATCTCCATTTTGCCAGATCAGCTTTGATCTTAGTCAATAGCCGTGGGAAGTTTTCCGAGTACAGAGAGCCATAGTGAGAAGTAATATAAACACCGAGGTAATTAATGTTATTGGTCTGCCAGCGAAGGTCATAGGAGGACTGCAGGGAGCGTTTGAGATCTCCAGGTACATGTAATAACATAGCTTCGGATTTGATGAAATTGATTTTATAGCCCGACAGGGAACCATATTCCTTGATAATCTGATACAAGGCGGGGAGAGAAGACTGCGGCTGAGTAAGAGACAAACAGTACATCGTCTGCAAAGAGTGAAATCTTAGACTCCTGCGAGCCCACCTTCACTCCCCGAATTCTGTCAGAGTTTTTTATCATAACGGCCAGGGGTTCAATGACCATGGCAAACACCAGGGGGGAGAGAGGACATCCCTGTCTCGTGCCATTGGATAACGGGAAGGGAGGGGATAATATTCCGTTTGTTAGGACCTTAGCTATAGGGGAAGAGTAGAGGGCAGAGACTCCTGTCAGGAATTCCGCCGATATCCCAAACGCCTGTAGAGTCTGATATAAGACAGGCCATGAAATACGGTCGAACGCCTTTTCGGCGTCAAGAGAAAGGATAATAGATAGGGTTTGTCTGCAGTTCAACAATTGAATAAGGTCGATTGCTCTCCTAGTGTTGTCCCTGGCCTGACGCCCAGGGATGAATCCCACCTGGTCATAATGTATCAGACCCGGGAGCACACCATTGAGGCGAGTAGCCAAAATTTTTGCATATTGTTTAATATCCAAATTCAATAAGGATATCGGCCGATAGCGCAATTACGAGAATCCTTGCCTCCAGCATAGCGCTTGGGAATGGGGTGCCATGTAGTACAGCATTGAACAATACCCTGAGATGGGGGACCAGAATGGAGGCAAATTTTTTATAATATGAAGCCGAGAAGCCATCGGGGCCTGGAGCCTTAGAAGATTTGAGATTCCTCAGAACGGCAGTAATTTCTTCATCGGTTATATCCTTATTCAACTCCGAAGAGTCGGATTCAGTTAGTCGAGGGAGATTAGCCCGATGCACGAATTCCGATATTAAAACCTCCGGGGGACCGGGACCTGATTCAGCGGAATTTAAATTATAGAGCTTAGTATAATAGTCCCGGAACACCCTGTTTATACCATCTGGGGCATATGTGACCTCACCAGATTCGGTGTGCACCGCCAGAATATTATTCCGTGATCGCTGTGCTCTAAGGCGGGATGCCAGGATTCTATCGGCTTTGTCCCCCTTCTCATAGAAGGTCTGATTAAGCCTCTGCAGAGTCTTTGCCGTACGCTCTGACAAAGAAAGCGATATCGCAGACCTCGCTTCCAGCAAGGACTCTAAGTTGGTAGGGGTAGGGGAGAGTTTATGCTGGCGCTCAAGGTTCTGGAGTTTAGTGGAAAGGGAGAGGAAGCTAGTTTCCTGGGTCTTTTTAAACCTGGACGCCTGACTGATCAGATGACCACGTAAAACAGCCTTATGTGCTTCCCATAAAGTAATAGGCGAAGTCTCTGGGAGATTGTTAAGAAGAAAATAGTCAGTGAGACAGTTTTTAATCTGGTTAGTAACTTCCTGGCTATGCAATAGGGAATCGTTCAACCGCCAAGAGGCAGGAGGGAGACGAGGGGCAATAGAATGGAGATCGACAGTGATCGGGCAGTGGTCGAACCATATCATAGGGAGCATACTAGTAGATTTAAGTTTAGAGGACAGGTCCCGGCTGAGTAGGATCGTGTCTATCCTAGAATAGGACTTATGTACAGGGGGAAAAAAAGTATAGTCCCTAGTCAGAGGGTCAGTTAGTCTGTAAGAATCAAATAGCAATTGGAGTTTCAAAAGATCTAGCAGTGTGAGAGATGCCGAGGATGGGCGATTAGGAGAAGAAGATCGAGGAGAGCCTCCCTCTCTATCCAACTATCTATCCAACGAGGCGTCAAGCACCTCATTAAAGTTGCCTGCCACTATGACTTCCCCCCTACAGAGTCTAGTCAAATGTGCATTCAGTCTCCTAAAAAAGGTGGCCTGATTTTGGTTCGATGCATAGACATTAACAAGGGTACACTAAATATTATTTAGTTTCCCAATAAGAATGAGCCATCTACCCGATTTATCTACATGACTGTCTATCAATTCGAACGTAAGGTGGGCAGCTAACAAGATGGAGACCCCCCTTTTCTTGTGTGTAGCATCACATGCATGAAATGTAAGAGGGTAGGCCTTAGACTTTAAGTCAGGGTGGAGGGATTTCTTAAAGTGGGTTTCTTGTAAGAAAACTATATCGCCCTTGGCCTGTTTAAGGGAGAGAAAAAGCTTGGTGCGTTTGTCAGGGCTGTTCAAACCTTTAACATTATGTGAATAGATTCTAAGAGCCATGACCAACGAGTTTTCGGTACGCCTCCCCACCTCCCTCCGGACACCGCAACCCTGCTACAATTCAAATCAAAAACTTCGTAAATATGCATGGCAAGAAAAGAAAGACACAGGAACAGGAGAGACAAAACATAGGAAAAGTAGGGAAGAGGGGAAGATTGGGGACCAGAAGAAACCACATCTGGTCTAGTGTGCCGGTCAGGGAACAACAAAGAGGGGTCACTAGGTGACAACAACCGGACTTGGGTATAAGACCCAACTGTGGGGACGCGGCCTGGCCAGGCCAGGTGCATCAAGGACAGTGGACACTTACCATCATGTGTCCTGAGTCTAGGGACCAGTGTTAAGGGGATAGAAAATTAAACAACACTTCCTAGTTCCTACTACCATACAGGGTAACTAGTACAGGTTGAGTATCCCTTATCCAAAATGCTTGGGACCAGAGGTATTTTGGATATCAGATTTTTCCGTATTTTGGAATAATTGCATACCATAATGAGATATCATGGTGATGGGACCTAAATCTAAGCACAGAATGCATTTATGTTACATATACACCTTATACACACAGCCTGAAGGTAATTTTAGCCAATATGTTTAATAACTTTGTGCATTAAACAAAGTGTGTGTACATTCACACAATTCATTTATGTTTCATATACACCTTATACACACAGCCTGAAGGCCATTTAATACAATATTTTTAATAACTTTGTGTATTAAACAAAGTTTGTGTACATTGAGCCATCAAAAACAAAGGTTTCACTCTCTCACTCTCACTCAAAAAAGTCCGTATTTCGGAATATTCCGTATTTCGGAATATTTGGATATGGGATACTCAACCTGTAATATAATAGTAACTATCTAAGGCTGAAACAAATATTACCTTAGGCGGAGGATAGCATTAACAAACAATAAAACAAAAGGTGTCAGATCCAATACAGAAGGATACATGTCCCGTAAGGGGAACCTCAGCCCTATACCCTCCCAGCATGTACATCTACAGTAGGAAAAGCTCAAAAGCTAGACATACATGCCAGGTACACGGGAAACAGGGCCAGTAGGTGGAACGGAAAAAGAGAAAGATTATGTCTCCACAATATATACACGTGCAGAAGTAACAAATTACAATATTGAAACAGTAATTAAACACGGAAGGCATCAGGTGGGAGGGCCAACAGAGGCAGATTTCCGTGCAGAGGGGCACTCGCGACCAGTCTCGGTTCAAGGAGCGTCTGGGAGTGGCAGTCGCCTCTATGGAAGAGGCCTCGCACATCCGCTGCGGGGACTCAGACAAGGCGAAGGCGGGGAAATGCCCATGGTACGCAAGAGTCCTTTAGCTTCAGCCAGGTCCCTAGCCGAGTGGAGTCGGTTATGATGCCATACCAGAATGCGAAAGGGGAAACCCCATCTGTAGCGAATGCCATTGTCCCGAAGAGCCGATATAATGGGTTCGGAATTCCTTCCTTTTAAGTAGGGTGCTAGGTGCAATATCTTGAAATATTTGGAGAGAATGTCCCAGGAATTCTAGCTTGGAGAGCTTCCTAGCTTCTCTAAGCATGTCCTCTTTAGCCGTATAGTAATGGCATCGCAGGATAACATCACTGGGCTGAGCTGAATCTTGAGAACGGAGGCGGAGAGCCCTATGAGCCCTATACAACAAGAGTTGGTCTTCCGGTGTTGATGGCGAGAGGTGCACAAACAGTTTCTTAAGGTAATCATGTAGGGATGTCATATCAACGTCTTCAGGGATACCTCGGATGCGGAGATTATTCCGTCGCACCCTATTGTCTTGATCTTCTTGGCGTTCCAGGAGTAACTGCATTTCCTGCTTTAGGCCGTGAATTTCGTCACCTATTCCCTGTTGGTAAGCGACCACTTCATCCATTTTAGACTCTAAGTTCTCTGTTCTGTCCCTAAGGTCGGTAACGTCAGCCTTAAGAGAGGTAATGGCCGTATGTACCTCCGCCTGCACAGATTTCCTCGTCTCCTGAATTTCACGGAAAAGCATTTGCAGATCTTTCCGGGTCAACGGGGAATGATCTGAGTCCTCCGAATCCGATATATCAGGTAGCGAGGGAGCCCCCTGTCCCGGAGATTTATTATTTAAGTAGACAAATTTTTTCAGGCTCTGGCTCAAGTCCGCTCCGTGTTGCTTTTTATTACTTCTGGGCATGATGGAACGTACGTGTAGAACAGCTTGAGAAGATCACTGCATTACAGAATTAGAAAAGTCCCGGTAGCAGTGATAGTATACTGTGAATATTATGACATAGAAGGTCCCAAGACTCAGGGCAGAATTCTGTGGATCACATTATAAGGAAAGTTGGTTCACTCAAGCAACTGGAATCAAACAATAAAGCCACCAGTAGATGGAGCTCCAGCGTCAATTATCATAGGTGAAGCAAGACAGCCGATTCGAGGTACAGATACAGCAAGGGCACTCCCTGTATTAAGGGTACGATCCCAGGGGGTCCCCCTTGAACTCTATTACTGCAGCCTAGTGTGATCTGGTCCCCCACTATGATGAGGTACATAGAGGCATTTGCAGAATAGAGTGTAGAGCTAATGCAGGCACATACACAAACTCCCCCTCCACATATCCACTTTAAAATCTACTGGAGGGCAATAGAGAGGGCCCAGCAGGTGGTGGGTCCCAGCCACGGACCAGCCAGTAGCCAGGGCACCCCACCCCACCTCCAACTGCTGAGGGAAGCAGGAGCTCTGGATCCAAGATGGCCACCGGCGCCCAAAGAAGCCGAGGTGATCCGAGCCTATAGCTACAGGCTCTGAGTGCAGCTCTCCCCAGGCATCTGAGGCCAGGAGGCAGACGGCGTCCGGCCAGCAGGGCAGAGAAGAGCCGTTTCCAGGGCAGCCGTCGCGGCGGAAGGTTCAGTCGCAGGCTTCCGGAGACCCGCGGCGGCCGGCGCAGCAACCACAGGTCCTGTCTCATCAGGCGGAACCAAGCCGCCGGGCGCACCAGGTCACAAGGCCCGCCGGACAGTCTCTTCCCGGCGCACTCGGAGGCCGCAAGCGGGGCGGTGATAGGGAGAGCGGAGCCAGGTATGGGAAGGGTCAATCATCCGGGCCAGGCAGATCAATTCGCCACACTGCGCCCGCAGCGGGGACCACCACGTCCGGGTTCCAGTATAAATCCAGCCCCCGGCTTCTGCAAGGCGCACAGGCCCCAACCCGCAATGAGGCAGGAGGCCCCCACCGGCTCCGGGACCCGACACACCGAGTGCAGGGCGGATAGGGGCAGTGCCCAGAGGGAAATAGGGGGTTAATAAGAGCTAATAAGAGGGCTAGAGAAAGGTCTTATCACGTTGGGACCTGGAGCTGCACTCAGGCACGTCTATCCAGCTTGCCTCCCAGGCCACGCCCCCGCCTGAAAGTAGTCTTTTGACATTTGTAACGTACATTTCTTTGACACAGAATCATAGTGACTGTTTTTACCACTTGCTGCTAGAGAAATTACATCTGTGTGGTCATTTAATTGTTAACGCTTTCTATTACAAAACCGTTAGATATAACGGGGGGGGGGGGGGGTTAGATTTAACATGTGGAGAGAGAGTTACAGTAGATTTGGGTGGGTTATTTTGTTTCTGTGCAGAGTAGATACTGTCTGCTTTATTTTTAGTGGAAAGAAATGGGAGCGCTGAATGAGTCTAAAGAGTAAATTTATTATTAAGATGAATAAAACAGTGTTTCATTAAACACATTGATATAAATAAAAATGAAAATGTACATACATAAATTGACCCATTAATTAATTAATAAAAAATTAATAAAAATCACATGAATGTATGAAAATGAATAAGACTGCAATATATCACCTGAAAAAACATAGATGGAAAAAGTCTTTGAAAACCTTAATGAAGAGGTGCAATGATGCTTGGTGATTTTTCAGCCGTGCGTCCACGGATAAAAATATATTGTAAGTAGGAGACTTATAAGAGGTACCTCTATTATGAATCACTGTTGCAAATTTAAGTCTCACCTCTCCTTATGCACATGCAAGCCGCATTCGAGTGTTAGAGACGGCTCAGTTGGGCCGGACAAGCAGTGTCCCAATGTTGGAAGTGCGGACACCGGCAGTGTGCTAATACCTTTGTTTTAGATGGAAATACTGTGGAAAACTCAATTGCTCCTAAGGTGTGTCATCCGATGGAAGAAAGCTTCTTCGTTCTGAGCGCTGTACTGAGCCGGATGTACAGCGGCTCGATGCATTCAAAGTACAGAGTGTCACGCTGCTGGTAGAATGTCCGTATATTGCGACTAGGCTCTAATCGGTCCACACAACTCAAAGGTATCAGGGAAATATCGCAGTCAGACTGGATCCTTCACTGAGGTGCCTTAACGCGTTTCTCGGCCTGTAGCACGGTCTCTCTGTCGCTGTGGAGGAATGGCGGATCTCTGTCTCAGTCATGAGGTGACATTTGTCAAATTCGACATTTCTGCAATGGTACAAATGCAGCAATTCGGGGTACCTGTGAATAAAATTATACTCACCTCAATCCAGTGTCCAGGTTATAATCCACGTACTTGGCAAAACGGCAACCCGGACCAAACGGACTGAAAGGGGTCCCATGTTTACACATGGGACCCCTTTCCACGAATGCCGGGACCCCACGTGACGTCTGTCACAGAAGGTCCCTTCAGCCAATCAGGAAGCGCTACTTCGTGGCACTCACCTGATTGGCTGTATGCGCGTCTGCTGTCAGACAGCGCATCGCACAGCTCCCTCCATTAGTTTCAATGGTGGGAACTTTGCGGGTAGCGGTGGGGTTACCCGCGGTCAGCCGCTGACCGCGGGTGACCTCACCGCTGACGCAAAGTTCCCACCATTGAATATAATAGAGAGGCTTTGCGATGCGCTGTCTGACAGCAGACGCGCATACAGCCAATCAGGTGAGTGCCACGAAGTAGCGCTTCCTGATTGGCTGAAGGGACCTTCTGTGACAGCAGTCACGTGGAGTCCCGGCATTCGTGGGAAGGGGTCCCATGTGTAAACATGGGACCCCTTTCAGTCCGTTTGGTCCGGGTTGCCGTTTTGTTGTTTTGCCAAGTACGTGGATTATAACATGGACACTGGATTGAGGTGAGTATAATTTTATTCACAGGTACCCCGGATTCTACTTGGACAAGTGGACCGAACGTCGTGTCAACATAGGTAAGTATGTGTGTGTCAGCAGGTGTGAAATAAAGTTGTACTTTCAAGGTGTGCGTGTCCTGTTTTTATTTGGGTATTTTTTTCCCAGTAGAACTACAGGTACCAGCGGGCCCGTTTTTCTCCCGCATGCTGGTACTTGTGGTTCTCCAAGTACCAGCTTGCGGGGGAGGCTTGCTGGGACTTGTAGTACTACTGGAAAAAACAATATTCTTTCATTTTTCCAAAGGCTATCAGCCCCCCATCCGCAGCCCTTGGATGGGGGGGGACAGCCTCGGGCTTCACCCCTGGCCCTTGGGTGGCTGGGGGGGGACCCCTTGATTGAAGGGGTCCCCACTCCCCCAGGGTACCCCGGCCAGGGGTGACTAGTTGGATATTTAATGCCACGGCCGCAGGGCGCTGTATAAAAGTGACCCCCGGCTGTGGAATTATCTGTCCAGCTAGTGGAGCCCGATGCTGGTGTAAAAAATACGGGGGACCCCTACTCTTTTTTCCCCCCGTATTTTTTGCACCAGCACCAGGCGCAGAGCCCGGTGCTGGTTTTAAAAATACGGGGGATCCCATGACATTTTTCCCCCCGGATATTTAGAACCAGGACCGACTCGAAGAGCCCGAGGCTGGTTATGCTTTGGAGGGGGGACCCCATGCCATTTTTTTCGGGTTTTTTACAGTTTTTTCCCGTTTTTAAAAAATCGGATCAAAATCCGTCAAATCGGCCGTTTTTCGTCAGCGGGACTGTCGAATCCGTTTTTTATTGAATATGGTCAATTTCGGCACCCACTTGCCGAAATTAGACGGTTGAATTGTGTCGAATTAAAAAACGGGCGAAAAATTGCCGCGATTCAACGCTAATTGCATATACCCCTATGGCTCTTATTTAACACAAATATTATTAAAGGACAATGCATACATCTTTTAAACCACCTTCTTTTGTTTTTACAAAAAATTTTCACGTTTCTTGGATATACAGTGGGGCAAAAAAGTATTTGGACAGCCACCAATTGTGCATGTTGACCCACTTAAAATGATGAGAGAGGTCTGTAATTTCCATCATAGGTACACTTCAACTGTGAGAGAGAGAATCTGGAAAAAAAAACTAGGAAATCACATTGTATGATTTTTAAACAATTTATTTGTATATTCTTGCGGAAAAAAAATATTTGGACAATCAAAAAGCCCACTCTTCCATGCAGATCTTCTCTACATCTGTCATGTTTTGGGGCTGTCGCCGGGCAACACGGACTTTAAACTCCCTCCACAGATTTTCTATTGGGTTGAGGTCTGGAGACTAGCTAGGCCACTCCAGGACCTTGAAATGCTTCTTACGGAGCCACTCCTTTGTTGCCCGGGCGGTGCGTTTGGGGTCATTGTCATGCTGGAAGACCCAGCCATGTTCCATCTTCAGTGCTCTTACTGAGGGAAGGAGGTTTTTGCCCAAAATCTCACGATACATGGAGCCATTCATCCTCTCCTTAATACGGATCAGTCTTCCTGTCCCCTTTGTCGAAAAGCAGCCCCAAAGCATGATGTTTCCACCCCCATGCTTCACAGTGGGTATGGTGTTCTTGGGATGCCATTCATCATTCTTCTCCCTCCAAACATGGCGAGTGGAGTTTACACCAAAAAGTTTGATTTTGCTCTCATCTGACCACATTACATTCTCCCAATCCTCCTCTGGATCATCCAGATGGTCACTGGCAAACTTTAGACGAGCCTGGACATATGCTGGCTTAAGCCAGGGGACCTTTCGGGCGCTGCAGGATTTCAATCCATGACGACGTAGTGTGTTACTAATGGTAACCTTTGTGACTGTGGTCCCAGCTCTCTTGAGGTCATTGACCAGGTCCCCCCGTGTAGTTCTGGGCTGATTCCTCACCGTTCTCAAGATCATTGATACCCCACGAGGTGAGATCTTGCATGGAGCCCCAGGTCGAGGGAGATTGTCAGTGATCTTGTATTTCTTCCATTTTTTAATAATTGCGCCAACAGTTGATCTCTTCTCACCAACTGCTTACCTATTGTCGAGTAGCTCATCCCAGCCTTGTGCAACTCTACAATTCTGTCCCTGGTGTCCTTAGACAGGTCTCTGGTCTTGGCCATGGTGGAGAGGTAGCAGTCTGACTGTTTGAGGGTGTGGCCAGGTGTCTTTTATACAGATAACCAGTTCAAACATGTGCCATTAATACAAGTAACGAGTGGAGGATAGAAGAGCTTCTTAAAGAAAAAGTAACAGGTCTGTGAGAGCCAGAAATCTTGCTGCTTGGTAGGTGTCCAATTATTTATTTTCCACAAGAATATACAAGTAAATTGTTTAAAAATCATACAATGTGATTTCCTGGGTTTTTTTTTCAGATTCTGTCTCTCACAGTTGAAGTGTACCTATGATGGAAATTACAGACATCTCTCATCTTTTTAAGTGGGTCAACTTGCACAATCGGTGGCTGTCCAAATACTTTTTTGCCCCACTGTAAAGTGTTTGTCTAATATTTCACTACTAACCATTATATTTTGAAGTATTATTGATTTAGAGGTGCAATCTGTATTAATTAAAGTTAATAAACATTTTGTTTCATTTATTGGTACTACTAATCCGACAAGAGCGCCTCTGTCTTTGCAAAATAATTCTATAATAGTGTCAGGTGAACAGAAAATACCTTTTCACTGTAATGTCTGTTAAGTACCTGTTCTGTCTTGTTTTTTTGCAGATGTCCTTTCCTCCTATGCTGACCTCAAAACAGAAGCTTCGGAAACAGCTCTGAGAAACTTCTTAACAATTTTTAAGAACAATGTGGAACAGATCCAGGATGCAGTTGACACGTTGACTCCATCAAATACACAGCAAAATGAAGGTAACCGTTTGTGTTTTTTTGTTTTGTTTGTTTCTGAACAACCAATAGCATAGCTCATATTAAACCTTTTGTTAGGTCTTCTTTTCCTTTTTCCCATAGATGAAGCATTTTTCTAGTGTGTTTTGCTTGTTTTTTATCACCTTTGTTACATCCATTTATGGCTTTTGGTAGATGATTTCTGACTTTTCTTTGTTACCTATTGTGACAACATCTTACCTTTTATTTTTACTTAGTCTTTTAAAAAATTGTATAGAATTGTTGTCCTCTTACCATAAGTGACCTCAACCACTATGTTCTATGCAGCTTAGATACTTTATTTCGGAGATGAACTACATACCAGGTATGACTTACTGTATACAGTATTTGAATATCAAATAAAGTGGTACCAAAAAGTATTCACTGCAATGGGCAAATTTTACATTTTATTTTATTGTATCATTAGCTAAAAAATGATTTATTCTTAAATTGGGACCACAGATTAATGCAAAGGGAGGTATCCAAGTGGCCAATTGGTTCGCTGGGTTCATTCCTATTAGCTTTGATAGCTGGCACTTATCTGGGTTTGGTTTCGCCTGTCTGAGGCCCAATAAGTGACTTTTTTTGCTGCGATAAATACATAGGTCTGTGGCTTTTTCGTGGACCCTATGTATTTTTGCAAGAAAAACGATGCACTGTAATTGGATACCGGTGATAAAATAGAAAATTGCGAAAGCCCCCCCATTTTTCGCAGCCCTGGCAGTATTGTGGCTAATTGTCATATACTATATATACTCTGCATTATCATATCAACTGTAGTACCCTAAAGCTTTTCCTTAATTACAAATGAAAAACAGACAGCAATTGATTAATTTACCCCTTTTGCGACAGTGTGGCTAAATAAATCCTTGTGCAGTCAGCTGTCTTCAGTGGTCCCATATGTATTTTAGTGGTGTCCAGTTGTGTACTGGTAAAGTGTTTCAGTTGATTTAAACATATATACATCTTTGTTAGAGGTGTTCCTTTGCTGGCCAGCTGCATATGGGAGATCTTGCGATGGTTGCGAGATCTCGCTTATGCACTAGGCTGATGCGCTGTGGCAGGGGTCGCCAAAGGTGGTGTAAGAGGGGGTGTTGCTCTCTCCCACTCTGGCAGCTGAGATATTAATACATCTTCCTACTTCGCCTCGATAAGAGGTGAAGCAGGAACAGCTACAGTGGCATGATCAGTGCTGCTATAGAACATCTGCCCCAGAATATTTGACGTATTAAGTTGGTCAGTTAGAAGAATTTCTGAATAAATGTATTTTAATGTAATAAAATAAAATGCAGAAAATGCCAAGGTTGGTGAATACTGTTTATAGCCACTATATAATTACTAGGTCTAGGGATGGATCATGATGTACTTTGTTCCGTATAACTGCTTATTTAGGCAGTACCTATATATCATTATTTGTACATAGTGTGTGTATATTTGACATTAGGGTCATTCCGTGTCACGTGGACCAATTTTAAAAAACTTTCCCACTTGACCATCTTGATGATATTTTACATGAAGGTTGGTTTATATGTATAATTAGCTTTGGTAAAGTTTCAGTTCATAGTATGCAATAGTAGGGTATCCGGACTCCAGGTCGACAACAAAAATGTCGACACACATTAGGTCGACGCCAAATGGTCGACACACCTCAGGTCGACACACCTCAGGTCGACATGGACAAAAGGTCGACAGGAACAAGGTCGACATGGAAAAAGGTCGCCATGAGTTTTTCACAATTTTTTTCTTTTTTGGAACTTTTTCATACTTAACGATCCACGTGGACTACAATTGGAACGGTAATCTGTGCGGAGCGGAGCGAAGGCACCATGCCCGAAGTTCGCTCGCCATGCGAGGGGAAGCGGTGCACTAATTGGGGTTCCCGGTCATACTACGAAGAAAACAACACCAAAAAAACATAAAAAACTCATGTCGACATTTTGTCCATGTCGACCTTGTTCCTGTCGACCTTTTGTCCATGTCGACCTAAGGTGTGTCGACCTAAGGTGTGTCGACCTTTTTGTTGTCGACCTGGAGTCCCAGACCCCAATAGTAGTGGAGTTGTGGCCCCGGTAGTGGAGGTAGGTGAAACTGCCACCTAATCCGCGGAGCACAATCAGTAATGTTCAAGTAATTGCTGTGGCAGATCTACAGTATGAGAGCAGAAGTTGTGAACCTGCACATGCTTCTACAACTTTTGATGCTGATTCAGAAAATCGCTGCCTCAAGGCTTACAGAATGAGGCCAAAGTAGGCCAAAAAGTCAGTCGTGTAAAATGTTTCTGGAATTTAGTTGCCCATATCTCTATAGGAAAACATTATTTTAGTATGACATTAGTATAGCTAACTATCCAAGTGGACACCATCGCAGTCATAAAATAACAGACTTTAAAGTTACTTAGTTCCTGTGATGTTATCTAAAATTGCTTTTTTACAAATCGCGCTTTCAAATTTTTGATTTCAAAATCCTTAAAAAATGTAAAGCCTACTTTTTGACGTAGAATATTGACATGTGGAATTGTCTGCCACGCCAATAGTGCACAGATCCATTGGGCACGGCTTTGATTCACTGTCTTACTTTCAGCAGGTTCCATTTTTTTCTTAAGGTGCATACACAAAAAGAGATTTTGTCTATGAGAGATTTTGGCTGAATGTTTTGCCTTGTACTGACAGTAGGAAATTTTGACTAACTTTACTAGCGATTTTGGCTACGAGCGATTTTGGCTACGAGCGATTTTGGCTAACTCTTTTAAGCAAGGGGATACTTTTTCTTTTCCAGCGACCTAGCCAAAATTGACTTGCCTGCACAGTCTATTTTTAGCAGCGATAGCGACCTGGCGGGGACGCGCATCGCTATCGCTGGCTGTGTACACACACAGCGATATGCACTAACTTTCTGAGCGATTTTGACTATATAGTCAAAATCGCTCAGCTATATCGCTTCGTGTGTATGGACCTTTTACATTCTAATCTGAAAAGTTTATTTACTTTAAATATTTAAAATACAGTTTTTAATACATAACAATATTAAAAAATAACACATTCTATTAATATTTACTTTAACCATATATGTAACACAATATGTAACAATACACACAATATATGTAACAATATACGAACATACAGTCGTGCTCATAAGTTTACATACCCTAGCAGAATTTGTGATTTTCTGGCCATTTGTCAGAGAATATGAATGATAACTCACAAACTCTTCTTTCACTCATGGTTAGTGGTTGGGTGAAGCCATTTATTTTCAAACAACTGTGTTTACTCTTTTTAAATTATAATGACAACAGAAACTACCCAAATGACCCTGATCAAACATTTACATACCCCAGTTCTTAATACCGTGTATTGCCCCCTGAAAACATCAATGACAGCTTGAAGTCTTTTGTGGTAGTTGTGGATGAGGCTCTTTATTTTCTCAGATGGTAAAGCTGACCATTCTTCTTGGCAAAAATCCTCCAGTTCCTGTAAATTCTTGGTCTGTCTTGCATGAACTGCACGTTTGAGATCTCCCCAGAGTGGCTCAATGATATTGAGGTCAGGAGACTGAGATGGCCACTCCAGAACCTTCACTTTATTCTGCTGTAGCCAATGACAGGTCGACTTGGCCTTGTGTTTTGGATCATTGTCATGTTGGAACGTCCAAGTACGTCCCATGCTCAGCTTCCAGGCTGATGAGTGCAAATTTTCCTCCAGTATTTTCTGATAACATGCTGCATTCATCTTGCCATCAATTTTGGCCAAATTTCCAGTGCCTTTGTAGCTCACACAACCCCAAAACATCAGCGATCCACCTCCGTGTTTCACAGTAGGAATGGTATACCTTTCATCATAGGCCTTGTTGACTCCTCTCCAAATGTAAAGTTTATGGTTGTGACCAAAAAGTTCAATTTTGGTCTCATCACTCCAAATGACTTTGTTCCAGAAATTTTGAGGCTTGTCTCTGTGCTGTTTGGAGTATTGTAAGCGGGATGATTTGTGGCATTTGCGTAGTAATGTCTTTCTTCTGGCGACTCGACCATGCAGCCCATTTTTCTTCAAATGCCTCCTTATTGTGCATCTTGAAACAACCACACCACTTTTTTTCAGAGAGTCCTGTATTTCAGCTGAAGTTACTTGTGGATTTTTCTTTGCATCTCGAACAATTTTCCTGGCAGTTGTGGCTGAAATTTTTGTTGGTCTACCTGACCGTGATTTGGTTTCCACAGAATCCTCATTTTCCACTTCTTAATTAGAGTTTGAACACTGCTGATTGGCATTCTCAATTGCTTGGATATCTTTTCATATCCCTTTCCTGTTTTATAAAGTTCAATTACCTTTTCCCGCAGAGCCTTTGACAATTCTTTTGCTTTCCCCATGACTCAGAATCCAGACATGTCAGTGCAGCACTGGATGAAAGATGCAACGGTCTTGCAGGAGTCCAGAAACTCACTGACCTTTTATACACACACACTGATTACAAAGAAACAGATCACAGGTCGAGGATGGTTACCTTTACTAGCCATTCAAACCTGTTTGTGTCAACTTGTGTGCATGTTATCAGGCCAAAATCTCCAGGGTATGTAAACTTTAGATCAGGGTCATTTGGGTAGTTTCTGTTGTCATTATGATTTAAAAAGAGTAAACACAGTTGTTTGACAATAAATGGCTTCACCCAACCACTAACCATGAGTGAAAGAAAAGTTTGTGAGTTATCATTCATATTCTCTGACAAATGGCCAGAAAATCACAAATTCTGCTAGGGTATGTAAACTTATGAGCACAACTGTATACAAAACAAGCTTCATGAGTTTCACTAACTTATTGTTGCATTCAAGTTTTATTGCAAATTAACAATTTATACTAAATCTTGTACTGTACTGTAGTCGCAACCAATTTTTTGATAACTTTGATCTTAATATAAATAAAAAATCTTAATCTTGATTAGTCCAAAAATTTTTGTTAAAATCAGCACTGAAAGTTGTATAGCTGTGCCCAGAGCCGGATTAAGGGGGGGGGGGGGGGGGGGGGCTCGAGGGGCACGTTACCCTGGGCCCCCTCTTTGAATGGGGCCCCCCCGCTTTGGTTACAGCTGCAGTGCAAAAGTGCACCACGAGCTGTAGAAAATGAAAGTAAACAGGAGACTGAGGAAGAAGAGGGGCGGAGTTCGTGCATGGGGGCGGGGCTTCACGGCACAGTGCATTCAGTCAGTGCTTCAGCATGGGAGAGGAGGAGAGCTTGGAGGCAGGACGGGATCAGATGCACACACACAGTGTGCCTGCAGTGCCCACCCAGTAATTTTAGAGGGAAGTAAGAGGGAGGAGGGGGACACTATGTATATGAATATGTGTGAGAGGGGGGAGGGGGACACTGTATAGGAATGTGTGAGAGGGGGGAGGGGGACACTGTATAGGAATATGTGTGAGAGGGAGGAGGGGGGGACACTGTATAGGAATATGTGTAAGAGGGGGAGGGGGACACTGTATATGAATATGTGTGAGAGGGGGGAGGGGGACACTGTATAGGAATGTGTGAGAGGGGGGAGGGGGACACTGTATAGGAATATGTGTGAGAGGGGGGTGGAGGACACTGTATATGAATGTGTGACAGGGGGAGGGAGACACTATGTATATGAATATGTATGAGGGGGACACTGTATATGAATATGTGTGAGAGGGGGGAGGAGGACACTGTATATGAATATGTGTGAGAGGGGGACACTGTATAGGAATATGTGTGAGAGGGAGGAGGGGGACACTGTATAGGAATATGTGTGAGAGGGGGAGGGGGACACTATAGGAATATGTGTGAGAGGGAGGAGGGGGACACTGTATATAAATATGTGAGAGGGAGGAGGGGGACACTGTATATAAATATGTGTGAGATGGGGGAGGGGGACAGTGTATATAAATATGTGAGAGGGGGCAGGGGGACACTATGTATATGTGTAAGAGGGATATGTTTATGTGTGTGACTGTATGTTTATGACTGTGTGTGACAGTATGTATATATGTGTGATTGTGTGCATGTGTGTCTGACTGTACATATGTATGTGTGTGACTACTTATGTGACAGTATGCATGTGACTGTGTGCGACTGTACATATGTATATTTATGTGTTTGACAGTATGTATGTGTATAAGTACTGCATGTGACTGTATTTATGTGTCTGACGGTATATATGTATGTGTACTGTATATGTGCATATGAATATCTCCCCAACAATCCCGATCTGATGGGACAGTACTGTTTTTTGGGTTCTGTCCCATCAGTGGGCAGGAGCAGAGGGAGGGACATAATGCTCCCAACTACTGTGCGCATAAGGCTGGGGCTGCTGGGGAAGCATGAAATGAAATGGGCGTGTGACTTGTGGCCACACCCCAGTTTATGTGCACACTGAAGGCTTGCGCACTAAGAAGGTCATTCAGATCTGATCGCTGGGCAGCGTTTTTTGCTGTCCTGCGTTCAGATAGTCGCCACCTACAGGGGGAGTGTATTTTCGCTGTGCAAGTGTGCGATCACATGTGCAGCTAAGCTGCTAAAAAGCAGTGTGTGCATGCTCTACGCAACCCGGGATTTACTCTTCCAGTGCGATTGATTCCTGCTGATCGGGGCTGGAGCTGACGTCAGACGCCCATCTGCGTTTTTCCGGACACTCCCTGAAAACGGTCAGTTGTAACCCACAAACTGCCTCTTCCTGTCAATCACCTTGCGAACGCCCGTGCGAATGGTTCCTTCGCACCATCCCGTCGCTGACCACCTATGCCCGTTGTGGCTGTCCGACGCGACTGCGCATTGTGGTACATACGCATGCACAGTTCAAATCTGATCACCCGCTGTGCGAAAACACAGCAGCGATCAGATCTAAATGACCTCCTAAGACCCGATCCAAAAATGTTAATCTTTAGGGCCCCCCAGTATTAAGTGCCCCCGGCCCCCCAAAGCCTTAATCCAGCTCTGGCTGTGCCTAATTATTAAGATTCAAACTGTTATTGCCATATAGTGAGATCCATTTAAACATGCCTCATCCATAATATTAACCCCTTCAGTGGTGAGTTTTCAATTTAAAAATACACCCTGGGCGGTGTGTTTTTAAATTAGCGTGGGGGGGGGGGGTACAGGGGGGGCGAGTGACGGGGCAGGGCGAAGTTATTCCCTGGCGATTGCCCATGGGCATCGCCAGCCCCAGCACTGATTCCCGGCCGACTTGCGGTGCACAGAAAGCGGCATAATCCATTTTACAGCTAAGCCCTCCCCCTGCCAGTAAGAGTCCGGGGGGCGGGTTTATCTCCATAAAGGAGTATGCTGATTCCCGGGCGCTGTCCCCAGGGAATCAGCTGGTAGTATGCACGGAAATCTTCCGGGGTTGCCAGTGATGTCAGCGCTGGCTAACCCGGAAAATTTGCGTGCATACCACCGAAGGGGTTAAATGCTGCTTAAGCTGAAAACTACCTAAATTTAAAGCCTGTTTTCTCCTTTATGAGGCAAAACGCCTATCCAGAAAAAAATATATGTTGTAGTTTAAAGTCTGCTCTTTTTTTCCATCAATAGTTTTTATTGAAAACAAGTTTTCTTTTTGCAAGGGGAAGGGGTACAGAAAGAAAGAAGGAAGGGGCGGGGGGGTACAAAGAACCAAGGGAACGGGATGTAAACATGCAAATATCAAAATTGTCAGAAGTCAAATATAACAATCCAATATAGATACAATAGGAAAAATACAAAGTCACCTTGGAAAAAGATACAGATAAAGATAAACATGGGTAAAACATGAAAACATATCAATAAACAGATAATCAATAATAGACACAGGGCTAGTCAGGCACAGCCGGTGCACAGAGCGGAAGTATAAGCCGAGTCAGTTAGGGGGAAGGCGAAACACCCCCACCAGCAGTGACGTAGTCATGCCATGCTCCCCATTTCACCATTGGAGAGGAGGCCGCAGAAGAGTAAGGCATGAACTCAGTTTCCATAGTAAAATGGAATTGAATTTTGTTGGTGACTAGTGATAGAGGAGGGGGAAAAGCTTGTTTCCAACTTTGGGCCAATGCAGCCCTGGCAGCTATACAAATATGCCCCACCAGATATCTCTGATGAGGTGGTATCTCAGCAGGAAAAATGTGGAGCAGGGCCATGGCCGGAGAGGGGGTGAGGGACAGGTGTAAGACCGAATTAATCAAAGCAAATATCTCGCTCCAGAAATGTCGAAGGGAAGGACAGGACCAGAAAATATGGAAAATATGGCCTACTTCCCCACAGTTACGCCAGCAGTATTTGGAACAAGACTGCCAGAATGAGTGTAGCCTATCCGGTGTTAAATATAGTCTATGAAGGAGTTTGATATGCATCTCCGTGTGATTCAAGCACTTAGACATTCGGTAAGAAGAAATAAAAATTTGTTCCCATTGGGCTTCAGATAGGGGAAGATCCAAGTCTTGTTCCCATTTCAGCTGCGCATTAGACTTAGTAGTAGTAAGCAAGCTGATAAGCGTCCTGTACCAAAATGAGATGTCCCCTCTAGAGTCACACAGAGATACACGTGTTAAGACGACCTGGGATAACGGGTTCGGGGGAGCCACCTGTCTAGGCAAACCATTGTACCAGTGGTGAATTTGGAAATAATGCAATAATTCTCCACTGGGGAGATTATATCGAGACTGGAGTTGAGAAAACGATAGCATAACATTACCATCCATAAGGTCCCCCAAGACAGTCAAACCACAAACAAACCAGGTAGAGAGATTTAAATTAGGTATTAATTTAGCTATGGCTCGTAGTGAGATAGTAGAATATGGAAATTGATGTCCAGGCAGGCGAGTCACCAATTTATCCCAGATTTGTAAAGATGTTCTAGTGGCGGGGAGGAGGGACAATAAGCTGGGTCTAGAGTTTGGGTGTATCTTAAAAAGGTCTTCTAAGGGAAGGTCCAAACTCCCAGTACGTTCAAGAGATACCCATCCCACTACAGGCGCCCCACTTAACCAGTATTTAAACTGGGCCAGCACACATGCCTCCTGGTAAAGGACCAGGTCGGGCATATCTAGCCCTCCCTTTCTACGAGGGAGAATCATTTTGGACCGAGCCAATCGGGGTGGCCGTGCCTTTCAGACATAGCGTAGCATTATAGCACGACATCTATCAAGGTACGTTTTAGGGAAAAGAAAAGGTATGGTTCGGTGTAAGTACATGAGTTTAGGTAAGAGAGTCATTTTGAAGGCTGCTGGGCGGCCAATCCACGAAATATCATAAGATAGCCAGGACTTAGTCAGGTCTAAAAAACTATTAATGAGTGGAGGTAATTTAACATCAAAAACAGAGGCCGTAGAAAGTGGAATTTGGATCCCCAAATACTGAATTGAAGCCGAACGCCAGTTATATGGATAGTGTGATTGAAAGGTGGACACTATGGGAGCTGGGATATTAATGGGGAGAGCATCTGTCTTTGTCGTATTAATTTTATAAAAGGAAGCTTCACTATACTGTCCCAGGATAGCATGCAAACAAGGAAGGGAGGATAGCGGGTCCGTGACAAACAGAAGGACGTCGTCCGCAAAGAGGCACAACTTGTGAGTAGTAGTGCCAATAGTCACCCCCGGGAAGCCCCCAGACATCCTAATCTTCTCAGCAAGGGGTTCTATGCCCAACGTAAATATTAAGGGTGATAGAGAGCAACCCTGTCGGGTTCCATTCGTAATAGGAAATGTATCAGAGAGGAAACCGTTACTAAATACCCGTGCAGAGGGGGAGCTAGATAGAGATAAAACCGAAGAAAGAATATGGCCACTAAAACCAAACTTGTCTAGAACTGAGGACATATATTGCCAGTTCAGTCTATCAAACGCCTTCTCTGCATCTAAAGAGAGCAGGAGAAGGCCAGTCTTAGAGGGAACGATATCAATCAAGTCAAAAACCCTTGTCAGATGCCTGTCTACCAGGCACAAACCCAACTTGGTCGTAGGCAATGAGAGATGGCAGAAAGACATTTAAACGGAAAGCAACAAGTTTGGCAAAATTTTAATATCGCCATTCAATAGTGCAATGGGCCTATAATTTTGACAATGAGCTGGGTCTTTACCTGGCTTGGGTATAGTGATAATTTGAGCCTCTAGCATTTCTGTAGGGAAAGCACTAAGAGAGGAGATTGAATTATACAAGGAGGTCAGGGTGGGCGATAGTTGATCACAGAGAGAAACGTAAAATTCATTAATGAAGCCATCTGGACCGGGGGCTTTATTATGCGGGAGTGATTTCATTACTTGAATTACCTCGGAGGGGGTCCATGGGGCATTTAATGTCTCGAGCTGTTCCGCAGAAAGGGAGGGGAGTTTGACGTTGGCTAGGAAGGATTGTATAGAATCAGGAGTGGGTTGAAAAGTAAGGGGATCAGAAGAAAGGTTGTACAGCTTGGTATAATATCTAGCGAATTGATTCGCTATGTCATATGGTTTGGACACTTTACCACCCTGAGGAGAAATCAGATGTCTAATCCTATTACGAGCCTGGAGAGCACGGAGCTTGCGAGCCAGCATTTTCCCCGGTCTATTACCAGTCCGGTAAAATTTCTGTCTCAACCTATTTAAAGCAAACTGGGTCCGTTTCATGAGGAGTTTCTGAAGTTGGCCTCGGATATCCTTTAATTCCCTACGTAGGGCCCTAGAGGTGTGGAGCTTATTCCTATATTCAACCTCCTTAAGTTTAGATTCCAAGTCTTGTTGTTGTTGGATAGCTTGTCGTTTGAGTCTAGCACCGGCTTGGATCGCAGTGCCTCGCACAACTGCCTTAAGGGCACACCAGAAAGTCGTGACAGAAGTATCTGAGGGGGAATTAGTTTCCATATAGAGGGCGATGCAATCATCAATCGCTTTTTTAGATATAGGGTCCGACAGCAGGTGGGCAGATAGGCGCCATGGCCGAGGGGGGGTAAATTGGTGGCAAATATTCCAAGACCATAGGAGAGGAGCATGATCGGACCAGGAAATAGGCAGAACATCCACCTGTGCTGAGTGCTGCAAAGTCCACTTATCGCAAAGAATAAGATCTATGCGAGAGTAGGAATTGTGCACTGGAGAGAAATACGTATAATCTCTCGAAGTTGGGTTCTGCACTCTCCACAAGTCATACAGGTCATATTCTGCCAGCAAATTGCGGAAGGCGAGTGACGGGCCAGCCGGAGCCGCAGACATCTGGGAAGAAGACCGAGGAGATCTATCTAATTTAGGATCAAGCACTAAATTATAGTCACCCAACATTAGCAGGGCATCCTGACGAACCCTCGCAATAGTCGAGCAAACTTTTCTAAGGAAGGGGACTTGGTTAGAATTGGGAGCATACAATCGTAACCATCTTATCCTCCAATTTTCCAACTAGAATGAGCAAACGTCCATTCTTGTCAGCTATCTGGGACAGCAGTTCAAACAAAACAGAGCTCCGAAAAAGAACAGCCACTCCATTGCGCTTGAAGGGGCCATTTGCAAAAAAGCCAACTGGGTATCTCCGGTCTCTCAGAGCCGGGGGACCTGCTGCCAAAAAATGCGTTTCCTGCAAGGCAACTATGTCAGCTCTGTGTTTATGAAAAGTGGTCAAGGCTAGCCTGCGTTTATTGGGGGAGTTCAACCCTTTAACATTCAATGAATATATTCGTACCATTTAAAATATAGAAAAAGCAAAAACAGCTGACATCCCAATTTTTTTTTTTTTTTTTTTGGGGGGGGGGGGACAAACTAGGGAAAAAAGAGGAAAGGACAGGCTGGAAAAACCAAAAGGGCCCATTATATTGGGACCGCATTGCTACTGCAGGGGAAAGGTATGCAGTAGAAAAAGTATGGGGAGGTGGCGGTAGTATCACCACCCGGGGTACAAAAAGCACATGTACATTATACCTGGAGCAATAACGTATGGCCAAACTACAAGTACCAATAAGGGTACCAACAAGCACATCAACAAATAATGTAAGTGACTAATGAGATACCCTCATGTGTACAGTAAGAAGAAAAAGAAAGATAAAAGAGATAGAATCAGAGGAAAATGCAGGTACACACAGTAATATAAACAGCAAATGAAGGAACCAAAAGCATACACATATATAACAGATAAACTCACGTATCCGGTATGCATTATAAGGGGGACGGAGTCCCCAAACATGAAGATCAACCAGGAACTACATTAATTGGAACATTGAATACTCAGTCAGGTCGCAGACCACTCACGGGTAAGTGGCAGGCGAGGTTTCTCATGTAGAGGGCACTTTGACCGAAACATCCCAGTCATTAAGCAGCTTAACCCCAGCATCCAGAGTGGCAACTACGTAGGAGGAATTCTCATGGGAAATCACCAATTTCACTGGGAAGCCCCATCTGTATCTAATGTCATGAGAACGTAGTGCCTCCGTCATAGGAGCCAGAGCTCTACGTTTAGAGATGGTCAGTGCCGAGAAGTCAGGAAATATTTGTATGCCTCCAAGCATATCCGAATCAGACGCAGATCTGGCAGCTTGCATTATCCGTTCCTTGGTCATGAAGAAGTGAACACGGAGGAGGGTATCCCGAGTGTAGGAGGCGGAAACTGACCGTGGTTTCGGAAGCCGATGAATGCGATCGATGAGAAGGTCTCTGTCGTCCGCCCCAGGTAGCAGTTTGCGGAAGAGGGACATAGCATAGTCCAGAAGTTCCGAATTGGCCACAGAGTCTGGGATACCTCGGATTTTAATATTATTTCTCCGCGACCTGTCCTCTATATCCACCATTTTGTCTTTATACGTCTCCATCTCAGCTTGTTGTCGGTCATGGGCCAAAATAAGGTCATTATGAGAGGACACCAGTTCCTCCATTTTACGTTCAAGATGGTCTGTGCGATCACCTAAAGCAGTTAGCTCCACTTTAACTTCACGGATAGCCAGAGAGAGGTCTTGAGTGAGCTCAGATTTAAAAGCCTCAAGGACTTGACACAGAGTCTTGACAGTGAGAGGATCCGTAGAATTAGAGTCCACCCCAGGGACTGATAAGGAATGGCCAGTCCTCTCCTTAGGACGGTCAGGTTGGCTCGATGGGATGGAGCTCCCGGCAGGAGACTAGGAGATACGGGCCCCTTTTTGATTAGAGAAAGCCACCGGGGGCGGGAGTGCGTCCTTAATTTTTTTAGGGGGCATTGTTAGAGGGCTGCAGTAGAAGGAGTAGACGAATGAAACTGGAAGGCCAATGCGTCACAGGCCCTGGAGGCAGAGTAATATGCTGGTTCCAAACAGAAGCTACTATGTAATCATGAGAACCCCGGGTGGAGGCGTGGAGAGGACAAAGCACATCACATCCCTATTCAAACATTATTACATGCAGAAAGATCTTTGCAGGGTCGGGGAGAAACGACAAATATGAGAGAGGCACAACAAATCCCAGCAAGGGGGTACTCACAGATCCAGTACAGGGGATTCCAGCAGGAATCGGCAGCACTACCACGTAATGGAATATACACCCCAAGGGAGATGTAGTAGAAAAAGCTGGAGGAGAGCCCCAGGCAGATATCACTGGTCCTGGTCTAGCTCAGGGTTCAGTTATAGCCTCAGAAGGAGGGGACAGAGCTGCAGAGATGCACAGACTGAAGAATCCAAAATGGGCACTGGCTGTGAATGTCTCCTTCCCAGCTGGAGACAGAGGTGATTCCCAGGCACACAGGAGTAAAAACACAAGGGCCCACGGGTCCTCGTCCTCTGGGAGCCCCCAGAGACCCCCCAGGA
The DNA here is from genome assembly GCF_028390025.1 of Pseudophryne corroboree. Classification (NCBI taxonomy): domain Eukaryota; kingdom Metazoa; phylum Chordata; class Amphibia; order Anura; family Myobatrachidae; genus Pseudophryne; species Pseudophryne corroboree. Next base: position 211,155,191 of record NC_086444.1, read on the forward strand.
GCCTGCAGGGAGAGGTAGGAGCCGTCCTGCGGAGCCACGTCCTGTTTTCCCGGGTCCTGGAAGTCCGGCCCGGGTAGGCTTGAAAATTTAGTCCCCGGCTTCAGGGCAGAAGGTAGGCCGCAATCTGCAGGAGCCTCCAGGAGTGCTCCCCGATTCCGCGAACCTCACCAACCGGCCAGCGCACAGCAGCAGGAGTGGGGGAGAGGGCACCAGGCTGAAAGGAGTAGAGATGGCTGTGCAGGGAGGGAGAGAAGTGCCAGAAATCCTGCAGCTCTGCTGAGACATTTCCACTCACAGCAGCAGCTAGGCCACGCCCCCCAAGTCTGCTCTTTTTAATGAATATTATTTCAAGAAAATCAGTTATGCTTCTTTTTTGCTATTGGAGTTTAACGATGGCAGAAAATGTAACACGCAGTTTGTGAAAGCAGTTTTAGAGGACATTATCACAGGAACTAAGTAACTTTAAAGTCTGTTATTTTATGACTGCAATGGTGTCCACTTGGATAGTTTAGCTATACTAATGTCATACTAAAATAATGTTTTCCCTTGGAGATATGGGCAGCTGATATCCAGAAAAAATTTGACACAACAGATTTTTCTGGCCTACTTTGGCCTCATATTGTCAAAAAAAGTACATTTCTGTAAGTCTTAAAGCAGCGATTTTTTTAAATCGGCATTAAAATTTGTATAAGCGTGTGCACTTTCACAACTTTTGCTCTCCTAGATCTGCCACAGCAATTACTTTAATATTGCTGATTGTGCACCACAGAGTAGGTGACAATTTAACCTACCTCCATTACCAGGGCCACAACTCCACTACTATTGCACACTATGAACTGAAACTTTACCAAAGTTATTTATACCCCTTTCACACAGAAAATTAAATTCCCAGGTGAAGATGTTTTATCCTGTAATTTGCCGAAAAAAAGTCCTTTCTCTGTGTGAAATGGTCAACCCGAGTTGAAATTCCCAGGACTTCGTCCCAGGAATTTACCAGGGTTGGTGACCCGGGAATTTCAACCTGGGTTGACCCTTTCACACAGATGAAATACCCATTTTAATCTGCAGATTACCGGGTAGAAATTCTTGACCCGGTAATTTGCTTCTCTGTGTGAAAGGGGGGGGGTCAGTCAGAGACCAGCAAAACAACACGGCACTGTAATGCTGCGTAATTGTCGTGAATTCAGTCTGAAAAGGGTATTATACATATATACCAACTTTCAAGCAAAATTTCATCAAAATCGGAGATGGTGAAGTGTGGGTCCCTGGTCCGCTTGACACGGAATGATCCAATATATTTACACAAGCTTTCTGATTTACAGCTTTGTAATGTTTTTTCAAAAGCCAAATGTATCCAATAAAAAAAATATATCACATTCTAAATTTTTGAGTTTTAGTTGTAGATCGTTTTCAATATGTACATTGTACATTTTTCATTTTGGAACTTTCAGTGTTATTTTTTTTTAAACCAAGCATCGACTCTTCATGGCATTTATAATATGCACGAGGTCTTTGTCATTAGCCATTGAAATTTCACCGCTTAGGATGGGATATCATTAAAGTTTGATCTGCCCTGTACTGGGTCATTCAATAATATGGACGCTAATGCTTTACTTTTATATTGATGCCCAGCCCTAAGGTAATCTTGCTGCTATGTTTGTTGTATTTCAATAAGGTGAAGAGGCCTTTTCAAAATTAGGCAAAGAATTTTTAATTTCTCTGGACAACTCACTCAAAAAATGTGGAGAAATACGAGATCAATCTGTTTTTGAAATAGAAAAATCAAAACAAGAACTGAATCAGGCTTTAGACACCATCAAAAGTTTAAAGTTGGAGAGAAAAAAAAAGAATTCGTCCAATGACCAGTCTTCAAAATCTGAGGGAGAAAGCACAGATGGAAAAGTGCAGCCTACTGTGGATCCCACACAGGAGATATCTAATATGACTTCTCAACTTTTTGCCTTTGGAAGAAAAAACTCCCTAACATCTCCTAATAAGGAACAAGAAAGTTCAGAGAGACCGTCTTTGCTCCAAGATCAAAAATCAGGCTCAGTTCGTCAGAGAAGCAAAAGCCTCCAGAGGAGCAAAAGTGTTAAAATGCGTTCATCCTGGCAGGTGTAATCAGAGTATTTAATAAATCATTAGAATACTTATCACAACCAATCTAAGCTGCAAATTATTTCAAATAAAGACAAATTACAAAAGTGGAGGTGATATCATAGAGTAATAGTGCTCCTACACACTGAGAGCCATACCTGCAGCGTGCGCAACCTCTCAACACCAGATATGTACCATATTTGGCCACATTGGACACATTTTGGTCATTAGCTATTCAGGTCAAACAAACAGATCACAAAAGCACCTTTTACTAAATATCCATACACCATTGCAATGAAACATCCTGTGGGACTGTCTGGCATTAGATTTAATAGTAGTTTGGACCTACACGTTTGTAGTAGTTTGGACTTACACGTTTAGCAAATGTTATGGTAATTTTCAAGAGCCTGTCCTTGTGAAGAACTAGAAATAAAGTCATAACTTACTGCTGTGGTTCCCAAACTTGGTGCTGAAGACACCCTCGCAGTACAGACTTTAAGTATATCCCTGCTGTTGCTTAAGCACAGGTGACTTAATTAGTACTTTAAGTTTGATTATACCATCTGTGCACAAACATGATATTCTTAAAACTGGACTGTTAGGGTGCCTTGAGGACTGGGTTTGGGAAACCAAGTTTTTCAGAGCTTAGTTAATTTTATATTATTGTAATATCCATAGACGCTATGGTCACTGCATTGTGACCAATAGCCGAGGGACCACAGCAGATACCACAGCAGATGTCTGCTATGGTACCCTGATAATAAGTGGTCCTGATACTTAAAAAAGGTCACACAAAACTAATCTGTGCTTGCTACTTATCAAAAACATTGTGTGTGATTCTACATGTTTTTCCTATTATTTTATGTCATATTATAGAAATAATGATTCTAAGACTACATAGTAAATGTGGCCGCCTTTCAGTAGACAAACTGGTAAATGTTAGTCCAATGTCATCTGCTAAGTTATATGTTGCTTGCTTCTTATAAACATAAATTTCCATAACAATGAGATACAGTACAGTACAGTATATTGGTGTGATTTTTTTTAAGCATTATGTAAAACTCACTGGAAGCTAATAACAGAGGTGTTACATGTGCACAGGGCAGCAACCAGCAGATAACTTGCACATGAACAAACTAAGGGCCTAATTCAGTAAGGATTGCTGCAATCCTTTGCAATGCAAATGTGGGAAGAGGTGCATACCACCTACTTCCTGCATCTGCGATCGCATCTGTGATGTACATCGCAACCATCGGTCACAATGTTCATCTGCTATGGCAGGCTGAGTAAGCTTGAGTTTACTCTGGCTTGCCGTCACACTGCAATTTGCGAGGCCAAGGAAACTGCGATGCAAGGCCTCGCCATTTCCAGAAAATGGGGGCATCACCCCTCCATTTTCCCCAACGCCAGCCACCCCCACCACTGTACCTCCCCCTGAATGCCTTGGCCTGTCAGTCAGGTAGAGGTGTTCGCATCCCTGCGATGCAATCACAGGACCCGTTCTGCACATGTAGAAAATGGCTCTTGCGCGTGCGCAGTTCCCGACCATCGGGGAACTGCAGTGAGGATCGCATAAGCGATCCTTGCTGAATAGGCCTGAACTAATTTGTTGATTGGTTACTGCAATATACAGGGCCTAATTTCTTGCATGCTAGTCAATGACTCCTACATGCTTAAAAAATATACGTGCACTAGTACAGCAGTTTCCAGCCTGGACCTTACCCATGCCGGGGATCTTCCTTCTGAAGCTTTTGTAAAACAATTAACAACTGGTACCGTGATGGAATTAAAAATACATAACATTTAAAAAAATATTACAGGTAAAGATCAATTTAGTGTAAATAAGTGACTGATTTTTAAAAATTTTAAATTATTGTATAATTTTTTCTTATCATTACAAATAAATATTTATTGTCTGTATTCCGTGTCATTTACTTATTTCTATTAATATTGCACCAGAATATTACACATCACTGAACAAAGTACAGTATTCTCATTCACATTGGCCCCTGACTCTATAGTTTCTAATCTGATTTCCCTCCACAAGCTACAAACACACATAAAGCCAAATTCAGTAATGGGCCGTTTAAGCCAGCAGTATGTTTTTGTTCCGTTAGAGCACCTGAATGTAACCCACACAGATGGTAAGGGGTATATTTACTAAAGTGCGGGTTTTTAGAAGTGAAGATGTTGACCATAGCAACTAATCAGATTCTACTTATTTATCTAGCACTTTCTAGAAGATAAAAGCTAGAATCTAATTGGTTGCTATGGGCAACATCTCCACTTCTAAACCCCCCTAGGAGGACATACAAGGCCTGATTCAGGTTCCTATGCTGTATCGATGTTCGTGTCCTGAGTCACCGAATGCACTACTTATTGCCTTCATTTTGTGGGAGCGCCGAGGCCAGGTTCTCCATCTTCCGATGATCTCCTGACGTCTTGGAAGGAGCTGCGGTGGCCGGCTTGTGTGACCTCAGGGTTACTCAGCCGGCTGATGGTGTCACCGAGTAATCCGATGCTACATTCTAGGACACAGCACTTGATCACAAATGCATGCAGCAGGCGTCTACTTATACCAGACTCCTCCTGCTGCATTACCATACCAGAGCATTGCTTCTGCTTCAATGTAACCAGCAGTGATACTCACTCCAACAACATCTGAATTAGGCCTCCTCTGTGTACGAGACCATGCTGTATATCAGACCCTACACCTCTGTGCTGCAAGACTCCGCTGTTAAGGGGCCCATACATCAACAAGCCTGCTTTCATTCAGTGATCCGATTCTTGAACGATCAGCAAAATCCAACGGTAGAAATCCCTGATTGGCCAGTTCCAAGTATTTTTGAATCCTGGATTTCCAATATGTTCGATTTTGCTGCTCAACTAACCCAATTGGCAAAACACACAATTAGGCAGATTTATAGCTGATGTATGGGCACCTTTAACCACTTCTCTGGATTATCTCACTTTAATAAGATGTTAATACAGGTTGAGTATCCCTTATCCAAAATGCTTGGGACCAGAGGTATTTTGGATATGGGATTTTTCCGTATTTTGGAATAATTGCATACTATAATGAGATATCATGGCGATGGGACCTAAGTCTAAGCACAGAATGTATGTATGTTACATATACACCTTATACACACAGCCTGAAGGTCATTTTAGCCAATATTTTTTATAACTTTGTGCATTAAACAAAGTGTGTGTACATTCACACAATTCATTTATGTTTCTTATACACCTTATACACACAGCCTAAAGGTCATTTAATACAATATTTTTAATAACTTTGTGTATTAAATAAAGTTTGTGTACATTGAGCCATCAAAAAACAAAAGTTTCACTATCTCACTCTCACTCAAAAAAGTCCGTATTTCGGAATATTCCGTATTTCGGATATTTGGATATGGGATACTCAACCTGTATATACATGTTGGACAAAGAAATCCAAACATAAAATAGAAAATTAATATAATGCCAGCATCAACAGAGGATTGGGAGCTGGTAGTTATGAGGTGGGAAATGTCAGAAAAGTACTTAGTTGTATAGGTATTGACACTGGCACATAACATGACCCATTTCACTTGGAACAGTATTTACCTGGTGTTGGATGTTAACTGTCTGTTGTGCCCTGAATGTAATGGCTCATGATGTAAATATTATTCACTCTACTCTGGGTCATTTAGACATGTAGTTTGAAACACATAACAAATTAAATCCCGGATTGTAAGGAATTGTTTACTTGACATGGAAAAGCTAAAATCTAGCGTGCTAGTACAACCCTGTAGCTATATAACTTTGTGCTTTAATTATAAATTGAATACAGCCCTACTGACAGCTAGATTGGGGACAGCGACAGCATTTACTAGGAGGTGACTACATCAGGTACAAGTGCCAGAGTGGATACTGCACAAGAGGGTTTAGGATGCTTGCCCCTGAGACACCAGCATTCCTTATTGGAGCTTTCCTACACATATAACACACTTGTGTACTACAGTATTACCTAGGATACTTACACTTGGACTGATGTTCACCATCATCTTCATGTGTCTGACGTATGTTATCTACATGTTTTTTTTATTTGCACGCATTTAAAGCGTTACCCACAGTATAATACTTTAAATGATCCACACTTGACATCTGTTATTTTTCTACATCTCTACAGATACACACATTCTAAATTTCTTTTTCATCCACTAGGGGTCACTGGAGTACTCTTGGGATATGGACGGCTTCCGCAGGAACAGGGCACTGAATATTTAAATTTAGAACACTGCACCCCTCCATATCCCAGAGTACCTCAGTGTTTTTTCTGTGCTCAAGTAGCAACAGACTTGTGTGGCTTAGTCCACAATTATTTTGAATATTTTTATTTTTTTGTTAATATTTTTTTTTTTTTTTCACATTACCACATCCCTTTCCCCCTTCCAAAAGGCCAGGGTCAGGGATAGTGGAAGCTGCTACAAGCAGCTGTGGCGTGTCGGTCCTCACCAAAAGAGCACCCACACAGCCAGAGCAGACATCCTGCAGAAAGGCTGGCGGGCGCTTACAGAGAAGCCCCGCCGGAGCCTCACCACAGGAGTCCAGGTATGTTGGGGGACGGGGAGGTCAGCTCACGCTGCCGCCCCGCTGTGTGGGGACACTGTTTCTTACAACATACAAGCGCCCACCGCACCGCCCGCCCGCCGCCGCTGCTCAAAGCCGCTTCGAGGGACCGCGCTCCCCGCCTCCCGCTGTCTGTACTCCGGCGCCGTGTCCCGCTACCCGGCTCCCGCTGGCCGCCCCACACTACCGCTGGCCGTCCCTTTTACATGCTCATTGCCACGGAGCATACAGGGGGGGTGGGGAATCACAGCACCATTTTCTCTGACGTCCTAGTGGATGCTGGGGACTCCGTAAGGACCATGGGGAATAGACGGCTCCGCAGGAGACTGGGCACATCTAAAGAAAGCTTTAGGACTATCTGGTGTGCACTGGCTCCTCCCCCTATGACCCTCCTCCAAGCCTCAGTTAGATTTCTGTGCCCGGCTGAGCTGGATGCACACTAGGGGCTCTCCTGAGCTCCTAGAAAGAAAGTATAGTTTAGGTTTTTTATTTTACAGTGAGACCTGCTGGCAACAGGCTCACTGCAGCGAGGGACTAAGGGGAGAAGAAGCGAACCTACCTAAGTGGTGGTAGCTTGGGCTTCTTAGGCTACTAGACACCATTAGCTCCAGAGGGATCGAACACAGGACCAGACCTCGTCGTCCGTTCCCGGAGCCGCGCCGCCGTCCCCCTTACAGAGCCAGAAGCAAGAAGGTCCGGAAAATCGGCGGCTGAAGACTTCTGTCTTCTCCAAGGTAGCGCACAGCACTGCAGCTGTGCGCCATTGCTCCTCAGGCACACCACACACTGCGGTCACTGATGGGTGCAGGGCGCTGGGGGGGGGGGCGCCCTGAGCAGCAATATTAACACCTTGGCTGGCAAACTAACACCATATATAACCCCAGAGGCTATATAGGTGTATATTAACCCCTGCCAGATATATTAAAATAGCGGGAGAAAGCCCGCCGAAAAAGGGGCGGAGCCATCTCCCTCAGCACACTGGCGCCATTTTCCCTCACAGTTTCGCTGGAGGAATCGCTCCCTGGCTCTCCCCTGCAGTCCTGCACTACAGAAAGGGTTAAAAAGAGAGGGGGGGCACAAAATTAGGCGCAGTATAGAATATATATGCAGCTATAAGGGAAAACACTCTCTATAGGTGATATCCCTGTGATATATAGCGCTCTGGTGTGTGCTGGCATACTCTCCCTCTGTCTCCCCAAAGGGCTTTGTGGGGTCCTGTCCTCTGTCAGAGCATTCCCTGTGTGTGTGCTGTGTGTCGGTACTGCTGTGTCGACATGTATGATGAGGATAATGATGTGGAGGCGGAGCAAATGCCTGTGAATGGGATGTCACCCCCTGCGGGGTCGACACCGGTGTGGATGGACTTATGGAAGGAATTACGTGACAGTGTCAACTCCTTACATAAAAGGTTTGACGACATAGGACAGCCGGCTACTCAGCTTGTGCCTGTCCAAGCGTCTCAAATGTCATCAGGGGCTCTAAAACGCCCGCTACCTCAGATGGCAGACACAGATGTTGACACGGATACCGACTCCAGTGTCGACGACGATGAGACTAGTGTACCTTCCAATAGGGCCACCCGTTACATGATTGAGGCAATGAAAAATGTATTACACATTTCTGATAATACCCCAGGTACCACAAAAAAGGGTATTATGTTTGGTGAGAGAAAACTACCAGTAGTTTTTCCTGCATCTGAGGAATTGATATGAGGTGTGTGAGGAAGCGTGGACTTCCCCCGATAAGAAATTGATAATTTCTAAGCAGCGTACCCTTTTCCGCCAGAGGATAGGTCACGTTGGGAAATACCCCCTAGGGTAGAAAAAGCGGTTACACGCTTATTAAAAAAGGTGGCACTACCGTCACGGATACGGCCGCCCTGAAGGACCTGCTGATAAAAAGCAGAAAACTACCCTTAAAGCTATATACACACACACGGGCATTATATTGAGACCTGCTATTGCCTCGGCATGGATGTGCAGTGCGGCAGCTGCGTGGTCAGATTCCCTGTCGGATAATATTTATACTATAGATAGGGACAATATTTTGCTGACAATAGAGCATATAAAAGACGCTGTCTTATACATGCGTGATGCACAGAGGGATATTTGCCGACTGGCATCACAAATAAGCGCTATGAAAAACCATTGCCGCCAGGCGGGGGTTATGGACTCGGCAATGGTCGGGCGATGCCGATTCAAAACGGCACACGGAAGTTTGCCCTATAAGAGGGTGGAACTGTTTGGGGATGGTCTTTCAGACCTCGTTTCCACAGCTACGGCTGGGAAATCAAAACTTTTGCCACAAGCTACCCCACAGCAAAAGAAAGCACTGTATTATCAGGTACACTCCCTTCGGCCCCAGAAAAGTAGAGGACTAGAGGCTCATCTTTTATGCCAAGAGGAAAAGGTAGAGGGAAAAAAGCTGCAGCACACAGCTAGTTCCCAAGAGCAGAAGTCCTCCCCTGCGTCCGGTAAGTCCACAGCATGACGCTGGGGCTGCTCAGGCGGACCCGGGTACGGTGGGGGCCCGTCTCAGAAATTTCAGCGCACAGTGGGCTCTCTCACAGGTGGATCCCTGGGTTCTTCAATCAGTATCTCAGGGGTACAGGCTGGAATTCGAGACGTCTCCCCCCCGCCGTTTCCTAAAATCTGCCGTACCGGCAACTCCCTCTGCCAGGGAGGCAGTGTTGGTGGCTGTCCAAAAACTGTATTCACAGCAAGTGATTATCAAGGTACCCCTCCTTCAACAGGAAAAGGGTTACTATTCCACAATGTTTGTGGTACCGAAACCGGAGTGTTCGGTGAGACCCATCTTAAATTTAAAATCCTTGAACACATATAACAAAAGATTCAAGTTCAAGATGGAATCGCTCAGGGCGATTATTGCGAACCTGGATGAGGGGGATTACAGGGTCTCTCTGGACATCAAGGATGCTTACCTACATGTCCCCATTTACCCTCCTCACCAGGAGTACCTCAGGGTTGTGGTACAGGACTGTCACTATCAGTTCCAGACGCTGCACTTTGGATTATCCACGGCACCGAGGGTCTTTACCAGGGTAATGACCGAAATGATGATACTCCTTCGCAAGAAGGGAGTTTTAATTATCCCGTACTTGGACTATCTCCTGATAAGGGCAAGGTCCAAGGAGCAGTTGGTAGTGGGGGTAGCACTTTCTCGGGAAGTGCTGCAACAGCACGACTGGATTCTCAATATTCCAAAGTCACAGCTGGTCCCGACGACACGTCTTCTGTTCCTGGGAATGATTCTGGAAACAGACCAGAAAAAAGTGTTTCTTCCAGTGGAAAAATCCGAGGAGTTGTCATCTCTAGTCAGAAACCTCCTAAGACCGGGACAGGTGTCGGTACATCAATGCACACGAGTCCTTGGAAAAATGGTAGCTTCGTACAAAGAAATTCCATTCGGAAAGTTCCACGCAAGGATTTTCCAGTGGGACCTGTTGGACAAATGGTCCGGGTCCCATCTCCAGATACAGCAGCGGATAACCCGATCGGCAAGAACCAGGGTGTCGCTGCGGTGGTGGCTGCAGAGGGCTCATCTACTAGAGGGCCGCAGATTCGGAATACAGGACTGGGTCCTGGTAAACACGGATGCCAGCCTTCGGGGCTGGGGTGCAGTCACACAGGGAGTAAAATTCCAAGGACTGTGGTCCAAACAGGAGATTTCACTTCACATAAATTTTCTGGAGCTAAGAGCCCTTTACAAGGCCGTAAGCCAAACAAGGCCCCTGCTTCAAAACCAGCCGTACTGATTCAATCAGACAACATCACGGCGCTCGCCCATGTAAACAGGCAGGGCGGCACAAGAAGCAGGAGGGCAATGGCAGAAGCCACAAGGATTCCCCGTTGGGCGGAAAATCACGTGGTAGTACTGGCAGCAGTGTTCATTCCGGGAGTGGACAACTGGGAAGCAGACTTCCGCAGCAGACTCCACCCGGGAGAATAGGGACTTCATCCAGAAGTCTTCCAAATGCTGGTAAACCGTTGGGAAAGACCACAGGTGGACATGCTGGCGTCCCGCCTCAATAAAAAAGATATTGCGCCAGGTCAAGGGAACCTCAGGCGATCGCTGTGGACGCTCTAGTGATACCGCGGGGGTACCAGTCGGTTTATGTGTTCCCTCCTCTCCCTCTCATACCCAAGGTACTGAGGATAATAAGAAAAAGAGGAGTAAGAACTATACTCATTGTTCCGGATTGGCCAAGAAGGGCTTGGTACCCGGAACTTCAAGAAATGATCTCAGAGGACCCATGGCCTCTGCCACTCAGACAGGATCTGCTTCAGCAGGGGCCCTGTCTGTTCCAAGACTTACCGCGGCTGCGTTGACGGCATGGCGGTTGAACACCGGATCCTGAGTGAAAAAGGCATTCCGGAGGAAGTCATTCCTACCCTGATCAAAGCCAGGAAGGATGTCAGCCTGAAGTTCAGACGTTGTAAGGGAGTGCTGCATATTCAGCCCCTTTTTTTGTGCCCCCAGTGGCACCTTGGGTTCTCAATGTGGTTTTGGAGTTCCTGGAATCACATTGGTTTGAGCCACTTAAAACCGTGGATTTGAAATATCTCACATGGAAAGTGGTCATGTGTTGGCTCTGGCTTCGGCCAGGCATGTGTCAGAATTGGCGGCTTTGTCATGAAAAAGCCCTTACCTGACTTTCCATATGGATAGGGCAGAGTTGAGGACTCGTCCTCACCTTCTCCCGAAGGTGGTATCAGGTTTTCACTTGAACCAACCTATTGTGGTGCCTGCGGCTACTAGGGACTTGGAGGATTCTAAGTTACTGGACGTAGTCAGGGCCCTGAAAAATTATATTTCCAGGACGGCTGGAGTCAGGAAAACTGACTCACTGTTTATCCTGGATGCACCCAACAAGCTGGGTGCTCCTGCTTCTAAGCAGACTATAGCGCGCTGGATTTGTAGCACTATTCAGCTTGCGCATTCTGCGGTGGGACTACCACAGCCTAAATCTGTAAAAGCCCATTCCACAAGGAAGGTGGGCTCATCTTGGGCGGCTGCCCGAGGGGTCTCGGCTTTACAACTTGGCCGAGCTGCTACTTGGTCAGGGGCAAACACGTTTGCAAAATTCTACAAAATTGATACCCTGGCTGAGCAGGACCTTGAGTTCACTCATTCGGTGCTGCAGAGTCATCCGCACTCTCCCGCCCGTTTGGGAGCTTTGGTATAATCCCCATGGTCCTTACGGAGTCCCCAGCATCCACTAGGACGTCAGAGAAAATAAGATTTTACTCACCGGTAAATCTATTTCTCGTAGTCCGTAGTGGATGCTGGGCGCCATCCCAAGTGCGGATTGTCTGCAATACTTGTAAATAGTTATTGTTACACAAATCGGGTTGTTATTGCGAACCATCTATTCAGAGGTTCCATTGTTATCATACTGTTAACCGGGGTTCCTATCACGAGTTATATGGTGTGATTGGTGTGGCTGGTATGAGTCTTACCCGGGATTCAAAATCCTTCCTTATTGTGTCAGCTCTTCCGGGCACAGTGTCCTAACTGAGCCTTGGAGGAGGGTCATAGGGGGAGGAGCCAGTGCACACCAGATAGTCCTAAAGCTTTCTTTAGATGTGCCCAGTCTCCTGCGGAGCCGTCTATTCCCCATGGTCCTTACGGAGTCCCCAGCATCCACTACGGACTACGAGAAATAGATTTACCGGTGAGTAAAATCTTATTATAAGGAGCATGCAGCTGCACGAGGGGGGGCAAGCAGCAGCAGTATGCTAGGCTGCATGGATAATATACATAGGATTTTTGTTACACTATCCCAGGTTATATATCTGTTTAAAAGATTATGACCTGTACTGTGATTATACTGTAAGCATGGCATGGGGGCCATTTTAACCATGCTTCCTGTGTCTTCCTGTTGTGATTCCAGAACATTCCTGTCCTACATCTCTACTCCACCGGAGGCGCAGGGGTGTTAGTGGGAATTTGGGATCACATTTCATAGGACTGGCCACGTATACTGCACTTGGCCAGATATATATATCACACACACCTTAGTACTATTTTACTGAGTCGTGCAATTGTCTGTTTTTGTATATTGTATTGTCTGTCTGCATAATGAGTAAGGCACCAGCAAAAACTAAAAAGCAGGTTCACTGCAAGGTCTGTAGCAGTGTGTTACCGGATGGATCTACCACATGTAAAGTATGTTTTGTGGATTCAGTTACGAATACAATTTCTGCTCCGGTTTTAAAGCCAGTTTCCTCCCCGGACCCTCCATGGGAAATGCTAGCCAATGTACTGGCTGGGTTGCAATCAGAATTGACCGCCGCTCGACAAGAGCGGGAAGCGGCAAGATCTGAGTCTAGGGTGTGTCACGATCCGGGTATCTGGACGCCATTACTTACCCTTCAGATGCCTCCTAAGGCTGGCTCAGCGTTCCAGAACCGGATCCCGCTGTTCCTGAGTTTCCACATGCAGAATGTCAGAGTGGTGATTTCATCAGCCGCGGCCTCCGCTGTGCCCGCGTGGTTAAATGTGCGCTTGTCAGTCTGGCGTCTCCTGTCTCCTGTGGCCGGCGTCGCCATTACTGTTTCAATTCTCACATGGATTACAAACCAAACTTCCCTCCAAGTGTCTGCATGGGCGCAGCCATCTTGGATTTTGTCATCTGAGCATTTCCACCAATCTGCTGTCTGTATTGTTGATTTGCATAATTACCTAGCCAACCCCTTCCTTGCTGCAGGTATAAGTAAGCTGTGCCTGAGCAAGGAAGGCGTCAGTGCTTTGGTTGTCTAACCTAGTTCCAGTTTGTCTCTCTCCTGTGGTTGTCTTCCAGGTTCCAGCTCCTGTCTCCAGACTTCTGCTATAGAGACCCGCACCAGCATTCCATCTGCGGTGTAGCCTGACTCTCCGATCCATTCTGGACTCACCTGTTTCCAGTTACAACAATCACCTGCTTCCAGCCCAGCTTCCAGCAGTGTACAGCTTCTCTTAAAGGGCCGGTGTCCTTTCTGCAGTTTACCACTCTCCACCGGTATTATTATTTCACCGCTCTCAAACTCCAAACTTCATCAATCACCTGCTTCCAGCCCAGCTTCCAGCAGTGTACAGCTTCTCTTAAAGGGCCGGTGTCCTTTCTGCAGTTTACCACTCTCCACCGGTATTATTATTTCACCGCTCTCAAACTCCAAACTTCATTATTATTTAATCGCTCTCAAGTTCGTTTATTATTTAACTGGTTCCAGCCAGTATCCACTCCGTACCAACAACAGTCTGGTTCCAGCCAGTATCCACAGCAGCCGTTTATCTTCAGCAACCCAGCCTTTCCTGGAACACCAGCTGGTACGATCCTGGGTTCTCTCCATTGCTACAGTCAGGTCTGGTAAGGACTTTCCAACTAGAAGATTATAAGAACTGTCTCACCCTACCAGTGCCTGTGGCCCTTGCCACCCTGTAGTACCCAGGAATTGTATTTATCCTCTGTTGACTTTTATGTTTCCTTTACTGCTGCTGTGTTACGGAGTTTGTCATAATAAACATCATTGACCTTTATCCTGGTTGTCGTGGTCACGCCTTCGGGCAGTTATTCTACATGTTACTTACATGTCTAGGGGTCTGATACAACCTCCCAGGTTCCGTTACATCTCAGCCCCTACAACTGAGGCTGCCTCCCGTCAGCTCAGGCCCTCAGTTGTGACAGTAAGCACTGACCTAATGAATCCAGCCGGAGACCAGGATCAAGCGGCCAGGCCAATGCAAGAACTGGCAGCCCGACTTGAACATCAGGAGGCTGCACAGGGCCACATCATCCGCTGTCTCCAGGATCTCTCTACACGGCTGGATGGGATTCAAACGACCCTCCGTGGACCTGGCACGTCCGGTGCGTCCACTACAGTGACACCAGCTGTAACCCCACCCACCTTACCCATTTCCAGTCCACATCTTCATATTCCAACGCCAGCAAAATTTGATGGATCTCCAAGGTTCTGCAGGGGATTTCTCAATCAATGTGAAATCCACTTTGAGCTTCTACCTGGCAATTTCTTCAGTGACCGTACCAAAATTGCCTATATCATCTCCCTTCTCAGTGGCTCAGCCCTTGACTGGGTATCGCCTTTATGGGAGAAGTCTGATCCCCTGCTATCCTCCTATACTGACTTTGTAGCTACATTCAGGCGCATCTTCGACGAGCCAGGCCGGATAACATCTGCTTCATCTGAGATTCTCCGTTTACGCCAGGGAACACGTACTGTGGGACAGTATCTTATACAGTTTAAAATCCTGGCATCCGAACTGGCATGGAACGACGAGGCCCTGTATGCTGCATTCTGGCATGGCTTATCAGAACGCATCAAGGATGAGTTAGCTACCAGAGACTTGCCCTCTAAGTTGGATGAGCTAATTTCTCTTTGCACGAAGGTTGATCTACGTTTCAGAGAGAGAGCAACTGAGCGAGGAAGATCATCTACTCCTAAATCTTCTGCTCCTCCTCCTCGTCAACCATCTCCATCCAAGGATGAGCCTATGCAAATTAGTCGTTCTCGTCTATCTCCCGCTGAGCGCCGAAGACGTCTCTCTGAGTCCCTCTGTCTCTACTGTGCAGCTCCGTCGCACACTATCAATGCCTGTCCCAAACGTCCGGGAAACTCCAGATCCTAGCTCGCCAAGGAGAGGGCCGGCTAGGACTAATGATCTCCTCTCCATCTCCTCATGACTGTAACCTCCCAGTGTCGCTCCAAATTGCTCAACGTTACAGGAACGTCATTGCCCTCCTTGATTCCGGAGCAGCTGGGAATTTCATAACCGAAGCTTATGTTAAACGGTGGTCCCTACCCACCGAGAGACTGTCCTCGTCCATCTCTTTGACTGCCGTGGATGGCAGCAAGATTTTTGACGCAGTCATTTCCTTAAGGACTCTTCCAGTTCGTCTGAGAGTGGGAGTTCTTCATTCTGAGTATATTTCTTTTTTAGTGATTCCAAGAGCCACACATCCAGTGGTTTTAGGCCTTCCATGGCTCCGTCTCCACAACCCATCAATTGACTGGACGACTACGCAAATACTGGCATGGGGTCCCTCCTGTGCTGAGACTTGTTTAGCCAAAGTTCTTCCTGTTTGTTCTTCCTTCCCCAGGTCATCTGATGTTCCGCCTCCTCCATATCAAGACTTCACGGACGTGTTCAGTAAAGTCTCTGCTGATATCCTTCCTCCTCATAGAGAATGGGACTGCCCAATCGACCTCATTCCAGGGAAGGTTCCACCGCGAGGCCGAACTTATCCGTTGTCTCTGCCTGAGACACACTCCATGGAAGAGTACATCAAAGAGAACCTGGCGAAGGGTTTCATCCGACCATCTTCTTCTCCAGCCGGCGCAGGCTTCTTCTTCGTTAAGAAGAAAGACGGTGGTCTGCGTCCGTGCATCGACTACAGAGGTCTGAACGACATTACCGTCAAGAACCGATACCCTTTACCCCTGATTACCGAGCTCTTTGATAGAGTTAGTGGTGCAACTATTTTCACAAAGCTGGACTTGAGGGGTGCCTACAATCTCATCCGAATCCGTGAGGGTGACGAGTGGAAGACCGCCTTTAACACCCGTGACGGACATTATGAGTACCTCGTCATGCCCTTCGGATTTAGCAATGCTCCAGCAGTCTTCCAGCACTTCGTGAATGAGATTTTCAGGGACATCTTGTACCGCCATGTCGTGGTTTATCTAGACGACATCCTCATCTTTGCTAATAATCTCGAAGATCATCGTTTCTGGGTAAAAGAGGTTCTTTCCCGTCTCCGTGTCAATCACCTCTATTGTAAATTGGAGAAGTGTGTGTTTGAAGTTAAAACCATTCCGTTTCTAGGTTACATTGTGTCCGGTTCCGGACTAGAGATGGATCCTGAGAAACTCCAAGCAATCCAGAATTGGCCTATACCCTTAAGCCTCAAAGGGGTCCAGAGGTTCTTAGGGTTCGCCAATTATTATAGAAAATTTATACGAGACTTTTCCACCATTGTGGCGCCTATCACTGCATTAACCAAGAAAGGTGCTAATCCGTCCAAGTGGTCCGAGGAAGCTACACAGGCCTTTCACCTTCTGAAGCAACGGTTCATCTCTGCACCAGTTCTGAAACAGCCCGACACCGACTCTCCTTTTATCTTAGAGGTAGATGCCTCCTCCGTTGGAGTAGGAGCAGTGTTATCCCAGAGGGCCAAAGATGGACATCTACATCCTTGCAGTTTCTTCTCCCGGAAGTTCTCCCCAGCTGAGCGCAACTATGCCATTGGCGATCAGGAGTTGCTAGCCATCAAGCTCGCTCTGGAGGAGTGGAGATACCTGTTGGAGGGAGCTTCCCACTCAATCACCATTCTTACCGACCACAAAAATCTTTTATATCTCAAAGGCACACAATGTCTGAATCCTCGTCAGGCCAGATGGGCACTCTTCTTCTCTAGGTTTGACTTTAAACTCCAGTTCTGTCCGGGTTCTCAGAATCGTAAGGCCGACGCCCTTTCCCGCTCATGGGAGCAAGAAAATGAGTCCGAGTCTGCAGACAAGCATCCTATTATTAATCCGTTGGCATTCTCCACGGTAGGGATGGACTCTACGCCTCCACCAGGGAAAAGTTTTGTTAAGCCAGTTCTAAGGAAGAAGCTCATGCATTGGGCCCATGCTTCCCGTTTTGCTGGACATACAGGCATTCAGAAAACCCTTGAATTTATTTCTAGGTCCTACTGGTGGCCAACTCTGAAGAAGGACGTTATGGAATTTATTGCCTCCTGCCCAAAGTGTGCCCAACACAAAGTCTCCCGCCAGTCGCCTGCGGGGCAACTGGTTCCATTATCGGTTCCCCGTCGACCTTGGACCCATTTGTCGATGGACTTTGTTTCCGATCTACCTATCTGCAACAAGTTTAATACCATCTGGGTGGTAGTTGACCGGTTCACCAAGATGGCACATTTCATCCCTCTCACCGGTCTTCCGTCAGCTTCCAAGTTGGCTCAAGTGTTTATACAAGAGATCTTCCGACTTCACGGTCTTCCTGAAGAGATCATCTCGGATCGTGGAGTACAATTTGTAGCCAAATTTTGGCGAAGTTTGTGTCAAGCCCTCCAAGTCAAGTTAAAGTTTTCCACGGCTTACCATCCTCAGACCAATGGTCAAACCGAGAGGGTGAATCAGGACTTGGAGGCCTTCCTCCGTATATATGTGTCTTCCTCTCAAGATGACTGGGTTCAACTCCTTCCTTGGGCCGAGTTCAGCCACAACAATCAATACCATTCCTCATCTTCTTCTACACCATTCTTCATTAATTATGGATTCCACCCTAAAGTCCCAGAATTCCAACCGCTTCCCGCAACTTCTGTTCCAGCAGTGGATGTCACCTTGCGTCAGTTTTCAAATAACTGGAGGAACGTCCGCGCAGCCCTGCTTAAAGCCTCATTCAGGTATAAGAAGTTTGCCGATAGAAAGCGTAGAGCGGTTCCTGCCCTCAAGGTGGGTGATCGTGTGTGGCTGTCCACGAAGAATTTGAGGTTGAGAGTTCCCAGCATGAAATTTGCACATCGCTACATCGGACCCTTCAAGATTGAACAAGTCATCAATCCTGTTGCCTACAGGTTACAGTTACCATCCTTCTTGAAAATACCCAGGACATTTCATGTTTCTTTGTTGAAACCGCTGATCCTGAATCGGTTTCATTCCGCACTTCCTCCAGCTCCCAAAGTTCAGACTCAACGGGGAGTCGAGTACGAGGTGGCCAAGATTTTGGACTCACGTTTCCGTTACGGTCAGTTACAATACCTCATTGACTGGAAGGGCTATGGTCCTGAAGAACGCTCTTGGACCAATGCCTCAGACGTCCATGCTCCTGCCTTGGTCCGAAATTTCCACGCAAAGTTTCCTTTAAAGCCTAAGAAGTGTCCTGGGGCCACTCCTAAAGGGGGGGGTGCTGTCACGATCCGGGTATCTGGACGCCATTACTTACCCTTCAGATGCCTCCTAAGGCTGGCTCAGCGTTCCAGGACCGGATCCCGCTGTTCCTGAGTTTCCACATGCAGAATGTCAGAGTGGTGATTTCATCAGCCGCGGCCTCCGCTGTGCCCGCGTGGTTAAATGTGCGCTTGTCAGTCTGGCGTCTCCTGTCTCCTGTGGCCGGCGTCGCCATTACTGTTTCAATTCTCACATGGATTACAAACCAAACTTCCCTCCAAGTGTCTGCATGGGCGCAGCCATCTTGGATTTTGTCATCTGAGCATTTCCACCAATCTGCTGTCTGTATTGTTGATTTGCATAATTACCTAGCCAACCCCTTCCTTGCTGCAGGTATAAGTAAGCTGTGCCTGAGCAAGGAAGGCGTCAGTGCTTTGGTTGTCTAACCTAGTTCCAGTTTGTCTCTCTCCTGTGGTTGTCTTCCAGGTTCCAGCTCCTGTCTCCAGACTTCTGCTATAGAGACCCGCACCAGCATTCCATCTGCGGTGTAGCCTGACTCTCCGATCCATTCTGGACTCACCTGTTTCCAGTTACAACAATCACCTGCTTCCAGCCCAGCTTCCAGCAGTGTACAGCTTCTCTTAAAGGGCCGGTGTCCTTTCTGCAGTTTACCACTCTCCACCGGTATTATTATTTCACCGCTCTCAAACTCCAAACTTCATTATTATTTCATCGCTCTCAAGTTCGTTTATTATTTAACTGGTTCCAGCCAGTATCCACTCCGTACCAACAACAGTCTGGTTCCAGCCAGTATCCACAGCAGCCGTTTATCTTCAGCAACCCAGCCTTTCCTGGAACACCAGCTGGTACGATCCTGGGTTCTCTCCATTGCTACAGTCAGGTCTGGTAAGGACTTTCCAACTAGAAGATTATAAGAACTGTCTCACCCTACCAGTGCCTGTGGCCCTTGCCACCCTGTAGTACCCAGGAATTGTATTTATCCTCTGTTGACTTTTATGTTTCCTTTACTGCTGCTGTGTTACGGAGTTTGTCATAATAAACATCATTGACTTTTATCCTGGTTGTCGTGGTCACGCCTTCGGGCAGTTATTCTACATGTTACTTACATGTCTAGGGGTCTGATACAACCTCCCAGGTTCCGTTACATCTCAGCCCCTACAACTGAGGCTGCCTCCCGTCAGCTCAGGCCCTCAGTTGTGACAGGGTGAGACCACCAGAACTACCGGAGGCGTCTCAGCCTTGCGAAAGGTCCAAATCCATTTTGGGTAGACGGGATAAATTTCATATGTCTTATGATTTACCTGTTTCGGCTATGTTGCATTCTGACGATTCCATGCCAGACCTCACGCCACAAGATGAGGGTGAGGAGGGCGAAGTGGAGTCAGATAGTGATGATTTTAACAGCCCAGGCATTGATAATCTCATCAGAGCGGTGCATCAGTCTCTGAAGTTTACAGAAACGGAGGAGCCTCTGACAAATGATGAAGTCATATTTACTAAACGACAGAGATCTCCAATGTGTTTTCCTGTTTCGGAGTCTCTTAATAAGATGTTAGTAGAAACACGACAGAATCCAGATAAACGGTTTTCTATACCTCGCAGATTTAAGTCTAGTTACCAGTTTCCAGACTCTGTGACATGTACATGGGAGAATCCACCAATGGTTGATTCGTCTGTGTCAAAACTTAAAAAGAAATTAACCATACCAGTGCCAACTGCTACTACGCTTAAAGACCCTTCAGACCGCAAAATAGAAACTATGCTAAAGTCCATGTATATAGCAGCAGGAGTGCTGCTGAGACCTGGGTTGGTTGGCATTTGGGTCACTAAGGCACTCATAGTATGGATAACAGAACTCAAGTCTGCCCTACATGACGATCACCTTATACTTCTTGCTGAGCAAATGTGTGAGGCTGCAGAGTATCTATGTACAGCTTCTACTGACGTCTGTCAGCTCACTTCTCGCATTTCATCACTGGTTAGTACGACGAGCTCTCTGGCTGCGCTCTTGGCAAGTGGAGGCAGAGGTCAAAAGAGGTATAGAGGCGTTACCTTACGGTGGCGAGAAGTTGTTTGGTCCTGAATTGGACAAATGGATTTCTGAGGCCACGGGAGGAAAGTCTGTTTGCTTACCATTGCCTCCAACGGTACCAAGACGGAGATACTCTGGACCTGCGTTCAAATCCTTTAGACCTCAGCCCTTTCGCGGGCGTGGCAGAGGAACAGCCACGCCTGGTAGACGGGGTCGAGTACGTGGTTTCCAACAAACCAACACAAGTCGTCAAGACGCTAAGGTCACCGACAAGCCAGTGGCATGACGGGCTCCCAGCCCATCTCGGATCCCCAATTGTGGGAGCACGCCTTCAGACGTTCCATTTGGCGTGGTTCCAGACATCCACAGATGGGTGGATCCGCAATTTAGTGTTAAGAGGTTACAAAATAGAGTTCGACTGTCTTCCGCCACTGCGGTTTTTCAAGACAGGACTACCTCTCTTGGACGACAAGAGGGCGGTTCTGCAAATTGCCACTCAGTCCCTACTGGATTCAGCAGTTTTGATTCAGGTCCCGGTACAACAACAAGGTCAGGGTTATTATTCCAGTCTGTTTGTGGTACCGAAGCCGGATGGCTCAGTCAGGCCAATATTGAACTTAAAGGGTGTCAATCAGTACGTCACTTACTACAGATTCAAGATGGAATCTCTGCGGTCAGTAATTGCAGGTTTAGAGCCAAAGGAATTCATGATTGCGCTAGATCTCAAGGATGCGTACTTACACATTCCGATTTGGCAACCTCATCAGAGGTTCTTGCGTTTTGCAATACGCCAGAACCATTACCAGTTTCAGGCTCTACCGTTTGGCCTCTCATCAGCGCCTCGGGTATTCACCAAAGTGATGTCTGTGATGATAGCTCATCTCAGATCCCTGGGAGTGACAATAGTTCCGTACTTAGACGATCTGCTCATCAAAGCCCCGTCTCAACAGATGCTTCTCCAACATGCGCTGCTAACGTACAATGTACTGGTTCACCACGGTTGGACTGTCAACTTCAAGAAATCACATCTAATTCCGTCTCAACGACTTCAATTTCTAGGTATGATTCTCGATACGGTAAATCAAAGAATTTACCTACCACAACAGAAAGTACAGATTATTCGTCATCTGGTACAATTAGTGCTCAAGCCACGCACAGTCTCGGTACATTTGTGCATTCGCCTCTTAGGAACAATGGTGGCGGCTTTCGAAGCGCTTCAGTTCGGAAGATTTCACTCACGTCCATTTCAACTGGATGTGCTCGCACAGTGGTCGGGCTCGCATCTGCAGATTCACCACAGGGTGAGGTTGTCGCCACAGGCAAGGGTGTCTCTACTCTGGTGGCTCAAAGTACACAATCTAACCGCAGGGAAACGGTTCGGCGCCTGGAATTGGATAATTCTAACGACGGATGCGAGTCTCAGAGGTTGGGGAGCTGTAGTTCAAAATCGTCAGCTCCAGGATCTCTGGACGGATCACGAAAGATTGCTGTCTATAAATGTCCTGGAACTCCGCGCAATTTACAATGCGCTACGACAAGCAGTACACACATGCTTCGGTCTCAGACTGTCCAGGTGCAGTCAGACAACGCAACGGCAGTCGCGTACATCAACAAACAAGGAGGAACGAGTAGCCGCATGGCAATGCGGGAAGTAGCTCGAATCCTCATTTGGGCCGAATACCACCAAGTGATATTGTCGGCAGTGTTCATTCCGGGAGTGGACAACTGGGAGGCGGATTATCTCAGCCGTCGGGATTTTCATCCAGGAGAATGGGCATTAAATCCAGAAGTGTTTCACATGTTGGTCCAGAGGTGGGGTTACCCTCAAGTGGACCTGATGGCGTCTCGCCACAATCACCAAACGCCCCAGTATGTGTCCAGAAGGAGAGATCCAAAGGCAGTGGCGGTGGATGCTCTCACAATCGCTTGGCCGTACAGCCTAGTGTATCTGTTTCCACCGTTTCTGCTGCTCCCTCTGTTGCTAAAACGGATCAAAAGAGAGTCGGTCACAGTCATATTAGTGGCGCCTCATTGGCCTCGGAGAGCTTGGTTCTCGGATCTCCGCTCCCACTACGTCCGGACTTGTTACAACAGGGTCCGTTCCTTTACCACGATTTAGCGCGGCTGTGTTTGACGGGGTGGCTATTGAGACCGCACTCTTAAGAAGAGAGGGCATTCCAAAATCGGTTATATCAACCATGTTACGAGCTAGGAAGCCGGTTACGGCAGCTCATTATTACAGAATTTGGCGTGCCTATATAGGTTGGTGTGAAGCGCGTAAGTTTCCGACATCATCTTTCAAGTTATCCCGTCTTTTGTTATTTCTACAGACGGGGTTAGATGGAGGACTGTGTTTATCTACACTAAAGGTGCAGGTATCTGCGTTGTCAATTTATTTTCAAAGACGATTGGCTCTATTGCCGTCGGTACACACTTTTCTGCAAGGTGTCCTCAGAGTACAGCCTCCATTCATTCCACTTACAGCGCCATGGGACTTGAATCTGGTTTTAGATTTCTTACAGTCTTCATATTTTGAACCCTTACAGCAAGTGGATATTAAGTTTCTCACTTGGAAAACAATTTTTCTTCTAGCCTTAGCTTCGGCAAGGCGTGTTTCAGATTTGGGTGCCTTTTCATGCAAGCCACCATATTTGGTGTTTCATGATGACAGAGCGGAACTTCGGACGAATCCCGCTTTCTTACCAAAGGTAGTGTCATCTTTTCACATCAATCAACCAATAGTAGTTCCTGTGTTAACAGGACATTCTGGAACTCTGGTTGTGGTACGCGCATTAGGCGTTTATGTATCCCGAACGCCTACAGTTCGTAAGACGGATACGTTGTTTGTTCTCTATGATGCTGCCAAGATGGGTTGGCCAGCTTCTAAGCAGACCTTATCCAGATGGATAAAACTGACTAAAGCTGGTCGTGGAGCTTCTACGACGCAGCTTTGCAGTGCGGCTACATGGTCATCAGTGCACAAGTTTGTGCGCTTTTACAAGTTTGATACGTTTGCGGCATTAGCATCTAGCTTTGGCCGCCTAGTGTTACAGGTGCCAAACAGCTCTCCCACCCACGGGGGAAGCTTTGGTACGTCCCAAGAAGTCTCCAGTGACCCCTAGTGGATAAAAAAAGAAAATAGGATTTTGGTACTTACCAGGTAAATCCTTTTCTTTGAATCCATAGGGGGCACTGGATGCCCACCCAGAGCAGTTTTACCTGGTTTGTGGTAAGTTCAGGGGATCTTATGGTAACACACTCTCACCGACTTGTTCAAAGTTCTATCGGTTATGGTGTCAACTGTTTAGTTGTCAGTAACGTTATGTGTCAACTTCATTGTTGTCCATTATGTTATATGTAATTCTCCATTGTCAACCTCTCTATAGCTCCTGTTCGGCTCAGTAAAAAACACTGAGGTACTCTGGGATATGGAGGGGTGGAGTGTTCTAAATTTAAATATTCAGTGCCCTGTTCCTGCGGAAGCCGTCCATATCCCAAGAGTACTCCAGTGCCCCCTATGGATTCAAAGAAAAGGATTTACCTGGTAAGTACCAAAATCCTATTTTCTGATACCAGTTATGGATTTGATAGCCACCATATTCGATACATGTTTCTCCATGGCACTACTCAAGAGATTGGACATCTCGTATACTAAGCTGCTCCCAACACCATGAGTAGACCGACTGAGCAGTAATCACAGATCTGCATTACCTTTAACTATAGAGGGTGCAAGGGGTGCACTTGCTGTGGGGCCGAGCATGTAGACCACTGCAGACTTTTTTACACTGACTGACTGGGATTTGGCATACACTGACTGACTGGGGGGGATTTGGCATACGCTGACTGACTGGGGGGGATTTGGCATACGCTGACTGACTGGGGGGGATTTGGCATACGCTGACTGACTGGGGGGATTTGGCATACACTGACTGACTGGGGTTGATTTGGCATACACTGACTGACTGGGGGGGGATTTGGCATACACTGACTGACTGGGGGGATTTGGCATACATTGACTGGGGGGGATTTGGCATGTACTGACTGACTGGGGTGGATTTGGCATACACTGACTGACTAACTGGGATTTGGCATACATTGACTTGGGGGGGATTTGACATACACTGACTGACTCAGGGAGATTTGGCATACACTGACTGACTGGGGATTTGGTATACACTGACTGACTGGGATTTGGCATGCACTGACTGACTTGGGGAGATTTGGCATACACTGGGGGGGATTTGGCATACACTGACTGGGGGGGGATTTGGCATACACTGACTGGGGGGGATTTGGCATACATTGACTGACTGGGGGGGATTTGGCATGTACTGACTGACTGGGGTGGATTTGGCATACACTGACTGACTAACTGGGATTTGGCATACATTGACTTGGGGGGGATTTGACATACACTGACTGACTCGGGGAGATTTGGCATACACTGACTGGGGATTTGGTGTACACTGACTGACTGACTGGGATTTGGCATGCACTGACTGACTTGGGGAGATTTGGCATACACTGACTGGGGGGGATTTGGCATACACTGACTGACTGGGGGGGATTTGGCATACACTGACTGACTGGGGGTGATTTGGCATACACTGACTGACTGGGGGGGATTTGGCATACACTGACTGGGATTTGGCATACACTGACTGACTGGGATTTGGCATACACTGACTAACTGGGCGAGATGTGGCATACACTGACTGGGGAGATTGTTGGTGGAATGGGGGGCCCAAATCAGTGTCTTGCTTAGGGCCCCATGAAGTCTACATTCTCCTCTGTATAATAAATATATATATATATATATATATATATATATATATATATAGTAAAACCACTGACAGGCAAAATGGGGAGCAAAGGCTAGGCTGTCTGGTAGTGTGCTACAGAAGAGTAACTATATTAAAATTTGCAATAATTCGGGAGTAGGCAGGATTACAACTTGTAGTCGGTCATAGCACTGAATGTTCACACACCTACAAAAACCATTAACTGATTAAAGCATTAGAATATTAACAACAAAAAGGCTGTTTAGTAAAACATGTCCCATTGTATACAGTACTAATAGGGTGGCCACTCCCATAGCCTGAACTTGGATCTCAACACTGTCATCCTGCTGGAAGACTTGTATCCCTAACACTGCTCTACAGCTAGTGTGTATGGAAATATGGAAGCTCTACTGTAGATATAATATTGAAGATCTGCATATGATCCTGGTCCTTATTCAGAGATGTATGTTACTTCTATGTTAATGCACATCTCCAATATCCTAAGATCTGTGCATGCGCAGAAGATCCACTGCGCATGTGCGGATCTGGGGCTGTTATGTCGCTCTCAGTGCTCTAAAAGCCACAGCATGATTGACATGCCGCTGGTTTTTGAAGGGAAGCATTCCAGAAAATGTGTATGTCAACCTTGTTTTCTGGGCATGCAGAAGCCAATGGCTGTGTCCTTGTATGCAGCTTCACTGGCTACAGTAGCGTAATTTCCACGGATATCCTGAGTAACCTGAACGTTCATCAAATGTCCAATGTTCACGCAGTTGATCTGATGCTGCGTCTTAGGACATAGCAGCGGATCTTTTACTTAACATGGCTCCTGCGGCTTTTGCATGATTTTACACAGCCACTGCCTACAAAGACACCTCTGAATCAGCGCCCACTAGACAGTAGCACCAAGTCCTGGACATGCAGCAGGAGCACCGTTAATGTTGAGCACTAAGTCCAGGACATGGGGGGTCATTCCGAGATGATCGCTCGCTAGCAGTTTTAAACAGCCTTGTAAACGCATAGTTGCCGCCCACGCGGGAGTGTATTTTCGCTTTGCAGGAGTGCGAACGCCTGTGCAGCAGAGTGCCTGCAAACACATTATGTGCAAAACAAGACCAGCCCTGTAGTTACTTATCCTGTGCGATGATTGCTGCGACGAGTGACACGGTAATGATGTCAGATACCCGCCCAGCAAATGCCCGGCCACGCCTGCGTTTTTCCAAACACTCTTAGAAAACGGTCAGTTGACATCCAGAAACACCCTCTTTGTGTCAATCTTTTTGCGATTGGCTGTGCGACTGATTGCGTCACTAGAACGTGTGCAAAACCACAATGCTCTTTGTACCCGTACGTCACGCGTGCGCATTGCAGTGCATTCGCATGCGCAGATTAGCCGTTTTTTTCACTGATCGCTACGCAGCGAACAACACCAGCTAGCGATCAACTTGGAATGACCCCCATGGAGTGGGGGACAATGGCGGAGCCCGGCTGCGAATGTCTCCATTACTGCTGGGAATGAACCCATATAGAAGTCTTAATTACTGATCACATTTTATCTATTTTGTGGTTGTGCCCAGAAGAACTGCTATACCAACTAACACAATATGACCCTGATTCTTGTTCACCATAAACTTTACATTTACCTATTTAACTACTTGTTTTCTAACTTATGTTAGAAAAGTGTTCCCTTCATAGTACATCCACTCAGGTTTCCTTAGCACCTTGTGTAGTCCTGGGAAATGAGCATCATAAGGGCTTTCCTTTTTCTTCCATAGACTATTTATACCCCTTTCAGACTGACACAGCCAGACCGCACCCAGGAATTTGTACATCGGTGCTTCCCAGGTGCAACCCGGCTTGAGACCCCTTTTGACGTGCGCCCCGATTCGACATACTGCCGGGTTGGTGACGTCACTGCTGACGCTACAGGAGGCGCCACTTGGAGATAATTATCTCCAAGCGCCGCCTCTCCCTATGCAGAGAACGGGTGCCAGGTCGCCTTGACACGGCTTACCCATTCACACTGCATGCATCCTGGGTTGATTCTTGCTTCAACCCAGGTCGCGACCTGGGATGAAATGCTGGGACGTTCGACCCGCGATATTCTTCCAGGACCCTTCACACTGAGCAAATTCCCGGGCTGATGCGCGTTCATGTGCAATAACCCGGGAAATATTTGTCAGTGTGATAGGGGTATTAGTGAGCGTCTGCCATGATTCATGGATATGTAGTTGTGATGCCTTCTTCATTTATTCAGCGGTACTCTATTAAGAGAGGCACATTACTACAGTACATGCTATGCAGCTCCAGGTGATACTGTACCAACAATTGCTTTCTTTGTACATCTTTTGACTCATAATTGAATTTTAAAATACTTTCATATACTATAATTGACCTAAAGCTGCCAATACACTTTTAGCTGTCATCTTAAAGACTGTGCTAGATGACTGACAGGAGCTGATTGGTTGCTTTGGGAAACGGCTCCATTTTATCTCTCTCCAAGGCTTGATACAGCTCCTCCAATTTTCTAATTCTCTATGAAAATGCTTTTAGATACCTGTAGTCATCTGGACCACAATCTGAAACCAGTCTCCAATCAGTTACATCTATTCGCAGAGGTTTGTTATCCTTGTGACTTTTGCTTGTTTACTGCTTACATGACCTACATGCCAGGAACCCATTATGTTGTACGTACATGGGGCCTGATTCCTATTTGCACGCAAAACCGATGGTTTGTATACAAATCTGATGTTTGGGGGCCTGTGCAGGAAAAAGGCCCATTCTGCACATGTGCAGAAGGGGTCATGTGATGTAGCTCGCAGTTCCCTATCAGTCGCAACATTCTGCAGCGTTTGGGGGGCAGAGCAGGGGTGACACCATGCACCGTTTGTGAATGCATGACAGGTCGATGATGCAGACTTCCTGAACCTGATGTCGGGATCCTACGGCCAGCCTGAGTAAGCTTTATCGCTAATCACGACCGATGGTCACAATAATGATCTGAGGGGGTTACGGTCATTAGGCCGACAACACTTAGGTCAACATCATTAGGTCGACCACTATTCATCGACATGCATTAGGTCAACACGGTCACTAGGTTGACATGGTCATTAGGTCAACATGGAAAAAGGTCGAAATTTTTTGAACTTTTTCATACTTTACGATCCACGTGAACTACGATTGGGAATAGTGATCTGTGCCGAGCGCAGAGGTAGCGGAGTGAGGCACCTTGCCTGAAGCATGGCGAGCGAACACGGTGCACCAATTGGGGTTCCCGGTCGCTTTACGAAGAAAACTACACCAAAAAAAGTAAAAATCTCATGTCAACCTTTTTCCATGTCGACCTAATGGCCATGTCGACCAACAGTGGTTGACCTAATGACTGTCGACCTTAAGGGCCTCATACACTACCGCAACATGTCAGACGGACGTGTCGCGGGCAATCACCTCCGGCAGCCTCCCGAAGGGCCAGGATCGCCCACGATACATCGTATGCTGTCCTTTTGCATACAATGTATCTTGGGCGATGCCAGCCACACCTGCGGGGTCGGACCAGATTGAATGTTTAGCACATTCAATATGGAGGGTCCGATCCAATGCTCACGGGAACGCGCATTGGATCGGAAACGCCTCCAAAATGCCCAATTTCATCCGATATATCGGGCCGAATGCCCGAAATCGGATGAAATCGTGCATTATCGCTCTAGTGTATGGGGCCCTTAAGTGTTGTCGACCTAATGACCCATGCCCGATCTGAGGCTGCATCCCCAGATGCAGCACTCGGATCCTGGCTAATGCCAACAGGAGGCGGCTATCTCCTACAGACGCCTCCTGATGCATTAGAATTTAGACTGAATTGCACGGCCGCTTCTTTGCAGCTGTGCAATTCCATACATACATGAATAGGGCCCATAATACAGCAATCTTGTTTACACATTTAAAATAAAAGTTATAATTGTTTATTAAATAAATTTTTCAGGCAGAGGCATTATCTCAACTTAAAAACGTGCCCAGAGGCCCTGCATAAATTGTCTCTTTCTCAGAGCTAGTTTTCCCGAAACCCACTAGAGATTTTCATTGTAAAATACTTTTTTTTATCTCCAGAGTGCCTATGGGTACGTTCAATCAAATGTGTTCCTCTTCATGCTTTATGTAGTAAATTGCAGTAAGGGCTTGATACATTGTGCCTATGAGATAATTCATTGCATTTTAATGACAGCTTTTCCTTCACAAGATAAGTACACTTCTTTTCAAAGAGCTGTGACAGTTTTACCAGTGTTGTAGGGACCCACAGTATGTGTTAATGAATAATTACTCCCAATTTCCATACAATTTGGAACCCATGTCTTAGATTTAAAATAAAATATTTCAAAGACAACTAAGGTGTATTTAATCTTTTATAATGAAGCCATATGTAAAATAACTACATCTCTCTAATGTAACCAAGACAAAAGAGCAATCATTTTATACTTTAGTGTTTTATACTTATACAGGTTGAGTATCCCTTATCCAAAATGCTTGGGACCAGAAGTATTTTGGATATCGGGTTTTTCCGTATTTTGGAATAATTACATACCATAATGAGATATCATGGTGATGGGACCTAAGTCTAAGCACAGAATGCATTTATGTTTCATATACACTTTATACACACAGCCTGAAGGCAATTTTAACCAACATTTTTAATAACTTTGTGCATTAAACAAAGTGTGTGTACATTCACACAATTAATTTATGTTTCATATACACCTTATACACACAGCCTGAAGGTCATTTAATACAATATTTTTAATAACTTTGTGTATTAAACAAAGTTTGTGTACATTGAGCCATCAGAAAACAAAGGTTTCACTATCTCTGTCTCACTCAAAAAATTCTGTATTTCGGAATATTCCGTATTTCGGAATATTTGGATATGGGATACTCAACCTGTATAATTATTATCTAAAGTTATGGTTATTGTGCTTTATAAAATATTTAAATACCAATGAAAAATAAGTTAGGGAGTGGCTCCCTAGGAGGGTCGGAGCTGTGGATACAGTGGGTGGAGCTACAGCAGGGCTGGGGCATAAATTGGTGTGTAAACCGTACACCAGTTTAAAAAGATTTTTATAAAAGTTTAGGCTGTGGGGGTGGGTGTTAGTGTAACATGTCAATCATAAATTATGATACCCTAGCCCTGCCTCAGTCACCTCAGTATACATATGTAGCAGCCACCAACACTGTTGTGATGCGTATACACGTGGTTAATAATTGTGCCAATGACTAAGTACGCTCACCTGCGACTAGTCGCACCTGCTGTTAAATGTGATGCTTAATTGTGTTTGTGTATACGATAGTCCATATTGTTGGTTATTTTGTCTCCTCCACGGTGGCGGCCATTTTGTTATATATAGTTATACACTCGTCTTCAGTTGCAGAAGTGGCCTGGGCCCCCTGTCTGTCGGGTCCCAGGACAGAAGTCCCTGCAGTACCCCCCCTGATGGTGGCCCTGGTTCTTGGTATTAGGAGGCATGTTTACCGCTTATTAGGTTTTAGACCAAAAATTTTTTAATTTCTTATTGCCACTATTTGCGGTAATAAGAAATCCTATACAGTCAAAATGTATAAAAGCATACCTGCAAAGCAGGGAAGATGGTTATGATGGGTGTCCAGAACTGTGGCATATCTTCAAGTCTACAGACAATATGGGCCTATAGTTATGCAGGCATACATGCACAGTCATCCGTAGACTAAGTCCTTGCAGATGCTGGAGGGCTGGTGAAATGACACTGATGATGATGATGACGATCAGCAGCACTAACACTCACTGCTACTGATTGGACACAATATTTGCTATCGTTGTTTTCCAGTGAAAGGCTGCACCATCTAGAGTGACATTGAACAAACCTGTTAACTTACGTGCTAGGACATTGGAACACTCTTAATATTTTGAAAAGTGTGGCGTTGGGGCTAGTACATACATAGTAGTGCTATTAATTTGCAGTCAACAACTATTAATTACTATCAGGGGTAGAGCTGGGCTTTCTGATACCCAGGGAAAAGGTTCAGGTCAGCACCCTTAATCCCCTCCCCTGTTTGCCTACTGACTTGAATAAAGTCATCAATATGACGTTATAGAAAAACCAGTGCCGACATGTGTGCAGTTTTTTATATTCTCCCCATGCGTGGGTTTCCTCCATGTACTCCGGTTCCCTTCCACAATCCAAAAATATACTGCCAGGATAATTGGCTCCTAACAAAAAATGACCCCCAGTGTGTAAGTAAATTTACTTAAGTACTCTGCTTTATCCAGGTTTAAATTTTCCAGTTATTAAGTTATCAATGAGTTGGATGTAACTGTAAACATATTAAAAATGCTTAGCAGCTCTTCCAACACACCCATGAGGTGGCTGCCTAATGTCGTTTTTGTTTCTGGGGTATCGCCAGTAGCCCTAATCCCCAGTTTTAATTTCTGTTCAGTTTTATAATCACTTTTACATTGCGAGATGGGTTTTCCTTCTGTAATCAATGTTGCTTTTCCAAGGCTTTTGGGTACACAATATTTTGTGACTTCCCACCTCCATTTCTGTAAAGTAATTTCAGGCCACTAAGAAATGGTTATTTCTGTCAGTTATTACAGTTCATTTACCACTTAACTGATTAATATTTTTTCCAAAAACTGCTCAGAAATTGTCTTTTTTTTAAGAATTGAATTAAGAACATTTAAAAGTTTGTCCAATACAATTTTCTTTCAAAAAACACATATGTATAAGTCACACATACATTACACACAGAGTCACACAGACATCAGGACTGGCCAACCTGTGGCTCTCTGTTGTGAAACTACAAATCCCAGCATGCTTTGCCACAGTTTTGCTAGTATGGAATGCTGTGGCAGGGCATGCTGGGATGTGTAGTTTTCCAACAGCTGGAGAGCCACGGGTTGGCCATGCCTGCATACATGATTACACACACACGTCACGATACACACACACATACACTCATTCATTCACTTTCACCAGGCTTGCAGCGGCAGTCATGTTGTAGATAGGCACCATTGTTATGCACCTCACCCTCGTGGCAAAATGCCCCAATTAGCCAGTCAATTGGGAGGGGGCGGGGCCAAAATGACATGATTTTAATGGAATCGTTTCTTATTGTCTCCGACCCTTCCTAATGAACCCGCAAATCACAGCATTTTGCCGTGTGGTATGGGGCTTAATAATACAATGCTCTCTCTTCCATCTATCAGAGGAGGGTTCTGGGTACTCAAAACACTGCTCCCCCCACCCGAGTGCGCCACTGCGATAGGTCGCATAAGATATGACCACGTCAAGAAAAGCCCAGCCTGGCGTGGTCGCATCTGATGCAACCATGCCAGGTAAGTGGTTAAAGTTTTCATCCAAATCCATCTAGTGGAAGGCCCAGAAAAGGCTCATTGGTTTAAAATCATTATTGATCTTTACTTACTGCTTTGGACTTCTGATCTTAGGATTGGGTCCACTGTTTCTGCTTCTGTTTGGTGTCCTTCAGATAAGGTGTGACAAAATGTCCAGGTCGTAGCACCTTGTCCGACACACAGGGCAAATGCTGTTTATCTGTAGCCATTGTGTCAGGCAAGAAACAATGAAGGTATGTTGGCAGGATGATACAGCCATTTCCATTCCAACTTCAATGTCAGACATGCAGATGGTGCAGTACTCTACTTCCTCTCCTTCTGCAACAGTGTGTCTGCTGTAGGTGGGAATACTGGGCAGAACAGGCCTCTGAATGTTCTCCAGCTTCAGGAGTTCTGCACTCAGTGCAGCTGACCGATTTTCACTGGCACTGGGCTCATTTCTTCCTCTTCCCAATAATGTTGGTACAATTCTTCCTGATGAATGGTCCAGCTTTTCCTCTTCCCGATGATGGTCCAGCACTTTCTCTTTCTGATAATGCCATTTCATCCTGATGAAGGGCCAGCTCTTTCTCTTCCAGATGATGGTCCTCTTTATCTACCTGATGATTGTCTTCCATTGGATGGTCTGCGGCATCCTGACCTCAGCCATGTCTCACTGATGTTATGGGATGTTGCTTTATTTCCAAGTGGCTGGGCTAACTCCCTTCAGCTCATTGTAGCTGGCGACAGTATTTACACAAATATAACAAAAAAAGAAAAGGGTAAGAAAAAACACAGATGTGATAGTGCACTGAGATCCGGCCACTGGTGAATCGCTGGCAGCAAATTCTAATGAGCAAATGGAATCTCTCTTGGGAGGCTCTTGCTCATGCGTCAACAGCAGCTTCTACTCAAGAAATGCCAGTGACATTGCTGTGCACTGGGGACTTATGCCATGGAGAATTCAAATGTGGCATGTGGTCGGCAGTTGGTGATGGCTGTGCATCACAGCAGCAGCATCCTCCCACTGATATTATACAGTGATACACGTGGGAATCAATGGGAAATTACATTTAGTGCTGAGGAGTCATTACACCAAGTACAGGGTGGTTTGGGGCATCTACCAAAATCATCTCATTTCTGCTGCTGGATCCAGTGAGTTCAACTGTCATTGCTGCTGCCATCCCTACTCCTCCATTGGCTATCTCTGTGGCATCTGTCATGACAGCTGCCAACTTCATAACATATGGGATATATCTATCTATCTAAAATTGTGCGTTTTAATCACAGAAATCCCTCTTAGGGGTGTATTCAATAACTGTCGGAAGCTGCCGTCTTGTCGGAAAGACGGCAGCTTCCGACAGAAATGGGTCGGAAGTGGTTCCGAACTATTCAATAGGGGCTGATTTTTTCCGACGAGTCGTGAATTCCCGACTTGTCAGAAAAAACGTCGATCGGCGGAATAGTCGTCGATCCATGTGCTTCTGTCGGAAATGGGGCAAGATCCGACAGGTTTTGGGTCCCTTTTCCGACAAACTCAATCCGACTTGAAAACAAGTCAGAATGAGGTGAGAAGACAAGCGGTGCTGCAGGCGGCTGGAGGAGCTGAAATCGCCGGCCGGCTGGGGGAGCTGGCTGCGGGGGGACATGTCTGCGGCGGCAGGGGGGAGGCGCTGCATGGAGATAGGTGCCTGGCCGTCTCCCAGCCAGGCACCTCTCTCCCTGCAGCGCCTTCCCCCGCTGCCACAGACATGTTCCCCCACAGCCAGCTCCGCCCGCCGATCTGTGCTCTCCCCGCCGCCCGCAGGCACCTCTCTTCCTGCAGCCAGCTCCTCCTGCCGCCGCCGATCTCTGCTCCCCCTGCCACTCAGCTTCCCCCCACCGTCGTCCTGCTCTCTCTCACCGCCATCTGCGCACCTAGCCGCTGCTGTCAGTGCATCTGCAGCCGCTGACAGCAGCGGCAGGACGGGTCCCTGTGTACGGCCAAATCCGACAGTCTGATTTGGCCGTCCATTGAATAGGGGTTGTCGGATCCATTCTGACAACTGCATATCAGAATGGAGCCGACTCTTATTGAATATACCCCTTAATGTGATTGGACACACTAGATCACATGACCGTGCATTATTTCCCAATGACCGCACTGCTCCAGCATAACTATACACCTGAACTACTTCCAACTTTCAACTTGTAAATAATACCATCACTTAAAGAGATACTACTCACAGAAATGCAGCTTATCACTGCCTGACTGACAGCACTGCCTCACTATTTTACTGCCTCACTATTTTATTCACTCACACAGTTATCTATTTAAATGTTTATTCATTCAAAATAATTCAAGTGAAGCAGCCTCCTTTTCTGTATCTGTTTTAACATATTGACCCACAACGGGCCATTTTCTAACATAGATAGACCACTACTGGATGTGCGGTTGCGCTCTGATATACAGTATGCCCGCCTTGGGTAGTTAAAGGCCTCATGTGCATGTTAGAGCATGACCATACACCCAAGAGTAGTATATCTATTAAATATATATGCAGAAAATCTTCTTTCACCATGGGTAGAGTTAGTCCAATATGCATGTTGGTAGAATAATCCTTCAGGCAGCACCCCTCCATTATCCATTCCTCAATGTAACAGCAGTATCTGCATAAATATATAAAAAGGGGAAGCACAATCACAATACATATAATAAACAATAAAAAAAATAGCATACATTTAATTAAAAACAACTCACATATCATAGATTGTCTGGCTGGAATCATCTGCATTTTGAATAGTCCGCTCGCTGCTTATAACCTGTATTCATCTGGTTGTCTGTCTGATAGCTTTATTACTCAATGCAGTTCACAGCAGTTCAGAGCTGGTTGGTTGGTACTGTGGGGGTCATTCCGACCCGATCGCACGCTGCAGTTCACAGCGGTGCGATCGGGTCAGAACTGTACATGCGCCGGAGCCGCAGTGTGCCGGCGTATGCCAGATGGTCGAAGGCCATCATTGCCTAGCGATCGCCTCTACCTGATTGACAGGCAGAGGCGGTCGCTGGATGGGAGGGGGCGGCACGGCGTTTTAGAGGCACGGTCCGGCCAATGCAGGTGTGGCCAGACCGTGCGGGGGTTGGCTGCAGTGGCTGCATGACGTCACACGCAGCCGCTGAGACCCTGGCAGCTGCGCTGGCCGGGAGTTACTCTAAAAGTACAAAAGCATTGCCAGAGGGGCGGCCTGACATGCGGGGCTTACTAGCCCTGTGCTGGGCATCCCCCCGCATGTCAGGGAACATGATCGTAGCTGTGCTAAATTTAGTACAGCTACGATCAACTCGGAATGACCCCCTTTATCTCCATCCACTTTATCTTTCTCCAAGGCTTAGTAAATAGACCCACACTGCTGATTCTCCATATATGTTACAGGGTGGGAGTGTGGTGCTGTGATATCCCCACAACTACAGCCTGATACAGAGGAGCAGCAGAAGTTAAGATGGCCTTTTAAACTCTCTTGTAAACCAATCCTCTGGCTAACCAAAATAACTCAATGCAGAACGTATATAGACTAGCTGTTCTACCCGTTCTGCGCACGGGAGTTTCTAATTTTCACGGTTGTAAATATTCATGAGTTTTAAAAATTTGGAAAATCTATAGAGATATAAAGTTGAGACGTCTTAAATGTAAATAAATATTAATCCATGGTTCTTGGCGATACCCGAGGAACACCCGTAGCAGATGCGGTAAAAAGTGACAGTACCATTTTTGCCGTTTATTACATTCTTACCACTGGAGGTGCAATCCAAATTTTGATCCGATTGTCGTTGATTTGGGTGTTATTGTTCATACAACGCAAGCATCGCATCGGTAATGACGTCATTATGTCAACCCCCTGTTCATCCCCTTAGGGGAGGTTTATTCAATTCTAGTTACGTAGTATTCCTATTTCCCACCTGAAGAATACCTACTGTACTGTATGTTCAATTTCAGCATCCTAACATATCGGGAAGTAAGAGAATAAGTGATGAGTCAGTCATTGAGTGAGTGAGGCTTTTCGCATATATACTGTATATATATATATATATATATATACAGCTATACATACATGCAGCACCCCTGGCGTCGTATAAACCACTCTAAGCCGCACTTGTCTTACAGTAACGTTTCAGTGCCCTTTATTGTGGCACTTTTGTAAGGTAACAACATACAATGAACAATACACTTACCTAAATACCCTGCATACACCTGTGTCTAATCGCTGCTCCATTGGCGGGACAGGTTCCCGGACGGGCAGTGCATGTAGCGTGACGTCACCAGCCGATGCATCATCACTGTGCTCCCCATCACCATAGTTACCGGAATACAAATACAAAAAACATAATTCACATGGCTGTTGTTCATAACCAGCAGTTAAAGCATGTATTTAAATATCACATGGGGATCACTACACTATACAATTAAGTGTATGCACATTTAGACTACCATTTAGGGGTATAAAGGGCACGAATGAGCATATTAAATATTGTGTAAAAAGCAGACCAACATGGTTACAATTAGCTCAAGATTAACTCCTTAACAGACTGTATTCGTTAAAGAAAACAATTTAATCCTAAGTGATCATTAAGACCCCTAGGGTATAGAGTACCCAATTGGTGTATCCACCGTGTTTCCAATCGTAGTAGCTTCAGACCTCGGTTACCACCCCTCAACGATTGGGGCACATAGTCGATCATACGGTATCGTAAAGACACCAATGGGTGTCTAGCCGTCATAAAATGTCTGGCGACCGGTTGGTCGCTATACCCTGTCTTGATGGCTGCCTTGATGGCAGACCTGTGGGCTGCTATACGTTCCTTGAACATACGTTCGGTCTTACCAACGTATGGCAGCCCACAGGGGCACACCAATTGGTAGACCACAAATTTGGAAGAACACGTGAGGCGATGTTTAATAAAGATGGGCCTGCCTGTAAGTGGGTGTGGGAACTGATCACCAGCAATAAGATACTGGCACGTCGTACAAGTGCACTTTATGCACCCCTTCCTATTACTTAAAAAAGATGTTGTGTCACGGGTACTGGTTATGTCTGCCTTAACTAAGATATCTCTTAGGTTACGATTTCTAGAGTAGCAACACATAATTCTCGTGTCACCAAGGTTTAAGTCACTATCGGACTGTACTATAGGCCACAATCTTTTAACTTTTTGCTGGATGTCATGACTCTGTCGGTGATACTGATTCACCCATGGTAACACTGAAACCGTGTTATTTTTATTCCTAGAGATTAACAATTGCTGACGATCCATAGTAAGTGCTTTTGATTTTGCAGCACATAGGTCAGCCCTATGGTAGGTACCCTTTATCAGAAAATTTTTCAAGCATAACATCCATTTGGGCTTCTGCTAATACCGGGTCAGACGTAATACGTCTGATACGTAAAAAGTGCAGAAGGTTATTCCTGTCTGTGGGCTTTGTGTACATGGAGGTGGTGATCTGTCCCTCATTAAGTTTAATCTCTACATCTAAAAAATGAATAATTCTCTCGCTAATGTTATATGTAAACTTTACTGGATGTTGTTTACTATTATGGTTATCAATCAGAGATATATAATACGCACACATTTATAGACTACTTCAAGAAGATGGATTTGGACACAAATCCTCCTTATACCACATTCATGCACATAACTTGAGAACTGGGTGTTATTTAGTTACAGTACCCTTGATTAAATAACACTGTTATACCAGGATTCAAATTTATAAGCTGTTGAATTCTAATCAAACACCCTACTCATTGAGCTGTTTGATCCTGCATAAAAACTATGAACACTATATGAAGATACTGGTACTTAGGGCCTATTTCAGACCTGATCGCAGCAGCAACATTTTTCTCTAATGGGCAAAACCATGTGCAGTGCAGGTGGGGCACATTTGACACTGCAATTTAGATTTCAGTTTGAACACACCCCACCCAAATCGAACTCTCTCTGCACATGTTACATCTGCCCCACCTGCAGTGCATATGGTATTGCCCATTAGAGAAAATTTTTGCTGCTGCGATCAGGTCTGAATTAGGCCCTTAATCAGCATTAATAAAACACTAAAAAGGAGCGCTTGATTGATTTAAATAATGTGTTGAACGCACATACCTGTAAAAAAATTTTTTATGGTTAATGACAATGTTTAAGCTCTTTTTTGAAAAGGTGGTGGAACGGAGACAATTGATGGTATTTATATCTCAATTGAGGTTATACTGGACAGTCCTTTCCCACGGGTAACTCTCTCCCTGCTATCCCTAATAGTACCTCTCGCGGCTCGCTGTTAACAGCATCAGCGTGCACCGCGGGTGTAGCTGGTCCCGTCTCTCCCGTTGCTGCGGCTGCTCCGGCTCTGTATTGCTCGTGCGACGTGCTTGCTTGGGAGCGTATCAGCGTATCAGTGTTGGCATACACTGATAGAATGTCCTCCGTCTCTGCACCATAAAGTATCCAACGCGTTTTTTACAGGTATGTGCGTTCAACACATTATTTAAATCAATCAAGCGCTCCTTTTTAGTGTTTTATTATTGTTTATTATATGGAGCTGCTAACATAATACATAAGCGCGGTAATTATCTTATTATTCAGAAACCCCTTTTTATTATCACCGCTGCTGAAAAAAATGAATATAACACACCACAGTAGAGACAATATTAGCAATATTTTTACTTTAGATAAGCCCCCCCCCCAGAACCAAATCCTCAAAATGAAGGCTTTTGTGCACAATTTTTATTATTGGAAAAAAATTACACACAAGAAATAAAAAACTGATGGGAGGTGGCTACTCTTACAAAATATTTGGAAATCGGCATGATCCCTAGAGGTTTGAGGGTACAAAAAAATCCTACCTTTGACCCCATAGATCCAAAATTCTTTTCTAAGTGGAATCAGATTTTAGACAAATGTTCCAATGAATTAATCACATTAATTGTGGAAGATAGGAAAATTTCATTGGAAATAATAAAAGAAAAAATCCACACTACAGAAAGGAAGTTTGAACCCCTCAAAACAATGCCAGATTACATCAATTTGATGAAACTAACAAATGAGAAAATGGAAAAATTAGAAAATGAAATTATAGTACAAAAACAGAGAAAATTTTTTAGAGACCACAATGAGAAATCTCATTATTCAATGACAGATAGAAGAAAAAATGGATTACCAAACAATAATCAAAAAAGATCTGAAAGTCAATCCGTAAATACTCAAAAATATAAATATAGGAATCCAAATTTTCAAAAAAAGAACTATAACACCAATCAGGTTCAGAAAACACCTTTAATTCAGAAACAACCACAACTACCATTACAGAAGAAGAAGTATCCACCATACAATTCCAGAAATTTTCAATTTAGATCAGTAGAACAAGAATCATATAACCAAGGGAGAGCAGAAGCGAAAAGAGAAGAAAGAATCACCTATCAAACTCTTATGAAGAACATTGAGGACAAAAAACACACAGAAAAGATGGGAATTAGAAATGGAAAGAGATCCTACAATGTGGAAGATGATGACGAGACGGAGGAACATTTTTTAGGAGAGCTCCTGGAGGAAGAACAAGAGCACGAATGGAAGCAAACTCCATGGAAGCAAAGGACGAA
Organism: Pseudophryne corroboree; assembly: GCF_028390025.1. Taxonomy (NCBI): domain Eukaryota; kingdom Metazoa; phylum Chordata; class Amphibia; order Anura; family Myobatrachidae; genus Pseudophryne; species Pseudophryne corroboree. Next base: position 211,195,628 of record NC_086444.1, read on the forward strand.
ACGCCAGGCCCTCTCACCAGGAGAAGGGGTGTCAGGGGTGGCAAACGTAAGAAGATAACATCAATCACTCAAAATGATGGAATCTTTAATCTCAGTAAAAAGGTATTGACAGTACAACTGTCATTATTAAACAAAGGTTTAAAATTCTCCCCACATTCGAACATAAATAATTTTGACCTTTTCATTGACACCCAAAAATTTGTCAGAAAGCTATGTATAAAAAAGTTTTTTGATGGGAAAGATGAAAACACAAAGATCCAAGAATCACAAGACCCATTCATACACAGTAAATTTAAGCCGACATCCACCTTTAATCCTTCCTACATTAAAGGGCCCCATATTGAGACCTTCCAGAAACTTGTTGAGAAAGATATCCAAGAGATGACAAAAAATACAAAAAAGAAAAAATATAACCTAACGAAGGAGGAAATGCAAGCCTTAAAAGAACTAAAAGAAGATAAAACCATCATAGTGAAGCCGGCCGACAAAGGTGGAGGTTCGGTAATTATGGACAGGGATAAATATGAAGAGGAAGTTCAAAAGCTTCTGGGAGAAAGAGACACCTATGAAGTACTTCAAGCAGATCCAACTAAGGCATACCAAGAAGAACTAGAGACATTGCTCCAAGAAGGATTGGAGATTGGCATCTTAACAAAGAAAGAGCGAGACTTCATTTATATCCCTCATCCTAAAATTCCAACGTTTTACCAACTTCCCAAACTACACAAGGATCCTGTTAACCCTCCAGGACGCCCGATAGTCTCGGGAATAGGTTCTCTTTCTTCAAGGCTATCCAAGTATGTGGATTCCTTTTTACAGACACTGGTACAGGAACAAAAAAGCTATGTGAAGGACACATTACATATTCTACAAATATTGGATACTGTAGAATGGCAAAGTCATTATATCCTATGCACCAGCGATGTCCGTTCATTATACACATGCATAGCTCATGATATAGGAAGTGATGCCAGTAGATTCTTCCTATCTAAATGCACAGAATTAACAAACTCACAAATACATTTCATCATCAGCTGTATACAATTCATACTGAGCAAGAACTATTTTTGGAACCAAGGAGTGTTCTATAATCAGAAGAAAGGGACAGCAATGGGTTCCTCCTTCGCACCGAGTTATGCAAATTTATTTGTAGCGAGGTGGGAGGAGGAAACCATTTGGGAGAACAACCCTTTTAGGGAATACATTGTCATTTGGAGGAGATACATTGACGATCTGGTGTTCATATGGAGTGGACCAAGACATATCCTATCAGAATTCCTTCAATATATGGAGAATAACCGTTATGGGTTGGAATTCACATCCACGGTGAGCCAAGATATGGTGGTATACTTAGATTTGGAGATTTTTATCCAAGAAAATCGGATATGCACACGAAACCACATAAAAGAATGTAGTGGCAATAACACACTTAGTCGAACCAGCAATCACCACAATAATTGGTTGAAGAACATACCAAATGGACAATTTAGAAGACTCAGGAGGAATTGCACGCACTCAGAAACTTATATACAACAATGTCAAATCATGAAGAAGAAATTCATGAATAAAGGATACAAAGAAGAACATCTTCATACTGAGATTGAACAGATTGCCAAGATGGACAGAAAATTGTTGTATCAATATAAACAAGAAACAAACAACATAGATAATAAAACAGTTTTCATAACACAATTCAACAGTCAACACCAACAGTTTGAAGCAATATTGCAGAAGCATTGGCACATTCTACAGTTGGACAAACAACTGAAGCCATACATAAGGGACAAACAACAAATTGTGTATAAAAAGGCAAGAAGTCTGAAGCAAAATCTAGTAAAAAGCTACACACAGATAGAAACAACATATCAAGAAGACAGAAAAGGAAATTTCCACTGTTTATGCTGCCGTCCCTGTAAAATAACTGGCAATAAATCCACAAAACCTATTTCTGAATTTATGTCCAATATAACTAAAAAGACATATAGTATCAAAGAAAGAATCACATGTGACTCAGAAGGAGTCATTTATCTCCTTTATTGTCCATGTGGATTTCAATATATTGGACAAACCAAGAGAAAACTTTGAATCAGGATCTCTGAACATATATATAACATAAGTAAAGGACTGGAAACACATAGTGTCTCTAAACACTATAAAGACTGTCATAATAGTGACCCATCAAGTCTAAAATTTATAGGAATCCAAAAAATATTTAGAAACTGGAGAGGAGGAGACATAAGTCTCGAATTGAGAAAGAGAGAAACTAAATGGATATACTATATGAGGACCTTACAACCAGAAGGATTAAATGTGGAAATAGATGTAAATGCTTTCCTATTAGACAACTAATTTCATTTATCAAATCATTATCACAATTTATTAATTTTACTGAACGCCATACCAAAAATTAATGTAGGAACTTTTTTACCCTATAGACAATATAAGGGCACATGGTTACCGCTTTTTATTTATAACTTCCTTTTTGAACATTTCCTGTTTTTAAGTAAAATTAATAAAGTTTTTTAAGCATATATAGGAAGTTTATACAGACAAATAATATCCTAGTTAAAGGGTTCTGTAACCCGAAACGCGTTGGATACTTTATGGTGCAGAGACGGAGGACATTCTATCAGTGTATGCCAACGCTGATACGCTCCCAAGCAAGCACGCCACACGAGCAATACAGAGCCGGAGCAGCCGCAGCAACGGGAGAGACGGGACCAGCTACACCCGCGGTGCACGCTGATGCTGTTAACAGCGAGCCGCGAGAGGTACTATTAGGGATAGCAGGGAGAGAGTTACCCGTGGGAAAGGACTGTCCAGTATAACTTCAATTGAGATATAAATACCATCAATTGTCTCCGTTCCACCACCTTTTCAAAAAAGAGCTTAAACATTGTCATTAACCATAAAATTTTTTTTACAGGTATGTGCGTTCAACACATTATTTAAAACAATCAAGCGCTCCTTTTTAGTGTTTTATTATTGTTTATTATATGGAGCTGCTAACATAATACATAAGCGCGGTAATTATCTTATTATCCTTAATCAGCATTGCAATTGAGCAGATCTATGTAGTGTGCAGCCACATATCCAATCCCTTTCAGCCACACACTACATAGATCTGCTCAGCTGCAATGGTGATAATTTTTTCACAAAGGAAAAGGTAAGCTTCAAACCGCAGAGTGGTACAATGTCGACGCTGGAATACCGTCAAAACAGGCTATTCTCCCTCTGTGGGTGTCCACGACACCCATAGAGGGAGAATATAACCTGTAGCGAGCGCAGCGAGCCCATAAGGGGCTTTTGAGCGCTTGCCCTGCTGCCGGCATACTGCTGACCGGGATGCCGCTGTGGCATACTGACAGCCGGCATCTCGGTCAGCGGTAATTCATACTGGACGCTTTCTATGCAAGGACAGATAGCTCAATGACTAGATTAACTGACTGTAATGCCATAGGCAATGGGTTTAAATCCTGGGTATGTCAGCATCTTGAAATGTAATAGAGGACAGTATGACTAAATACCAAAGAAATCTCAAGTTGAGTTCATGAATATTGTATAGGTATTAGCGACAGAAGGGGTCAGGTTAGGAGAGAGGGTGGTCAGGAGATACTGGACTTCAAAGAGGGGGAAGCTGCAAGTGAAAGTAATTGAAACAGATAATTGACAAGTGCCACTAACAGCACCCCCTACATTGCAGCGCTACGTGCAATGCTCTAGTTACGGCCCTGCGGTCTGGAAAAGTCTTCTTCATTTCTTAATTGTCCAGTTAATTTCTAATATTCAGAATTATTTTCAGTGAGGAGTATGTTATTCCTTATAATACAGTACTAACATTTTTCTAATGTAAACACACAAATAATTGCAGCACCTATGTCTATAGTTTGACCAACATACAGCGGGCAGAATTTAAAATCCAAGCTGTGATGTCCTGACCACGGGAGAACAATACTAGGTGCACGTACGCCTCTATAAAGGAGTTGTGTAATACTCCTGAATAAATTAATTGAACTCAAGAAAATAAATAGAATTGCTCATGGAACCATATGTATTGAATTTCCCAAGAAAAATATCAACCAAAGGAGTCAAATTATCAATAATTCGTAATTATTTTATTAAAAAAAGATAATCATGTACACAAAATATGCCTTATATAGTAATTCTAACTGTAACCATTCTAATGTTTAATGACCAGATGGTATCTAATCTATAATATGCAATAACATCAGAACTCACTGTTTATGCAAGTATTATCAAGTGGAGAATATATATGTTAGTACTACTTGTGTAATATAATATATAATATAATAATAATAATAATAATAATAATAATATTTTGTTTTATATTTAGTGCTACATTGAGTTATTTTCTATATACATCGCCTGCCAGTTTCACTGAAACATTAAGCTTTTAAACATTGAACATTTCAATGGACAAAGCACTTTTCTAACGCCTTAAGACAGGTTTACTTTTGAAATGTATATTTAGGCTACACTAATTACTTTACTGTTTTTTTATTGCATTTTTCTGCTCCCACCTGCTCTATATGTAAGAAGGACACAGTATGTCAGGCCATTACTGCACCTTTTAAGTCAATTGATAAATAGAAAAGCAGCATGAAACTAATGGCAGCCTTCATGAGTCACTAGGCACAAATGAGGCATTGTTTAGACATTTACATTGTGCAATACAGATATTAGATGATTTTCTAGCTTATAAATCAGAGTTTATTTAGCATTCGGTTACAGTATATCATAATGTTCTCTTCTCCCATACAGAATGAAGATCACAACATTTTGGGCCTGATTCACAGGGCCGTAACTAGGTGTGTGCCAATGGTGCGTTGCACACAGCGCACCTGCACTGAGGGCGCATTCGCTGGCACACACATGTGGCCGGGCCGCACAAATATTGGAGCGCCCGGCAACCTGGTTTATTATTTCCGGCCCTGGCAGCTATCAGCTTGCACAGCTGCCAGGTGCCGGCTGGCTCTGTACAGAGCAATGTGAGTGTGTGCGCGCGCCTCCTGAGCTCTGCTGCTCCCTGTGCCTGGCAAGGTGGGCAGGGTGCTTTCTGCACCCCTCCCTTCCCAGTCCTGTACATTTATATAAGTTTGGGGCCGCTGACACTCGGGGTGGGCAAGCAGGGTGATCCCAGTCACCCTTTAGGCCCCGGCACCCGTCCGCTTCCAGCATATATGCAAACTGAAGCGCCCAGCAGTGCTGCGCTGGGCTGCGTTCCCTCCCAGTGTCCCAGGCCGGAATGCACATGGCATTATGGCTGCGGGAGAGGACGGAGCATCGAACAGCCAGCAGAAGCACACCGCAGCAGCGCATCTCAGTGTTGGGACTCGGAAGTAGCCTCAAACACCAGAGCGCTGCATCTGGCCACCCGAACTGAGCCCATCAATAGAGAAGATCCGGTAGCTGCTGTGAGCTGTCTGCCGTAATGTGTAAAAAAGGGGACTCTGCCGTAATGTGTAAAAAGGGGACGCTGTTTGCCGTAATGTGTAAAAAAGGGGACTCTGCCGTAATGTGTCTGCAGTGTGGAGGGGACTCTGCCGTAATGTGTAAAAAAGGGGGACTGTCTGCCATAATGTGTAAAGAGGGGACGCTGTCTGCTGTAATGTGTGAAAAGGGGGATACTGTCTGCCGTAATATGTTAAAAAGGGGACGCTGTCTGCCGTTATCTGTAAAAGGGACGTTGTCTGCCGTAATGTGTAAAAAAGGGGACTGTCTGCCGTAATGTGTAAAAAAGTGGACGCTGTCTGCCGTAATGTGTAAAAAGGGGACGCTGTCTGCCGTAATCTGTAAAAGGGACGTTGTCTGCCGTAATGTGTAAAAAAGGGGACTGTCTGCCGTAATGTGTAAAAAAGTGGACGCTGTCTGCCGTAATGTGTAAAAAAAGGGGACGCTGTCTGCCGTAATGTGTAAAAAGGGGGACTGTCTGCCGTAATGTGTAAAAAAGGGGACGCTGTCTGCCGTAATGTGTAAAAAGGGAACGCTGTCTGCCGTAATGTGAAAAAAGGGGACGCTGTCTGCCGTAATGTGTAAAAAAGGGGACTCTGCCAAAATGTGTAAAAAGGGGACGCCGTTTGCCGTAATGTGTAAAAAGGGCTCTACCTGGTGTAGTGGCGCTAAAGTGCAGCGTAATTTGAATAAAGGAAACTACTGTGCACCGTAATATGAATTGGTATTATTTTGTGGCCACCCCCCTATATTTTTTGTGCGCCTACAACGCGCACTGCCCCTGTTTTACATACGGGGGGGGGGGGCGCTGATGCCATTTTTTGCACATAGCGCTAAAATGTCTAGTTACGGCACTGCTGATTCAGATGTGGGCGCAGTGACGATGTTTCATGCCAACCGTACTTGCCTATTCTCACTGTTCCTGTGGGAGACACATGATGTTTCAGGTAGTCCCCTGCATCCTGGAAGATCAGGCACCCCTCCCATATTCGGCCCACTTCCTAGTCCTAGTGAAGTGGGCAGAATGCGGAGATACATACAGTGAATCCGCAGTCCCTGCCGAGGGGGTGGGGCCTAGTGGTGCAATTCTGTATTAATTGCAACATGTTGGCCCCACCCCCTATGTAAATATGCTTCAATCACTGCATTTTTCCTGTGAGGGGGTGGGGCCTATTGATGTAATTAGCCCAGCTCTGCTCCACCACCACCCACCTTTTTTTCCTTTCTGGGCACCTAAAGACACACCGAGATGGATTTGCGCTGCTGCAAGTGGTCAGTTCAGTATGGAGAATATCAACAGCGGCATCAGCATAAAGATGCAGAGACAGCTTTTGTGTCCCACTCTGAATCAGGCCCCTCATGATTTAATATAATTGTCTTTATGGGCGTCTGTTACCTGTTTGGAAATGTTTTTGTTTTTGTGTTTATTTATCAAAACACACACCATACAAAGCAATCGGCAACTGCGCATGCACTGTACCGTGTATAGGCACACGGACAGAGATTGAAAGAAATAGTCATTTCTGGGGAGCTTCCATATGTTCCATCATGTGGCATTGTCATGGACGTGTCGTGGATATGTAGGAAGACTTGCTTGCTCATTTGTGGCATGCGAACGGAGATGGCACCTGTGTTAGATGGACCTTTTGCACTCAGCACATAGTGGGCCTAAGTCCTGATACTAATGATGACAGCAGCAGCTGTGGGTGGCGTGGCTTTCTGCATGAAGATAGGCAGATATTCGGTATAGATGGGAAGATACTCCCATTGGCTTAAGGCAGTAGGCAGGCTACCATGACCAGAAACGTGGCGGCAAATCCTGCAGAATCCTGTGTGTAAATAGAATTTGTCAGTTTGCATAAAATCATTTTAATGAAAGTAATGGTTAGTAGTACACAGGAACATTACTAGAACTTTGGGAGCACCATAGCAAAACACTTCCTTCCTCCCTTCCTTCCTTCCTGCTTGTTGACATAATTGGTTGTTATTGCTTGTATTGCTTGTGTAAAAGTCCTGCTCATATGTTGTAGGTGTTTCTTTCATTGATTCATGTATTCATTTAATGTACTATTGAGATTAAGAATACTGCGTAGCCGTTTTGAAGGTTAGTGGGCCATCTAATGTGATATCCAAAGTGTATCAGTTTGCCTATCACAGACTTACACTCTAAGGGCCATATTCAATTAGCAGTGATAACGGACTTTTCACGTGAAAAGTCCGGTTTTCGGGTGAAAAACCGGACTTTTCACGTGAAATGCAATTACAGCCTATTCAATTATCCTGGAAAATTTATCGGTGATCATGTTTTCACTAATTTCACTTCACCTTCTCTGAAGCAGGTGAAAAGTTGGGAAAAGTCACTATTTTAAGGTAAAAATGTTTGGATATGGTACAGAACTCCTGGGACACCCCCCTTTATGACTAATTAGGCACGTTGAAGTTTTTAATTATTTTTAATTGGCCAATAATGACATGTCATTTTTGGGGTGAAAAAGTAAAAAGTGATGGAAATTGGGGTTCAAGGTATGGGACAGGTATATTGGGGTGCTTTATGAGTGGGACAGGTGTTTTTTAGGCTTGCAGATGGGAGTAATCGGTCTGTTTCCACTTTTTTTTTTAAGTACCCTAAAATGACCCAAATATATACTTATACCCATTTTCATGTACCCCAAATTTAGTGAGAGCATTTATTTTGCTCAAAAAAACTTGCTTTCTATCATTTTTTTGCATTTTAAAAAAAATGCATATAACCGCCATTTCACACAATTTAAGTCCCCAAAAACTCTCTAATGTGATCTCTAACACACTTCTCTTCTGTTTTCCTATGTTAGTTTAGCATTTTTTGGGGTACAGGCTGATTTCCCCATTTTCACCTGCACTTTTCACTGCAAGAATTTTCACGTGAAACCCGGTCGGAATTGAATAGGTCGAAAAATGGAGCGTTTTCGCTGCAATTTTCGGCCGATTGCCGCGAAAAATTTTCGGGCGAAAAATTGCCGCGAATTTGCGAAAAATCGAAAAACGGAGCGTTTTCGCAGCAATTTTCGGCCGATTGCCGCGGAAAATTTTCGGGCGAAAAATTGCCGCGAATTTGCGGATAATTGAATACCCCACTAAGTAGGGGCCCCATAAGGGAAGTGGTTCTAATTAATCGGGCCTCGGCTTGTTGGAGGGGGTATGCGGATGATAAATCGACAATGCATTGGGTGACAGTCAATAGGTGGATCCATATGGTTGACATGCATTAGTTTGACAGGTATAAAGGTCAACAGATGAAAGGTTGACAGTGCAAGGGTACAAAGGTTGACAGGTTCAAAAGGTCAACATAACAATGGTTGACATAAATGGTCAACACATGTTTTTTGGGTTTTTCACGTTTTCTCAACATTTGCTTGAATTACTATCTACGTGGCCATCTAGTGGGAATAGTAACCCAAAGCGTGGCGAGTGAAGCAAGCTCATAAGGGTATACATTTGTACGGATGGTGGTCACATGCTGTAACATGAAATATACAAGATTTGGTCCCAAAAAACTGTGTTGATTATTTATGTGTCAACCAATGTCATGTCAACCTTTTCACCATGTTGACCTTTTTTACCAGTCGACCTAATACATGTCAACCATTTGGAGTTGAGGTGATTCAATCATAACATTGTCAGTTCATTGATCCACACCTACTGGAGGGGCCCAGGTCAGCTTCTGAAGGGGATAAATGTTTCCTTTCAAAGCCAGATGTGGCGCTAAGTATATTTGTAGATTTTTTTGGGAAGGGGTGTGGTCACACCTCCTGGGTTTGGCCCCATTCAGCTTTCAATGCCCCTTCCTCTAAGGTAGCATATAGCTATAGCCTGACTGTGCTAGTAGTATAGTGTACTCTATGCTATATTCACAATTCCCTATTTGTATTCAATATAATAATGTAATGTAGTGTCATATCATATACTATACATTTATATGCAGTAAGTGTCTTGACTTATTAACAAATGTAAAAGTGTCATTTTCCATATGGAGATGATGCCCATAGCAACCTATCAGATCCTACTTATCTTTTATCTAGCACCTTTTAGAAGATAATTGCTAGAATCTGATTGGTTTCTATGAGCAACATCTCCACTTGTATAAACCCACACCTTAGTAAATATACCCCTGCATGAGCCCCTAAATTGTGACAGACAGCTGCTTTGAGCGACCCTGTTCAAATAATGGCTGGTAACATAAAACATTAGCTTGCAAATGCTCACCTAAAGTCGTGAAATAGTGCAAGTTCAGCCTAGGAATTGGGGCTCTTGTGTAGTACATGTATGAGGAAACCTGTATTTTGGGTTTAGTCTTGCTATTAAGCATACAGTACTGTACCTCTGAACATTTGAAATGTATATATCATAACCCTTCATATCTACCCAGAACACATCCCAGTCAGAGGTGCCATCAACAAGAAGCCTGGATCCCTTTTCAAATGTATTTAAGAGAAATCTTAGGAAACAAAGTGGTCCTGAATTTCCACAGGCTAATTATATTGTATATACTGTATCACAGCACAGGTCTCTGTGTGGAATAAATGTAGAATACATTCAACTTCTATGTACAATTTACTAGAGATGAGCGGGTTCGGTTCCTCGGAATCCGAACCCGCCCGAACTTCATGTTTTTTTTCACGGGTCCGAGCGACTCGGATCTTCCCGCCTTGCTCGGTTAACCCGAGCGCGCCCGAACGTCATCATGACGCTGTCGGATTCTCGCGAGACTCGGATTCTATATAAGGAGCCGCGCGTCGCCGCCATTTTCACACGTGCATTGAGATTGATAGGGAGAGGACGTGGCTGGCGTCCTCTCCATTTAGATTAGAAGAGAGAGAGTGAGATTGATTTGAGACAGAGACACTTGATTTACTGGAGCTTAGGAGTACTGTAGAGAGTGCAGAGTTTAGTAGTGACTGACCACAGTGACCACCAGACAGTGCAGTTTTATTTAATATAATCCGTTCTCTGCCTGAAAAAAACGATACACAGTGACTCAGTCACATACCATATCTGTGTGCACTGCTCAGCCCAGTGTGCTGCATCATCTATGTATATATCTGACTGTGCTCACACAGCTTATAATTGTGGGGGAGACTGGGGAGCAGTGCCAGTTATAGGTTATAGCAGGAGCCAGGAGTACATATTATTAAAATTAAACAGTGCACACTTTTGCTGCAGGAGTGCCACTGCCAGTGTGACTGACCAGTGACCTGACCACACTGACCACCAGTATAGTTAGTAGTATACTATATTGTGATTGCCTGAAAAAGTTAAACACTCGTCGTGTGACTTGTGTGGTGTTTTTTTTTTTATTCTATAAAAAACTCATTCTGCTGACAGTGTCCAGCAGGTCCGTCATTATATAATATATACCTGTCCGGCTGCAGTAGTGATATATATATATATTTTTTATATCATTATTTATCATCCAGTCGCAGCAGACACAGTACGGTAGTTCACGGCTGTAGCTACCTCTGTGTCGGCACTCGGCAGTCCATCCATAATTGTATACCACCTACCCGTGGTTTTTTTTTCTTTCTTCTTTATACATACATACTACATCTCTTTATCAACCAGTCTATATTAGCAGCAGACACAGTACAGTACGGTAGTCCACGGCTGTAGCTACCTCTGTGTCGGCACTCGGCAGTCCGTCCATAATTGTATACCACCTACCCGTGGTTTTTTTTTCTTTCTTCTTTATACATACATACTACATCTCTTTATCAACCAGTCTATATTAGCAGCAGACACAGTACAGTAGTCCACGGCTGTAGCTACCTCTGTGTCGGCACTCGGCAGTCCATCCATAATTGTATACCACCTACCCGTGGTTTTTTTTTCTTTCTTCTTTATACATACATACTACATCTCTTTATCAACCAGTCTATATTAGCAGCAGACACAGTACAGTACGGTAGTCCACGGCTGTAGCTACCTCTGTGTCGGCACTCAGCAGTCCGTCCATAATTGTATACCACCTACCCGTGTTTTTTTTTTCTTTCTTCTTTATACATACATACTACATCTCTTTATCAACCAGTCTATATTAGCAGCAGACACAGTACAGTAGTCCACGGCTGTAGCTACCTCTGTGTCGGCACTCGGCAGTCCATCCATAATTGTATACCACCTACCCGTGGTTTTTTTTTCTTTCTTCTTTATACATACATACTACATCTCTTTATCAACCAGTCTATATTAGCAGCCAGTGGCGCACCCAGGGGGGGTTTCCGAGTACCCAGAAACCCCCCTCCACTAAAAAAAAAAAAAAAAAAAAAATTTTTTTTTTTTTTTTTTTTTTAGCTGCATGAGTATTATTAATGACTGTCTAGCATCCTCTGCAGCCTGCTGTCTTCCTGGTGGCACTTGCAAGTGCAATAAAAGTTTACTTTATTTTAATTATAGTACATATATATCCATGTGCCTACATATATACACATGTATATACATACATACATACATACATACATATAAACACACACACACATATGATATATATATATATATATATATATATACATGTGTATATATATGTGTACTGTATGTGTGTGTATATATATATATATATATATATATATATATATGTATGCATGTTTAATATGCTATGTATATGGGTTCACTACGATCTCCCGGCGACCAGCATACCGGCGCCGGGAGGCCGGCCGCCGGCTTACCAACAGTGTGGCGAGCGCAAATGAGCCCCTTGCGGGCTCGCTGCGCTCGCCACGCTACGCGCGCCACACTATTCTATTCTCCCTCCAGGGGGGTCGTGGACCCCCACGAGGTAGAATAAGTGTCGGTATGCCGGCGGTCAGGCTCCCGGCGCCGGTATGCTGGTTGCCGGGAGCCCGACCGCTGGCATACTGAAGACCACCCGTGTATATGTATGTGTGTGTGTATGTGTATATATATATATATATATGTGTGTGTGTAGATATATGTGTATATATATATATATATATATGTGTAGATATATATATATATATATATATATATACACACACAGACACACTAGTTTTACGGACCCAGCATATACTGGGTCACCTCAGTCCCCACCCCCGTGATTGGCTCCGCCCAGTTCTGGAAACCCCCCCATGCAGATCCTGCGTTTGCCACTGGCAGCAGACACAGTACAGTACGGTAGTCCATGGCTGTAGCTACCTCTGTGTCGGCACTCGGCAGTCCATCCATAATTGTATACCACCTACCCGTGGTTTTTTTTCTTTCTTCTTTATACATACATACTACATCTCATTATCATCCAGTCTATATTAGCAGCAGACACAGTACAGTACAATAGTCCACGGCTGTAGCTACCTCTGTGTCGGCACTCGGCAGTCCATCCATAATTGTATACTAGTATCCATCCATCTCCATTGTTTACCTGAGGTGCCTTTTAGTTGTGCCTATTAAAATATGGAGAACAAAAATGTTGAGGTTCCAAAATTAGGGAAAGATCAAGATCCACTTCCACCTCATGCTGAAGCTGCTGCCACTAGTCATGGCCGAGACGATGAAATGCCAGCAACATCGTCTGCCAAGGCCGATGCCCAATGTCATAGTACAGAGCATGTCATATCCAAAACACCAAATATCAGTAAAAAAAGGACTCCAAAACCTAAAATAAAATTGTCGGAGGAGAAGCGTAAACTTGCCAATATGCCATTTACCACACGGAGTGGCAAGGAACGGCTGAGGCCCTGGCCTATGTTCATGGCTAGTGGTTCAGCTTCACATGAGGATGGAAGCACTCAGCCTCTCGCTAGAAAACTGAAAAGACTCAAGCTGGCAAAAGCACCGCAAAGAACTGTGCGTTCTTCGAAATCCCAAATCCACAAGGAGAGTCCAATTGTGTCGGTTGCGATGCCTGACCTTCCCAACACTGGACGTGAAGAGCATGCGCCTTCCACCATTTGCACGCCCCCTGCAAGTGCTGGAAGGAGCACCCGCAGTCCAGTTCCTGATAGTCAGATTGAAGATGTCAGTGTTGAAGTACACCAGGATGAGGAGGATATGGGTGTTGCTGGCGCTGGGGAGGAAATTGACCAGGAGGATTCTGATGGTGAGGTGGTTTGTTTAAGTCAGGCACCCGGGGAGACACCTGTTGTCCGTGGGAGGAATATGGCCGTTGACATGCCTGGTGAAAATACCAAAAAAATCAGCTCTTCGGTGTGGAAGTATTTCACCAGAAATGCGGACAACATTTGTCAAGCCGTGTGTTCCCTTTGTCAAGCTGTAATAAGTAGGGGTAAGGACGTTAACCACCTCGGAACATCCTCCCTTATACGTCACCTGCAGCGCATTCATAATAAGTCAGTGACAAGTTCAAAAACTTTGGGCGACAGCGGAAGCAGTCCACTGACCAGTAAATCCCTTCCTCTTGTAACCAAGCTCACGCAAACCACCCCACCAACTCCCTCAGTGTCAATTTCCTCCTTCCCCAGGAATGCCAATAGTCCTGCAGGCCATGTCACTGGCAATTCTGACGAGTCCTCTCCTGCCTGGGATTCCTCCGATGCATCCTTGCGTGTAACGCCTACTGCTGCTGGCGCTGCTGTTGTTGCTGCTGGGAGTCGATGGTCATCCCAGAGGGGAAGTCGTAAGCCCACTTGTACTACTTCCAGTAAGCAATTGACTGTCCAACAGTCCTTTGCGAGGAAGATGAAATATCACAGCAGTCATCCTGCTGCAAAGCGGATAACTGAGGCCTTGACAACTATGTTGGTGTTAGACGTGCGTTCGGTATCCGCCGTTAGTTCACAGGGAACTAGACAATTTATTGAGGCAGTGTGCCCCCGTTACCAAATACCATCTAGGTTCCACTTCTCTAGGCAGGCGATACCGAGAATGTACACGGACGTCAGAAAAAGACTCACCAGTGTCCTAAAAAATGCAGTTGTACCCAATGTCCACTTAACCACGGACATGTGGACAAGTGGAGCAGGGCAGGGTCAGGACTATATGACTGTGACAGCCCACTGGGTAGATGTATGGACTCCCGCCGCAAGAACAGCAGCGGTGGCACCAGTAGCAGCATCTCGCAAACGCCAACTCTTTCCTAGGCAGGCTACGCTTTGTATCACCGCTTTCCAGAATACGCACACAGCTAAAAACATCTTACGGCAACTGAGGAAGATCATCGCAGAATGGCTTACCCCAATTGGACTCTCCTGTGGATTTGTGGCATCGGACAACGCCAGCAATATTGTGTGTGCATTAAATATGGGCAAATTCCAGCACGTTTTTTAAAAAACGACAGGGGCGTGCAAGAGATGCTGTCGGTGGCCAGAAGAATTGCGGGACACTTTCGGCGTACAGGCACCACGTACAGAAGACTGGAGCACCACCAAAACTACTGAACCTGCCCTGCCATCATCTGAAGCAAGAAGTGGTAACGAGGTGGAATTCAACCCTCTATATGCTTCAGAGGTTGGAGGAGCAGCAAAAGGCCATTCAAGCCTATACAATTGAGCACGATATAGGAGGTGGAATGCACCTGTCTCAAGTGCAGTGGAGAATGATTTCAACGTTGTGCAAGGTTCTGATGCCCTTTGAACTTGCCACACGTGAAGTCAGTTCAGACACTGCCAGCCTGAGTCAGGTCATTCCCCTCATCAGGCTTTTGCAGAAGAAGCTGGAGACAAGGAGGAGCTAACACGGAGCGATTCCGCTAGGCATGTGGGACTTGTGGATGGAGCCCTTAATTCGCTTAACAAGGATTCACGGGTGGTCAATCTGTTGAAATCAGAGCACTACATTTTGGCCACCGTGCTCGATCCTAGATTTAAAACCTACCTTGGATCTCTCTTTCCGGCAGACACAAGTCTGCTGGGGTTGAAAGACCTGCTGGTGAGAAAATTGTCAAGTCAAGCGGAACGCGACCTGTCAACATCTCCTCCTTCACATTCTCCCGCAACTGGGGGTGCGAGGAAAAGGCTCAGAATTCCGAGCCCACCCGCTGGCGGTGATGCAGGGCAGTCTGGAGCGACTGCTGATGCTGACATCTGGTCCGGACTGAAGGACCTGACAACGATTACGGACATGTCGTCTACTGTCACTGCATATGATTCTCTCAACATTGAAAGAATGGTGGAGGATTATATGAGTGACCGCATCCAAGTAGGCACGTCACACAGTCCGTACTTATACTGGCAGGAAAAAGAGGCAATTTGGAGGCCCTTGCACAAACTGGCTTTATTCTACCTAAGTTGCCCTCCCACAAGTGTGTACTCCGAAAGAGTGTTTAGTGCCGCCGCTCACCTTGTCAGCAATCGGCGTACGAGGTTACATCCAGAAAATGTGGAGAAGATGATGTTCATTAAAATGAATTATAATCAATTCCTCCGCGGAGACATTGACCAGCAGCAATTGCCTCCACAAAGTACACAGGGAGCTGAGATGGTGGATTCCAGTGGGGACGAATTGATAATCTGTGAGGAGGGGGATGTACACGGTGATATATCGGAGGATGATGATGAGGTGGACATCTTGCCTCTGTAGAGCCAGTTTGTGCAAGGAGAGATTAATTGCTTCTTTTTTGGGGGGGGTCCAAACCAACCCGTCATATCAGTCACAGTCGTGTGGCAGACCCTGTCACTGAAATGATGGGTTGGTTAAAGTGTGCATGTCCTGTTTATACAACATAAGGGTGGGTGGGAGGGCCCAAGGACAATTCCATCTTGCACCTCTTTTTTCTTTTATTTTTCTTTGCGTCATGTGCTGTTTGGGGAGGGTTTTTTGGAAGGGCCACCCTGCGTGACACTGCAGTGCCACTCCTAGAAGGGCCCGGTGTTTGTGTCGGCCACTAGGGTCGCTTATCTTACTCACACAGTCAGCTACCTCATTGCGCCTCTTTTTTTCTTTGCGTCATGTGCTGTTTGGGGAGGGTTTTTTGGAAGGGCCATCCTGCGTGACACTGCAGTGCCACTCCTAGATGGGCCCGGTGTTTGTGTCTGCCACTAGGGTCGCTTATCTTACTCACACAGTCAGCTACCTCATTGCGCCTCTTTTTTTCTTTGCGTCATGTGCTGTTTGGGGAGGGTTTTTTGGAAGGGCCATCCTACGTGACACTGCAGTGCCACTCCTAGATGGGCCCGGTGTTTGTGTCGGCCACTAGGGTCGCTTATCTTACTCACACAGTCAGCTACCTCATTGCGCCTCTTTTTTTCTTTGCGTCATGTGCTGTTTGGGGAGGGTTTTTTGGAAGGGACATCCTGCGTGACACTGCAGTGCCACTCCTAGATGGGCCCGGTGTTTGTGTCGGCCACTAGGGTCGCTTATCTTACTCACACAGCTACCTCATTGCGCCTCTTTTTTTCTTTGCGTCATGTGCTGTTTGGGGAGGGTTTTTTGGAAGGGACATCCTGCGTGACACTGCAGTGCCACTCCTAGATGGGCCAGGTGTTTGTGTCGGCCACTAGGGTCGCTTAGCTTAGTCATCCAGCGACCTCGGTGCAAATTTTAGGACTAAAAATAATATTGTGAGGTGTGAGGTATTCAGAATAGACTGAAAATGAGTGGAAATTATGGTTTTTGAGGTTAATAATACTTTGGGATCAAAATGACCCCCAAATTCTATGATTTAAGCTGTTTTTTAGGGTTTTTTGAAAAAAACACCCGAATCCAAAACACACCCGAATCCGACAAAAAAAATTCGGTGAGGTTTTGCCAAAACGCGGTCGAACCCAAAACACGGCCGCGGAACCGAACCCAAAACCAAAACACAAAACCCGAAAATTTTCCGGCGCTCATCTCTACAATTTACCAGATCCGGCCCTAACCAAAATGATGCCCATGGCAAGATTTTGGCTGGTGCCCCCTAGCACCACCGCTAGTTCCGCCTCTGATCCTGCGTCCCTTTCCCAGCACCATCACCCCTCAACCATAGCAGTTCTCATTTTGGTACTCCTACTCCATATTGTTTAAACAGGAACACTTTTTTTGCTTTGTTCCCATTTCAGCCCCACAGGGTGTAAGGCTATTTAATTGGCATGAGTGACTGCTCCTGCAATGGGCAGACAATTAGCATAAAGGTAATTAAAAACCCAAAATATAGAAACATTTCCTTTAATCAATACATATATTACCTTTGTAATAATACTTAAATTATCTTCAAAACCTATAGGTCAAGCCAAAAGTGATTTTAAAAGCCCACTTGTGAATTACCCTACTTCTGTCACAAATCATCGTAATACAGCTCTATTAATAGAAATCATTTATATCTGTGATTTGAGAAAAAAATCTACAGAAAAACATAAAACTATCACTCCTTACATTTGACTATAAACTTCCTGCTGTGCGTGTCAAGTCATAAGTGATTTACTGCCAGTGGTCCTTCAAATGAGTCTGCATATGTTTTCTACTTATTATGATGTTCCTACTTCACTGTGTGCTAGTGCTTTATGTTTTCTTGTTATTATTTATCTTCATGGTAAATATAACAGTAATAAGTCTTATAAGTAATAAAAAATCTCTATATGAGAGTTTCTTCAAAGTGTTTTTTTTAAGCAAATTATTTGAGGCAAAATAAATAAGAGAAAATCATTTCACAGATCATACGGTGTATTTTTTTAATCATTTGCTAGGATCTAATATACTCAAATGGCAAACTCTAGTGTATTATTAATATTGTTTACAATTTAGCCTATTCCTGCGACACCTACATTGTTTAATATCTTGACTGCTGCTGTTTTTCATAAGCTGGGACTTATTTACCACCCAATAAACAATAAACCCGCTGATCATTTAAATAAGCACACCTCGGCAATTATAATGTAAATTATGAATACCCTTGGAAATATTCTCTATATTCTTCCGATTCATAAATCAAAGGAACGTCTCTGTAAAGGGTGGATGATTCGCCTTGTCTGTGGTTATTGTGGAATTTTTTTGCACAACATTAGTTTTGTAGCGTTAGGATGCAAATCCCCCAACCGTTCCCAGACAAAGAACACCAGACAGTGCTTGACATTTGCTTTCTTTATGTGTCAAATGATGTGTGAACCGCACAATAGAAATCCAGATGATTGCAGATGAATATTTAAACAAACGTGAGTAGTGCACATGACTGATAATGAGTGATTCTCCATGCTCTCACTGACTGAGCTAAAAGCTTTGTAAGCCCCTGTTTCCTAGTAAGAGGTTTCCATATACAAGGCTGTTTAACTCACATACAACCTGAACTATAGAATATAAATGGGAATACTTCTACAACTTTTAAAGGGGCCTATAATGTTAAAGAAAAATAATAACTTAAAAGGGATGTCCACACGACAGATGCAGGGAGAGATGTATCAAGCCATGAAGACAGATAAAGTAGAGAGAGATTAAGGGGTGTATTTAGTAAGCCTTGGGTGGAGATAAAGTGGACGAAGATAAAGTACCAGACAATCAGCTCCTGTTAGTTTTTAACACAGCCAGTGACAGGGCAGTTACGAGCTGATTGGCTGGGACTTTATCTCCACCCAAGGCTTAGTAAATAGACCCCTAAGTACCAACCAGCTCCTGACATTTTTCACGCACAGCCTCTAACATGGCAGTTAGGAGCTGATTGGTTAATACTTTGTCTCTCTCCAAGGTTTGATACATCTCCACTAAAATGTGTATACTCTTTAAAGCTATCTATGACATGTCATGTTTTTTAAATAACTTTTTGATCGGGCTGTAACAGCTGTTTTGGTTTGAAATTATTTCCTTGTGGGCCTAATCACATTAGTAGTCCCATCAATGTAGTAAGCTAGGTTACCCAATAGGCCTGAAGACATTTCAAACATTCCTAGCACTGCTTCACTCTAATGACTGACAACATAAATAATGTATGTATGCATTTTATGTCTATGTGCACATTACAACTCAATGCTGTGTTCTCTATGGCTAGGTCAAATGCAGTGGTGCAAATACAGGGTGGCTAGATTGGCAAATGTCCAGGGGCCCACAAGGTGAAGGGTGCCCACTGAGCTTCAGTGTCTGGATAGGCCCAAAGACCGCTGCCTGATGGGTCCACCTGACCCGCTATCTGCCGCTTACATGAGGAGGCTCCCCTGACATTGGGGTCCACCTGGGGAGGTTGGTGTGTCCCCACGGGTATCCCTTTGGCTGCCCATTGGTGTGTCTGTCCCCTGGGAGTGCCTCTGACCAGCCCACCTTGAGAGTTTGCCAGGGGACTCCAAGCCTCTAGTTACACCACTGGCCAAATGATTACTCAGCAAATTCTTTATCTAAGTAGTGATAAAGGGCTTTATTACCAAACATTATAAAGATGAACATAATGTAGCTGGTGGTCACTGGTGCTTTGGAGACAGAAGGTATTTCTCACAAGATATTGCAAGAAATAAGTAAATTGAAAATTGTTAAATTACTTTCTTCAGCAGGGTCCACAGGTTATCTGCAGGATAACATTGGGATATGATGACACGACAGTGGATTTGCACCAAATGGTCAAAGCTTTTCAGCCTCCCATCATGCAATGGGCCTGTCCATATATCCCTGGCTCAGGCAAATCAGTTTTTTTGTTTGGTGCGGCAGGAGCCGGACCATGGTCAGAGTGCTGCTTTTTTAGCAGCGCTAAGCTTTCTTATTTTATTTTTATAGTCTTACTATTTTTTTCTTGAGTGATGTTTCCAAAAAGCGTCTTATTGTACCTTAGAAAGAGTCGCTCCAATAACTCCCCGCTGGGTTGCGATAATGCTTACCCACATTACAGTGTTGTTTCAGCGGGCATCTGTGTCGGATATACTAGCAGTCCAACAGACGTTACCAGGCTGTGGCTGTAGCACGGGGAGAAGGTAAGGCATCAGTTCTACTTACAGGGGGAACGCGGACACAGCCGCACTGTTTTGGAAGGAGACTACCAAACAGTCGCTGATGCGACTGCCACCTAGGGTGCACCAGCGCTAGGCCTTATGGATCATAGGATCCAGGGGTAGTATGAGGTCACGATCCCTAGGGTTGATGTCAGCAATGGGGAGTCAGATGCTCCCCTGGTCGCCCCTCCCCCCCCCCCCTTCCCCCGGTTCATGACCAGTTTCCTCGGAGTCTCCTGCCATGAACTGTTTTTCCCACTTTTGTCTGAGACGCTGTGTATCTAAGGGGACCCAGTCGCAGCATACGCCGCTGTGTGGCTGGTGCATCAGTGGTCACTTGGGCATCTATGTTCACTGTAAGTTCACGGAGTGGTGGTATACACTATTAGCGTCTGGATCCAATCAGGGTATGCAAACATATTGACCGGTCCTGGAAGCGTGGTGAGTCTCCCTGTATCCCACTCTAGTGAGTCGGGCAATACAGCACTAAGTCTCTATCTACCTTTTGAGTACGAATAGTTGGATAAGTGCCTACAGCATATGAGTCTGAATACGGTTATAAAGGTAATGCAGTAATATGTTTCTCCTACATACTTGAAATGTATTTGTAGTTGATTATGTGCTCATATTGCCTATTATACTAATGTATAACCTGTGACTGATTGCTAGTGTGATTGCTGACTTTACTATAATTCTGTCAGTTTTTCGGTCTATTCCAATCCTCAATGCTGGTGTAAAGCAGGGTAGAGTCGGATTGTATGTCACTTTAACAAACTTAAAGTGATTAGTCACAATATTGTGTAGTACATTGTGCAAGTGTTTGATTATTTATCATGTCTAAGAGCGGCAAAGGTGAGGAATATACACTCAAAGCAACACCAACACTCATATAATGTTTGTCGTGCAAGGCTGGGTTAACCTCTCAGGATCTGGTTCAGGATGGTTTGTGTGCAAATTGTTTTAGCTTTCACCAAGGTCTCTTGAAAAATACAAGGCAGACACAGGTGCAAGTTGATACACCATGGGCTATGTTTGCATAGACATTATCCAGTGGTAGCTGAGTGGATAATTCCAACTTCTGTACCAGGGATAGGTTACACTATTAACCCTTACATACAGCATTTCACCTGCGGTTTATCAGTTCCAGCAGGGGAAGCAGCAGCCTCTCAACAGAAACAGACTGATAAGTCAGTGGTAAGTAAATCACATAGACATGAAACAACATCTTCACAGTCTACACATGTTTCAGATGAGGATTCGTCAGAGGCTGAAGACTTATTACACTCTGGTTCTGCATACAAAAACGAGGAAGAAGGTCTCAGCTCAGTGGACATTTCTGAGTTAATTAATGCAATGAAAGCCATTCTATCCTTAGAAGAATCAGCAAAGCCTGTGTTAAAATCCAAGGCACCTGTGTTTAAACGTCCCAAAACAGTTAAGACCGAGTTTCTTTGGTCAGAGCAATTGATGGAAATTATGGAAGAGGCTTGGGCTACGCCCAGTAAGAAATGTAGAATTCTGAAGAAATGGGATTCCAATTATCCTCTTCCAGCTGGGGAGGGAGGTGGCCCCCAAAGTAGATACACATGTTATTCGATTAGTGCGAAAATCTACATTACCTCTGCCTTCTACATCATTAAATTATGTCACGGATAGGAAAGTGGATGGTTTTCTAAAAACCATTTATTCCCTGTCTGGGGCAATCATTAGACCAGCCATGGCTTCAGCCTGCATGGCAAAAGCAGTGGCTGCCTGGGCTGATGCATTGGAAGGGGATCTATCAAACAGGCTGATTCAGAATCCAAAAAGGTTTTGGAGTCTTTACCTTTTACTGGAGATATTCTTTTTGGTACATAATTAAACAGTATTTTGGAGTCAGAAGCAGACTTCAAGAAAGTGAAGTTTCCGTCCACATAAAAATTCAAGCCTAAAATTCCAGCTTTTCGGCCCTTTCGGTTTCAAGGGAAAGCAAAAGGAAAAGGTGAGGGCAAACAGTCCCAATACAACACGTCTGGTAAGACTAAAAAGCATTGGGCTACCAGAGGACCGGCTTCTAAAACAGAAGATAAGCCATCAGCCTGATGGTGCGGGCCTCCACCTGGGGCATCCCAGGGTGGGAGGCCGACTTCTTCAATTTGCACAGATCTGGCAGCAGTCTACAACAGATGCCTGGGTGCAAGAAGTGGTATCTCATGGTTACGCATTTGCGTTCAAGAAAAACCCTCCTCAAAGGTTTTTTTGTACCAGCCCGTTTTTGGTAGAGACAAACGCCAAGGCTTTGCAAGAGGCAGTTCAGAAATTGCTTCAGTCAGGAGTAATCATTCTAGTTCCTCCTGCACAACGAGGACAGGGTTTCTACTCCAACCTGTTTCTAGTCCAGAAGCCAAATGGGTCATTCCTGCCCATACTCAATCTAAAAGTGCTGAGCAAGTACATTTTGGTGCCTCGGTTTCATATGGAGACTTTGTGTTCCATCATTTTAGCCATGGAACCAGGGGATTTTATGGTGTCCCTGGATATCCAGGATGCTTACCTACATATTCCTATAGCCCTGTCCCATCAGCGCTATCTCAGGTTTGCTATCCTCCAACAGCATTTTCAGTTCCAGGCTCTACCATTTGGATTGGCCACAGCTCTCAGAGTATTTACCAAAATTATTGTGGTAATGGCAGCTTATCTCTGCCAGCAGGGGATAAGAATTTTTCCATACCTCGACGATCTTTTAAACCTGACACAGTTTCAGGAGACACTTCTGTGTCATCTGCAACAGACAATAGAGTGTCTGGAGAAGCACGGATGGCTCATAAATTGGGCAAATTTGTCTCTGGTTCCGTCACAGAGGATGACTCACTTGGGGGCTGTATTGGATTCAAGCCTTCAGAGAGTAACTTTACCTCTGAACAAAATATACAAAGTTCAGTCAAGGATTCAGGAGCTGCTACACAGTCAGAAGGTATCAATTCACGTAGCAATGCGTGTGATGGGATTGATGGTATCAACATTCGATATGGTAGAGTATGCTCCGTTCCATTCGAGACCTCTGCAACATCTGATCCTTACCAAATGGAATGGTTTTTATTAGACAATAAAAACGCAGACTATGGTCCTTACTCTGGAAGTAAGGAGGTCATTAGCCTGGTGGCTAGAGATATCCCATCTGGACAAAGGGAGACCCTTTTGGATATCAGATTGGGAAATTCTGACAATGGATGCCAGTTTTCAGGGCTGGAGAGTGGTGTCAGGAAGGATTTGTTTCCAGGGACAGTGGACCAATGAAGAAAGTTGCCTGCCAATAAATATATTGAAACTCCGGGCCATATATATGGCGCTGATTCAGGCAAAGGACATCCTTTAGGGGAAACCAGTTCAGATCCGCTTGGACAATGCAACGGCAGTAGCGTACCTCGCAGCCAGAAAGCAATGAAGGAGGTAAGTCACACGTTCAAGTGGGCAGAACTTCATCTTCCAGCCTTGTCCACAGTGTTCGTGTCAGGAGTTCTAACCTGGGAAGCGGATTTTCTCAGTCGACACACCATTCATGCAAATGAATGGGCTCTGCAACCGGACCCTGGTCAACAGATGGGGGTTGCCAAAGATAGATCTCATGGCATCCCGTCTGAACAACAAAGTTCCTGCATACGGGTCAAGAACAAAGGATCCCAAAGCGATCTTTGTGGATGCCCTGTTTCTCACCACCCTTATTACCCAGGGTGGTGAGAAAGGTAAAGCAAGGAAAGAATGCCGTGATACTAATAGCTCTAGCTTGCTTGGCCCAGACGACATTGGTACACAGATCTGCAGAGTATGTCAATTGATGCTCCATTCCTACCCCCTCAATGTCCAGATCTACTGACTCAAGGTCCTTGTTATCACAGACACCTGGATTGACTGTTTTTGATGGCATGGCTCTTGAGCCCTCTATCGTGAAGTCAAGAGGATTCTCACAACAGGTAATTCAAACAATGCTCAAACCAAGGAAACCTTCCACAGCTCGCATTTATCACCGAATATGGGAAGCCTACATTCAATGGTGCAGTGAACGGAAATTTGACCCTAGGTCTTTCAGAGTTTCCAGAGCCCTAGCATTCTTTAAGGCAGGAATGGATAAAGGTTTAAGGGTGGCTTCCTTGAGAGCGCAAGTGTCAGCACTGACTGTATGGTTCCAAAAGAAAATTGCCAATCTACAAGATGTGCACACTTTTTTTCCAGGGAATGCTGCGCATTCAACCTCCTTTTGGACTTAAGTTTACTTCTAAAGGCCCTTCAAGTTGCCCCATTTGAACCACTCAAAAGGGTGGATCTTAAATGGTTGACAGCTAAAGTTCTCTTTCTACTGGCCATGGCTTCAACTAGAAGAGTTTCAGATTTAGGGGCATTGTTATGTCATCCTCCATTTCTGATTTTTTATCCAGATAGAGCAGTTCTCAGTACTAAATCTGGGTATCTTCCTAAGGTGGTGTCTAAATTCCACCTTAGTGAAGGAACTGTAGTCCCAGCTTTCCAAGGGCCGGACCTTTCTGCAGAAGATGCGTCGTTGGACGTAGTCCATGCCTTAAGGATCTACGTAGATCGCACCAGTGCTATCAGAAAGACAGATTATCTCTTTGTTCTCTACAGGTTTCACAAGAGAGGATGGCGTGCTGATAAGCAGACACTGGAGAGGTGGCTTCGGATGACGATTTCAGAAGCATATTCTCAGGCTGATCTCCCGGTTCTGGATAATGTCTCTGCTCACTCTACTGGTAAGGTAGGTCCATAATGGGCAGCACAACGTGGTGCTTCAGCAGAACAGATATGTAGGGAAGCCACATGGTCTTCCATTAACACATTCATTAGACATTATGCCTTTGATACCTTTGCCTCTTAGGACGCTGAATTCGGGCAAAGGATTCTCCTGTCCAATCAGGAGCATCTCCACCACTAAATTGCTTTGGGACATCCCAATCCTGTGGATCCTGCCGGAGAAATATACATTATGGAAAGAACTTACTGTTGATAATGGTATTTCTTCTAAGTCCACAGGATCCTCAGGGATCCCACCCTGACACACCTGATTTGAGGATCCTTTTACTCACTAACCTCTTCCTTCTTGTAAGGAATGGTGTGTATGTGTGTTCTTCTCGCCTCATTAGGGCTATCTATGATGCAACACCTGATTTGCCTGAGCCAGAAGGCAGGGATATATGGACGGGCCAGTTGCATGCTGGGAGGCCGAAAAGCTTTGACCGTTTGGTGCCAATCCGCTGTCGCTTCATTATATCCCAATGTTATCCTGTGGATCCTGTGGACTTAGGAGAAATACTGTTCTCAACAGTAAATTCTTACCATAACATATGTTTTTAATAGACACTACAGCTGGCAGTGGATGGACACCAGGGCTGGTTCAAGGGCGCTCTGCGCCCCGGTCAGGAAGGAGGCTTGGTCTAATACAGGGGGCGTGGTCAGTTACGCCCCCTGTACATTGCTAGCGCCGCTTGAATGCTGAGCGGTGCGCGATGACGTCATCGCGCACCGCTCAGCAAAGTTACTCTCCACGAAGGGAAACTAGACGCATAGCGTCTAGTTCCCTTCACAGGAGGCGGACGGCAGCGGAGGCGGAGGGGGGACACAGCGAGCAGCAGTGGCGGATCTTGCCACGGTGCGGCGCCCTCCGGATGGCGCCAGCGCCCTCCGGAAGGCGGCGCCCCGGGCAAAAGTCCTGCTTGCCCGTGGCAAGATCCGCTACTGATGGACACACAAGCAATTAACACTCTGTTTAAGCTCTGTTGTGTTCATTCAGGATTACATACATACAGCACCTAAGCTCTTAAGCAGAGTGTGACCAAGGGATCATTGATCTACTGTAAAAGGCTATATATGCACCATATTTTCTTAAAACAACAACAGTTGAGAGACCCAAGATGCAAAAAGAAAATAGAAAAGGCTATAAAAGGGATATAGAAAAAAAACAACAACCCAAAAATGGCTGTATACCTAGATATACAGTAAGGATCCAGCCAGGATTGCATGCTCACGCTCAATTAACTTGCATAATCCTTGTATTTAACTAATTAAATACATATGACTTTTAAAGAGATGTCCATTTAATTATTATTTACTTAAATCATTATCTTCTATAATAGAAAGATTTGTAAACATTTATTATAATTTTTTTGGGGTTCAAGTAGACTTCATAATATTTTCTGCCATATGGAGGGTGAACTGTTTTGCAGAAAATTATGACATTGTTACAACAATTTATTTTGTTATCAGTTATCTGTTTAGCACACACTTATTATGTAGCACTTTAAAGAAAACAATTATACATTCACATAAACATGCTCCAGAGTAGTTTACAATCTATCACATGGACCCACTTATACATTGGTTTTCAAACATAGGGGTTATGACCAGTATTTAATCAGCTACTGTAATTTACCACAGCTAATTGATTCACCGGGGGGCTATTCAGTTAACCTCGATACCCAGCACTTATTGGGATATTGCTACAGGTTCCTCAGGCACGCAAAGCATAATCCCTAATATGCAGCCCTCAGAGGCGCAATAACACATTGATAACAGATTCTTATACTGGGTCCCATGTGTTATCGCATGAAAATCCAGAAAAAAACAACTTTAATTGGATAGCCTGATAATGGCGGACAAAACTGGTCAGGGCTAACTGTATACTGGCTGTACTAAGCCTTAGAGAGAGAAGAAGTAGACAGAGATAAAGTTCCAGCTAATCAGCTCCTAACTGCCATGTTACAGCTTGTGTTTGAAAACTTACAGTTAGGAGCTGTTGGTTGGTGCTTTATCTCTCTCCAATTTTTCTCTCTCTAAGGCTTAGTACATAGACCCCCTCAGGACCCTAAACAGTTCATGTTTTCTAGGTCACTGGATCTTTAAAATGTGACAGTTGGTAATATACATGTGCACCTACTAGCTGGGATGGAAAATTTGGACTGTTAAGGCCCGTACACACTGGTCGATATATCGTCCGTTCTCCTGAACGGCCGATATATCGCGGGACCGTCGGCCAGTGTGTACGGCCGATACGTCTGTGAACTCCGTCGTTCACAGACGTATCGCGTCGGCCCCGCAGCACAGCCGACGGCCAATATATCTACCGATATATTGGCGTGTCGCTGTGTGTGTACGGGGCGGTCGGCCGACCGCTCGTACACATGCTGCGGCGGCCGGTGGTGATTGACAGATGAACTGGGCGGGCGTGTGTACACGCCCGCCCAGTTCATGACGTCAGTCCCCGACGGATCGGGCAGTGTTTATGCACAGCACACTGCCCGATCCGTCCATACATATATCTGCAGATCAATTGATCTGCAGATATATCTATTAGTGTGTACCCACCTTTAGGGGTTCTGAGGACTGGGGTTGAGAAACACTGCACTATGTTTATTTCTCTAACGTCCTAAGTGGATGCTGGGGACTCCGTAAGGACCATGGGGAATAGCGGCTCCGCAGGAGACTGGGCACATCTAAAGAAAGCTTTAGGACTATCTGGTGTGCACTGGCTCCTCCCCCTATGACCCTCCTCCAAGCCTCAGTTAGATCTCGCCCGAACGAGAAGGGTGCACACTAGGGGCTCTCCTGAGCTTCTTAGTGAAAGTTTTAGTTTAGGTTTTTTATTTTCAGTGAGACCTGCTGGCAACAGGCTCACTGCATCGAGGGACTAAGGGGAGAAGAAGCGAACTCACCTGCGTGCAGAGTGGATTGGGCTTCTTAGGCTACTGGACATTAGCTCCAGAGGGACGATCACAGGCCCAGCTTGGATGGGTCCCAGAGCCGCGCTGCCGGCCCCCTTACAGAGCCAGAAGGCAGAAGAGGTCCGGAAAATCGGCGGCAGAAGACGTCCTGTCTTCAACAAGGTAGCGCACAGCACTGCAGCTGTGCGCCATTGCTCTCAGCACACTTCACACTCCGGTCACTGAGGGTGCAGGGCGCTGGGGGGGGCGCCCTGAGACGCAATAATAAACACCTTGGATGGCAAAAAATGCATCACATATAGCTCCTGGGCTATATGGATGCATTTAACCCCTGCCAAAATACATAAAAAAACGGGAGATAAGGCCGCCGATAAGTGGGCGGAGCCTATCTCCTCAGCACACTGGCGCCATTTTCCCTCACAGCTCCGTTGGAGGGAAGCTCCCTGGCTCTCCCCTGCAGTCACTACACTACAGAAAGGGTTAAAAAAGAGAGGGGGGCACAAATTAGGCGCAGTATTAACTATACAGCAGCTATAAGGGGAAAAACACTTATATAAGGTTATCCCTGTATATATATAGCGCTCTGGTGTGTGCTGGCAAACTCTCCCTCTGTCTCCCCAAAGGGCTAGTGGGATCCTGTCCTCTATCAGAGCATTCCCTGTGTGTGTGCTGTATGTCGGTACTTTTGTGTCAACATGTATGAGGAGAAAAATGATGTGGAGACGGAGCAGATTGCCTGTAATAGTGATGTCACCCCCTAGGGGGTCGACACCTGAGTGGATGAACTGTTGGAAGAAATTACGTGACAGTGTCAGCTCTGTATAAAAGACAGTGGTTGACATGAGACAGCCGGCTACTCAGCTTGTGCCTGTCCAGACGTCTCATAGGCCGTCAGGGGCTCTAAAGCGCCCGTTACCTCAGATGGCAGATATAGACGCCGACACAGATACTGACTCCAGTGTCGACGGTGAAGAGACAAATGTGACTTCCAGTAGGGCCACACGTTACATGATTGAGGCAATGAAAAATGTTTTACACATTTCTGATAATACGAGTACCACCAAAAAGGGGTATTATGTTCGGTGAGGAAAAACTACCTGTAGTTTTCCTGAATCTGAGAAATTAAATGAGGTGTGTGATGATGCGTGGGTTTCCCCCGATAACAACTGATAATTTCTAAAATGTTATTGGCATTATATCCTTTCCCGCCAGAGGTTAGGGTGCGTTGGGAAACACCCCCTAGGGTGGATAAAGCGCTCACACGCTTGTAAGGGCTCTATCCTCTCCTGAGATGGCCGCCCTTAAGGATCCTGCTGATAGAAAGCAGGAGGATATCCTAAAATGTATTTACACACATACTGGTGTTATACTGCGACCAGCAATCGCCTCAACCTGGATGTGCAGTGCTGGGTTGGCGTGGTCGGATTCCCTGACTGAAAATATTGATACCCTAGATAGGGACAGTATATTTTTGCCTATAGAGCATTTGAAAGATGCATTTCTATATATGCGTGATGCACAGCGGAATATTTGCCGACTGGCATCAAGTCTAAGTGCGTTGTCCATTTCTACCAGTAGAGGGTTATGGACACGTCAGTGGTCAGGTGATGCGTATTCCAAACGGCATTTGGAAGTATTGCCTTATTAAGGGGAGGAGTTATTTGGGGTCGGTCTTTCAGACCTGGTGGCCACGGCAACAGCTGGGAAATCCACGTTTGTACCCCAGGTCGCCTCTCAACATGAGAAGACGCCGTATTATCAGGCGCAGTCTTTTCGTGGATAAGCGGGCAAAAGGTTCCTCATTTCTGCCCCGTGACAGAGGGAGAGGAAAAAGGCTGCAGAAATCAGCCAGTTCCTAGGAACAGAAACCCTCTCCCGCCTCTGCCAAGCCCTCAGTATACGCTGGGGCTTTACAAGCAGAATCAGGCACGGTGGGGGGCCCGTCTCAATGAATTTCAGCGCGCAGTGGGCTCACTCGCAAGTAGACCCCTGGATCCTTCAGGTGATATCTCACGGGTACAAATTAGAATTCGAGACGTCTCCTACTCGCCGTTTCCTAAAGTCGGCTTTACCGATGTCTCCTTCTGACAGGGAGACAGTTTTGGAAGCCATTCACAAGCTGTATTCCCAGCAGGTGATAATCAAGATACCCCTCCTGCAACAGGGAACGGGGTATTATTCCACACTGTTGTGGTACCGAAGCCGGACGGCTCGGTGAGACCGATTCTAAATCTAAAATCTTTGAACACTTACATACAGAGGTTCAAATTCAAGATTGAGTCACTCAGAGCAGTGATTGCGAACCTGGAAGAAGGGGACTACATGATGTCTCGGGACATCAAGGATGCTTACCTTCATGTCAAAATTTACCCTTCTCACCAAGGGTACCTCAGGTTTATGGTACAGAACTGTCACTATCAGTTCAGACGCTGCCGTATGGATGGTCCACGGCACCCCGGGTCTTTACCAAGGTAATGGCCGAAATGATGATATTCCTTCAAAGGAAGGGAATTTTAGTTATCCCTTACTTGGACAATTCCCTGATAAGGGTAAGATCCAGGGAACAGTTGGAGGTCGGTGTAGCACTATCTCAGGTAGTGTTGCTGCAGCACGGTTGGATTCTCAATATTCCAAAATCGCAGCTGGTTCCGATGACTTGTCTTCTGTTCCTAGGGATGATCCTGGACACAGTCCAGAAAAAGGTGTTTCTCCCGGAAGAGAAAGCCAGGGAGTTATCCGAGCTAGTCAGGAACCTCCTAAAACCGAGCCAAGTCTCAGTGCATCAATGCACAAGGGTTCTGGATAAAATGGTGGCTTCCTACGAAGCAATCCCATTCGGCAGATTCCACGCAAGAACTTTCCAGTGGGACCTGCTGGACAAATGGTCCGGGTCGCATCTTCAGATGCATCAGCGGATAACCCTGTCACCAAGGACAAGGGTGTCCCTCCTGTGGTGGTTGCAGAGTGCTCATCTTCTAGAGGGCCGCAGATTCGGCATTCAGGACTGGGTCCTGGTAACCACGGATGCCAGCCTGCGAGGCTGGGGAGCAGTCACACAGGAAAGGAATATCCAGGACTTATGGTCAAGCCTGGAGACATCACTTCACATAAATATCCTGAAGCTAAGGGACATTTACAATGCTCTAAGCTTAGCAAGACCTCTGCTTCAAGGTCAGCCGGTGTTGATCCAGTCGGACAACATCACGGCAGTCACCCACGTAAACAGACAGGGTGGCACAAGAAGCAGGAGGGCAATGGCAGAAGCTGCAAGGATTCTTCGCTGGGCGGAAAATCATGTGATAGCACTGTCAGCAGTATTCATTCCGGGAGTGGACAACTGGGAAGCAGACTTCCTCAGCATGACCTCCACCCGGGAGAGTGGGGACTTCACCCAGAAGTCTTCCACATGATTATAAACCGTTGGGAAAAACTCGACAGGTATTGCGCCCTGTCCAGGGACCCTCAGGCAATAGCTGTAGACACTCTGGTAACACAGTGGGTGTACCAGTCAGGGTATGTGTTCCCTCTTCTGCCTCTCATACCCAAGGTACTGAGATTGATAAGATGGAGAGGAGTAAGCACTATATTCGTGGCTCCGGATTGGCCAAGAAGGATTTGGTAACCGGAACTTCAAGAGATGCTCACGGAGGATCCGTGGCCTCTACCTCTAAGAAGGGACCTGCTCCAGCAAGGACCCTGTCTGTTCCAAGACTTACCGCGGCTGCGTTTGACGGCATGGCGGTTGAACGCCGGATCCTGAAGGAAAAAAGGCATTCCGGATGAAGTCATCCCTATCCTGATCAAAGCCAGGAAGGATGTAACCGCAAAAACATTATCACCGCAATTGGCGAAAATATGTTGCGTGGTGCGAGGCCAGTAAGGCCCGACGGTGGAAATTCAACTGGGTCGATTCCTACATTTCCTGCAAACAGGAGTGTCTATGGGCCTGAAATTGGGGTCCATTAAGGTTCAAATTTCGGCCCTGTCAATTTTCTTCCAAAAAGAACTAGCTTCAGTCCCTGAAGTTCAGACGTTTGTAAACCATATACAGCCTCCTTTTGTGCCTCCAGTGGCACTTTGGGATCTCAATGTAGTTTTGGGTTCCAAAAGTCACATTGGTTTGAACCACTTAAATCTGTGGAGTTAAAATATCTCACATGGAAAGTGGTCATGCGGTTGGCCCTGGCCTGGGCCAGGCGCGTGTCAGAATTGGCGGCTTTATCCTGAAAAAGCCCTTATCTGATGTTCCATTCGGACAGGGCGGAATTGAGGACTCGTCCTCAGTTTCTCCCTAAGGTGGTTTCAGCGTTTCACCTGAACCAACCTATTTGTGGTGCCTGCGGCTACTAGGGACTTGGAGGACTCCAAGTTGCTAGACGTTGTCAAGGCCCTGAAAATATATGTTTCCAGGAGGGCTGGAGTCAGGAAATCTGACTCGCTGTTTATCCTGTATGCACCCAACAAGCTGGGTGCTCCTGCTTCTAAGCAGACTATTGCTCATTGGATTTGTAGTACAATTCAGCTTGCACATTCTGTGGCAGGCCTGCCACAGCCAAAAATCTGTAAATGCCCACTCCACAAGGAAGGTGGGCTCATCTTGGGCGGCTGCCCGAGGGGTCTCGGCTTTACAACTTTGCCGAGCAGCTACTTGGTCAGGAGCAAATACGTTTGTAAAATTATACAAAATTGATACCCTGGCTGAGGAGGACCGGGAGTTCTCTCATTTGGTGCTGCAGAGTCATCCGCACTCTCCTGCCCGTTTGGGAGCTTTGGTATAATCCCCATGGTCCTTACGGAGACCCCAGCATCCACTTAGGACGTTAGAGAAAATAAGAATTTACTTACCGATAATTCTATTTCTCATAGTCCGTAGTGGATGCTGGGCGCCCATCCCAAGTGCGGATTGTCTGCAATACTTGTACATAGTTATTGTTACAAAAATCAGGTTATTATTGTTGTGAGCCATCTTTCAGAGGCTCCTCTGTTATCATGCTGTTAACTGGGTTCAGATCACAGGTTATACGGTGTGATTGGTGTGGCTGGTATGAGTCTTACCCGGGATTCAAAATCCTTCCTTATTGTGTACGCTCGTCCGGGCACAGTATCCTAACTGAGGCTTGGAGGAGGGTCATAGGGGGAGGAGCCAGTGCACACCAGATAGTCCTAAAGCTTTCTTTAGATGTGCCCAGTCTCCTGCGGAGCCGCTATTCCCCATGGTCCTTACGGAGTCCCCAGCATCCACTACGGACTATGAGAAATAGAATTATCGGTAAGTAAATTCTTATTTTTTTTGTTATCAGCTAATTAATCTACCAGTATGTTTTTGAAATGTGGGAGAAAATCAGAGTACCCCAACACAAACAGGGGGATATATAAACTCCACACACATGGGGTCTTGATTGGGAATTGAACACAGGATGTCAAGCCTCAGGATCTCAGTAATACTAATCAAAGTGCCACCATGCTGTTTAAGTGTTTTATTAGTATTTGTGGACTGACAAGCAGGGCCGTAACTAGGTGTGTGCCAATGGTGCCTTGCCCACAGCGCAAATGCACTGAAGGTGCACGATCTGGCAGCACGGCCGCTACGCTATACACTCACTCCCACCGTCTCCCGCTGGCCGCTTCTGCTACAAGGGAGCACTGCCGCCTCCTTCTGGCAGGACCCGATGATCCGCGCCATCCCCATCTGTGCCTCCACGGACTTGGGAGAGACGTAATGACGTTTCTCCCAGCTGTTTCCCATACTGCCCTGTTCCCTGCCCTGTGCCCTGGGCCGAGAGGATCTGCTTCTGCTGCTGTAGTTGGGGGAGGAGGCAGTACATGTCATTCAGCTCAGCCACTGCCTCACACACTCTCAACCTGCAGCAGCGCAGCACTGTGTGGGGTGTGCTGCAAAAAGGTGCTCAGGTGACCTTTCCCTCACCTACCCTCACTTGAGGGTGGTGAGTGGAATATAAAATAAATTGTTATTGTATATAAATATAATTATAAGTAGTGATTGGTGGGGGAGGGGGGAGGTAGAAGTTTCAAGAAAGGAAGGTTACAATATAAATGAAAGAAATTGAAAATAAAGTTGGCATAGGGATGGGGGTTATTAATGGGGAGGTAAAGTTATACATTTAGATCGAGTGAGGCATAGAGAGGGAGTTTGGGGGGGAGGCTGGGAGTATAAACCCCTTCTTCTCTATGCCTCACTCCCTCTAAATTTATTATATATATAATAAATTCACCCAGGGCCGTAACTAGCTTAATAATAGTATAGTACTCTCTCTCTCTTTATCTCTCTCTCTCTCTCAGACTCTGCCTGCATAATGTTAATAAAGGGGGACTCTGCCTGCCTAATGTGTAAAAAGGGGGACTCTGCCTGCCTAATGTGTAAAAAGGGCGACTATGCCTGCCTAATGTGTAAACAAGGGGGATTCTGCAGCCATAATGTGTAAAAAAGGGGGACTCTGCCTGCCTAATGTGTAAAAAAAGGGGACTGTGTATGCCGTTCTGTGTAAAAAGGGGACTCTGTCTGCCGCAATGTGTAAAAAGAGGGACTCTGCTGCTGTAATGTATAAAAAGGGGTACTCTAATGCTGTAATGTGTAAAAAAGGGGACTCTACCTGCCATAATGTATAAAAGGGGAGTTCTACCTGCCGTAATGTGTAAAAAGTTGAACTCTACTGCTGTAATGTGTAAAAAAGGGGGACTCTGTTGCTGTAATGTATAAAAAAGGGGACTCAACCTGCCTTAATGTGTAAAAGGGAGTTCTACCTGCCACAATGTGTAAAAGGGAGCTCTGTGGCCACGTCCCTTCCCCATTAAGCCACGCCCCTATATTTTTTGCATGCACACTGACCCTGTTTTTTATATGGGGGGGGGGGGGGGCGATGCTGATTTTTGCACACAACGCTAAAATACCTAGTTACGGCACTGCTGACAAGCTGTATTATATAGAATAAGTGAGGGGATGTGGGGATATATACGTTTTCACCACTATCTTTTCAAACTGAATTCATGCAAATCATCTGAAATATCCAGATTACAAGTGCTGTAAAGAGCTAAGAAACAACTAGTGATGTGCACCGGAAATTTTTCGAGTTTTGTGTTTTGGACTCGGTTCCGCGACCGTGTTTTGGATTTGGACGCGTTTTGGCAAAACCTCTCTGAAATTTTTTTGTCGGATTCAGGTGTTTTTTTTTTTACAAAAAACCCTCAAAAACAGCTTATATCATAGAATTTGGGGATAATTTTGATCCCATAGTATTATTAACCTCAATAATCATAATTTCCACTAATTTCCGGTTTATTCTGAACACCTCACAATATTATTTTTAGTCCTAAAACTTGCACCGAGGTCGCTGGATGACTAAGCTAAGCGTCCCAAGTGGCCGACACAAACACCTGGCCCATCTAGGAGTGGCACTGCAGTGTCAGACAGGATGGCACTTCAAAAAATAGTCCCCAAACAGCACATGATGCAAAGAAAAAAAGAGGTGCACCAAGGTCGCTGGATGGCTAAGCTAAGCGACCCAAGTGGCCGACACAAACACCTGGCCCATCTAGGAGTGGCACTGCAGTGTCAGACAGGATGGCAGATTTAAAAAGTAGTCCCCAAACCGCAGATGATGCAAAGAAAAAAAGAGGTGCACCAAGGTCGCTTGATGGCTAAGCTAAGCGACCCAAGTGGCCGACACAAACACCTGGCCCATCTAGGAGTGGCACTGCAGTGTCAGACAGGATGGCACTTCAAAAAAATTGTCCCCAAACAGCACATGACGCAAAGAAAAAAAGAGACGCACCAAGGTCGCTGTGTGACTAAGCTAAGCGACCCTAGTGGCCGACACAAACACCTGGCCCATCTAGGAGTGGCACTGCAGTGTCAGACAGGATGGCAGATTTAAAAAATAGTCCCCAAACAGCACATGATGCAAAGAAAAAAAGAGGTGCAATGAGGTATGTGTGTGACCCATGGTGTGTGTGTGCGCCACCCTCCATGTGTGTAATCCCCCTCATGTATGTCCAGAGGCAGCAGCAGAGAACACTACATCTGCAAGCAGCCCCCTCTCCTTGCAGCAGCCACCTACCCTCCCAGCATCCTCTTCCACACTGGAAAGATGGAGGGTAGATGACTGGGAGCAACGGAGACCTTCAGACTTTTTTTTTTGCCCTGTGGGGATTGTGAATGTTAAAAATCTATGGCAACTATTTTAAATTGGATACCACATTTATTGGGAGTACGCATACCCACAGTGATCCTAAATTGAGTGCGAAGACTGCAAGGTTTTCTTGCGGCCAAAACCTCAACCCTAATTGGGTGCTCCCAATAAAGGGTTACATGTTGCCAAATTTCTTGTGATCTAAGGGGGTGATTCTGAGTTGTTCGCTCGCTAGCTGCTTTTAGCAGCATTGCACACGCTAGGCCGCCGCCCTCTGGGAGTGTATTTTAGCTTAGCAGAATTGCGAACGAAAGATTAGCAGAATTGCGAATAGAAAATTCTTAGCAGTTTCTGAGTAGCTCCAGACTTACTCAGCCATTGCGATCAGCTCAGTCCTTTTCGTTCCTGGTTTGACGTCAGAAACACACCCAGCGTTTGCCCAACCACTCCCCCGTTTCTCCAGCCACTCCTGCGTTTTGCAACTCGAACGCCTGCGCTTTTCCGCACACTCCCATAAAACGGCAAGTTTCCGCCCAGAAACACCCACTTCCTGTCAATCACACTCCGATCAGCACAGCGATGAAAAAGCTTTGTTATGCCGTGAGTAAAATACCTAACTTTTGTGTAAAATAACTAAGCGCATGCGCTCTGCGAACCTTGCGCATGCGCAGTAAGTGACTAATCGCAGTATAGCGAAAATCGGCAACGAGCGAACAACTCGGAATGACCCCCTATAATCTAATCACGATTAGAGGTAATGGCATTATGTAAAATTTTGTAAAAGTGGCTCGATATGGGCAGCACAAGAGGTATAACATGCCGTGTAGCCATGGCAGCATCACTGGATGACAGAGTTGCTGTACTGCAGAGATGGAATAACAGAATGAATGGGGACTATGCAGTGTAATGAGTACGGTGGGCTGCCTGTCATGTAGGGGATGGGGCCACATGACGACACACAAATTAGGCCCACAGACATGCCGGTGTACTAGGAATCTTCCTGGAGAGCCCTATGGCCAATCCGCCCCTGGACATTAAGTTCCTAATCATTATATTAACAATTGGGAGAGCTATAGGGGGTAATTCAGACCTGATTGCTAGGCTGCGTTTTCGAACAGCGGGCAATCCGGTCCGAACTGCGCATACATATGCACCGCAATGCGCAGGCGCTTTGCATGGGTACAAAGTAGATCACCGCTCAGTGATGGGTTTGTGCGAAGGATCCATTTGCACGGGCGTTCGCAAGGAGATTGGCAGGGAGAAGGTGTTTGTGGGTATCAACTGACCGTTTTCTGGGAGTGTTTGGAAAAACGCAGGCGTATCCAAGCGTTTGCAGAGAGGGTTCCTGACGTCAATTCCGGTCCTGGACAGGCTGATATGATCGCAGCGGCTGAGTTAAGTCCTGGGCTGCACAGAAACTGCACAAAATCTGTTTGTACAGCTCTGCTACACATGCGTTCGCACACTTGCACAGCAAAAATACACTCCCCCTGTGGGCGGAGGCTATCTGATCGCAGTAGTGCAATAATCACCTGCTCGCAATCAGGTCTGAATTAGGCCCCTAATGTAAGAAAAAAAATATGAGGGGTTAAATTGCACAATAAAAACATATATCTGATCAGCTGCTAAATGTTTTTGTCCTTAATAAGCCCCTGTGTAGATGGAGCAATAAAATTATGTGTTTAAATCAAGCAATATTCTGTCACCTGACTGTAGGCTACAATGAGTTTCTTTATTTTTAGTCTTTTATCACTTTCAGATGCAAGAATATGTCCATTAATAGAGATATATTTATTGTTTATATGCAAATATATTTACCCAAGGTTATATTAATTCTCAACACATGCCCCTTACAGCATTTTTACTGTCCTTAATGGGTAATGTGCTAGTTTAGTTATACAGCCATTTAAAATAAGTCAGCCAGAGTCTAGGGATCTGTGCCAACTCCAGCACTGGAGAGGTTGTGTTGTACAGTCCCCTCATGTATTCCAAGTAAGATCGTCCTTATTAAAATTGATAACATCTGCAGAGAGCATCTGAGAGACTATTCAGGAGATCATGATCAGATAAAAAAAAGAAATAACGTTTTCCATATGTGGCTGCCAATTGTCAGGAAACGGTGAATGATGTCAGTACGATATTTGCACTTAAATTAAAAGGTAAAGTCTAGAAACAAATTTCAAACATATGTATTAAAAAACATTTTCAATTTAAGTATAAAATAAACAGTGCACATGAGAAAACATGCTAACAGTCTTTAGAATATAACTTTTATTTTGTTTCATGAAAAACGCTTTCCTTATTCAGTGTAGTATTTTCAGCATGAACATCCATATACACGTATAGTGCTTAATTGTTCCATTACTTGGCTAATTTTTAATTAGACATCTCTACTTTTCTTCCTTACTTATAGTAATGACCAACATAATAACAGCAATAGTGCTTACAATTCCATTGCCAGTGCCTAATTTAGTGAGTTAATATCTATACGTCTCATTGACTGCACCTTATTCCTGGCTCCATAGACATTCATGCTGGTTCTAAGATTTCTTTAATTACAAAATCATTTTGTTGATCGCTGGTAATCTTGTTGCATGTTCAGCTTCCGTATGCTACAACGCTCTCCCTGAAAGTATGTATTAACAGTTGGCAAGTTCAGTATGATTTACAGTAAGAAGCTCCTCAAGTCCTTCATTCACCACTATATTGAACTCCTAAGGGATCCTCCTCTCATTTCTTTTTCCTTTTAATCCAAAAAGAAAAACTAATATTATATTGACTTTAATGAGCAGCTCCTTGTGGAGTCCTGAAGCCACTGATAACTAACCAATCCAGAGTAGCTACTCTCGTATTGGTTGGAACATGAGAAAGTCGCTGTGATTAGATAGTTGTGTTTATACCCCACACATGTTGGAGAAGTAGATTTTAATACTAAGGAGGAGTAGTAGTGAACAAAGGCACCAGTGTAAGTCCAGTGACTGAACCAGAGTGCAGGGTACAGGTCCTGAAGGTAAGCACTGGAGTTATGGAGTTAGGCTTAGGCACTATGGGGAGGTTTAGGCTATGAGTAGTGATGGTTAGGGTTAGGCTGTGGGAAGCTTGGGTTAGGGTGAAGGTTAAAATATTCATTGGGATCTGTCTGCATTCTGACTGTCGGAATCCCAACTGCCGGGATTCCAATACCATCCCCTTGCAATGATGGACAGATGGTGGGTACAGTTTTACAAAGATGTATAAGTATTAAGTCTGAAAAGAGAACTGTAAATTGAACACAGGATTCAAATAAGAAGGACATGCAGATTATATGCTTTGTAATAATAACCAGCGGCGGCTTCTACTTACGGTTAGTAGGTGGGCTGCCGCTACCCCCATGGTGGGGAGAGGAGACAGCCAGCAACCAGACCCTGGTCCCAGCACCTGCGCAATGGATCCGGCAGGTGCTGGGAATGGGCCAAATCCCGATCCTGAGTGATAACGGTTGGGATCGGCAAATCTGCCATTTATAACATGTTTAATTTCCACGAAGGATCGCCGATAATCACTGGCCGCTGGCGTATCTGGTCACTGAATCGGCAGTGCCAGCGGATTTGGGAAATGTACCTCCTGATGTACAATATGGGGGCCTTAAGGCTTTTTTGCAGATCATTCAATCATAGTAAACCAATAAGAAACTTGTAACAGACTGAACTTTAAGATCACACAGTTTACTCTCGTAGAGTTTTTCCTACAACTGAGAACAAGTAACTTTGAAAGATGTTGGGTCTACAGTATGCAGCAGTTCACGACTAGAGGTTTAAGTATGCTTACAATTGTTATCAGTGTCTGGGCTTATACATCCTTATTGTGGGCAAGAATGTATACAGCTAAATGCTGTATATTGGACAAACATCATTACTAATATTGGTAGTGATACATCATATTGTTGTGGTCTGAATTTATCATGCTCTGAATTGTAAATTGAAATACTGCGCCATTGATGGTTCCTGCTAACATAATGGTGTACTTTGATTTTATAGAGTTTTAATAAAATATTTGGGTTTCAACAGCAAGCCAGTTCTTATTCTGCAAAAGGATAGTGATTATAATCTCAGAATTATAATTATAGTGTGAGTGCAATATTTAGGGCTGTTAGATTTGTGTGCTTGTATGTTCTTTTACCTACACGTTTACGCCAACAGGTCCAGTGAATAATTGACAATGGTATACAAATGTAAAGTTTGCTTCACACGTTTAGTTTTTTTTGGTCGTCACGACAATTGGGACTATTATTCAGCAAATTGAAGGTCCCAATATCTGATATACATGCTGAGCTTTTTTTTTCTTATTTACTGAGTTTCTGCAACACCGTGCTGAATTTGCATATATATCCACCAACAAGGAGGATGACGTAGCATGATGAAAACGTAGGAAATATGGTGAGATTATCAAGAATGTCCATTGCACGGGTGTAGTATGGTTTGCCGGCGGTCGGGGTACCGGTGCCGGAATCCCAACCGCCAGCATGCCGACAGCTGGGCGAGCGCAAATGAGCCCCTTGCGGGCTCGCCACGCTGCGGGCACGGTGGCACGATCTGTTCTCCCTCCAGGGGGGTTGTGGACCCCTAAGAGGGAGAAAAGATGTTGGTATGCCGGTGGTCGGGATTCCGGCGCCGGTATGGATTGCCGGGAGCCCGGCCGCCGGCAACCTGAAGACCACCCCCAGTGCACATTGCACAATATTGGGACCTTTTGGCTGATATCTTTTGTCAAGACTGACTGCTTAGATAATCAAAGGAGTGTGTTTACGGGCATGATATTTCCGATTTATCGCTGAAATAGCGAAATAGTCGTTCCTACACACTATGCAATAAAACCATTCAATGGTCCGTTTATTGTCAAATACACCCAATTATTGTATAGTGTGCAGGCTCCTTAAGCAGTACACGAAGGGTATAAAAAAAAAAATTAGGTTGTAAAAATAATATAAATTACAGAGTTGTAAGAAAAGGCCTTTTTAATAGGACAAATAATGGGTTAATGACTTACAGCTGTTCTGAGGGAATGAAGAAGAGGCTTGTCTGGGCCATGAAGTACTGCCAGTGGACTACTAACACTGGAAGAAAGTATTTTGGATCGATGAATCCAAATTTGAAATCTTTAGTTTATCACACAGGGTTTTTGTACACCATTGATTAGGTGAAAGGGTGTCTACAAATTTAAAAGGGCATTGCTTTTAATAGCAGAACACTTCCTTTAAATTATGGCCTTAAACATGCCTGGAAGCGGTGGCTTGCTTACTAAATAAACCCATGTTACACCAACTTTCAAACATGGCGGAGCAAGGATGCTGATCTGAGGGTTTTTTGTTAGATCTCGAGTCAGCAACTTGCACAGAGTGCAACAAGTGTCTTTAGTGATTTGGGGGGGACATGTACTAAGCAGTGATAAAGTGGAGAAGTGAGCCAGTGGAGAAGTTGCCAATGGCGACCAATCAGCTGCTCTGTATATTTTTATAGTATGCAAATTATAAATGCAGCAGTGATAAAGTGGAGAAGTGAGCCAGTGAAGAAGTTGCCTATGGCGACCAATCAGCTGCTCTGTATACTTTTATAGTATGCAAATTATAAATGCTACTTCAATACTGATTGGTTGCCATGGGGAACTTCTCCACTGGCTCACTTCTCTACTTTTATCACTGCTTAGTACATGTCCCCCTTTATCTACAAATAGAGGCTATTTTGATGGGTCAAAAATAAAAATTCAGTTTTGTTAAGCAGAATGATTTATTTATTATTCATTACCAGTTATTTATGTAGCGCACACATATTCCGCAGCGCAGAAGAGAATACTTGGCCATTCACATCAGTCCCTGCCCAAGTGGAGCTTACAATATATGTTCCCTATCACATGTACACGCGCACATATTCACGCTAAGGTTAATTTTTGTTGGGAGCCAATTAGCCTACCAGTATATTTTTGGATTTTTTGGATTGTGGGAGGAAACCGGAGTACCCGGAGGAAACCCACGCAAGAGAATATACAAACTCCAAACAGTTAGGGCCATGGTGGGAATCGAATCCTTGACCTCAGTGCTGTGAGGCAGTAATGCTAACCATTACACCATCCGGACTGCCCTTCTATCTTTATTTTTTTCTGCAGTGTTTCTTTGTTCTATAATTTAATTTCAGAGTATGTTGAGGCATTAAATTGTGGAAATTGCAACAAAAACGGGAAACATTAGATGTGGTTGGAGTTGTTATCACTGCGGTGCTGTATGGTAATGCAGCAGGAGGCGTCTATTACAAGCTGACGCCTCCTGCTGCAGTAGTGATCCAACCTGCATCTAGGACCTAGCATCGGATCTCTCACTCACCATTGGATCTCTCACACACTATCGCAGATTCCAGGAAATCTCTGTCCTACAATGTAGATCCCTGGCCTCTTCCATCCCCCTA
Source organism: Pseudophryne corroboree (assembly GCF_028390025.1). Lineage (NCBI taxonomy): Eukaryota > Metazoa > Chordata > Amphibia > Anura > Myobatrachidae > Pseudophryne > Pseudophryne corroboree. The sequence goes on from NC_086444.1 coordinate 211,238,212, forward strand.
AATGGCAGCAACATGCCTCTGTTTCCACAAGTGGAGGCCGTCGCCAACCCCCAGACGGCAACACACTATCAATCACTGACAGTCTACTGCCGTCCTGCTACCTTCATCGCAGAACCTGCTCGTGCACGCAATATTTCCAATAATTCATTGTAGAATACAAAGGCTCGGTGAAGGCTCTATGCTGCAAGGATCTTCCTTATTTCACGCAGCTGTTCTAAGTATTTCTATCTTCTCAGGATTAAACATGATTTATTTTTTGCCCTGTAACCTCAAAGTCATTAATTCAATAGTATTGCTGTAGTATAAAATATTTAGAATATGCAGACATTGCATGAAATTGTTTCGGCCTTTACCCACCACGTGTACACTGCACATCATAGTCTGGCACTGCCCTCAGTTATATTACAAGTCCGTATGGTTCCTAAGCACATTTCACTTGGCCTTAGAACCTAGGAAAACTAGATGAATTTGCAAAATGTGCCCTAATTAAATTTTTCTCCATATGCTCACCCTTCACTATCACCTTGTCCAGGTGGTGAGAATTGCAAATCAATTTAATTTCCCTATAGTTTTGGAAATGACATCTGTAATTGCACGGAACCTACAAGAACCTTGCCTTTAGCACTACATTTTATTGTGTCTGTTTCCCATCTACTGTATACTGTTTGCCACTCATGTGTTTGATTATATGTCGGTATCCTGCACATATTCTATTGTCATAACCATAACAACATTAGGTGCTATGTGTATGTAAGTAAATGTAATCTTGTTACAGCATAGAAATGTTTTCCAACCTGTGTTTGACCTTTATATATCCTAATGGATTTCCGCTCTCTGATGTAAAATAATAGAAACACAATAGGTGCTTCAACATTAGTGGCTGTGAATAGTAGACCAGAATTTTGCCTTTTGTGAATTTTATAATTGATTGTGTAAAACAGATTTGAGTAGTCCTATGTGTCATGTTACAATGTTATTTAATTGTGTTTTTATGCTGACAGCACAAGGCCATCAATAAAACTAAATTTCATCTGATAAAAGGTCATGATCCCTTTAATTGCTGCGAATAGCTTGCTCAGGTTTGAAAGTAATATATAACTTTTATTAGTAAGGGATTATTATTTTTTTTACATTTGATTTATGTGTTTCTCTATCAATCAAATGTTGCTTCGTAGATACATTGGGGAATGAAATGTCCCTCAAGGCTCCAGGATGGATGAATCCAGAACAAAATCCACACACAATAATATACTAGAAAGCTCAGAAAATGCAATTTACAAGTCAATTGCAGCCATCATTTATTTGTAGGTTTGATTTTTGTCACGTTGTCAATTTTCTCACCAATATAGAAGCAGACTGTCTGTCCAGGGAGATGTGTTCATTTCATGCTTAAGAACATAAAGTACTTAATTATACCAATCTTTTAATGTCTGCAGTTTCCAGAATATTTAATTTCACAGTAAATTATCAGCTGCACTATACATGTAATATACCCTTAGATCCAGAGTCTACTCACTAAGAAGTGGTTTATTAATTTATCCTAAGCAAAGATATAGATGGTTCTTAGTAGCGGGATTCTTCTAAATGGGGAGGATGGAGGCATTCGCCCTTTGACGTCAGTATAAAGGAGGCGCTGGCTGGCAGCTACCAAGGAATCAGATGCCTCTCCACAACTTGAGACAGAGCGGCTGAAGCTCAAGAGCAGCCCAGTTTTTCATCTAAAACTTTTTTTTTAGTATTTCACTTTTTTATTGTTGAAAAATAACATTTATTATAAGGAGGGGTGCTGCGGAGGTCCCAGGACTCTAATCTGGCTACATTGGGTTTATCAGGACTGGTCCTGGCGTATGGAGGATTACCCAACCCTTTGGGAAATGTGACGTGGGGGGGTTTCCAGTTGCCCAACTTCCCCCTTTCCACACAGCCTGGCCAGCGACCACTACATGCAGGATGAAGGGCAGAATGGAGCTGCTGTATATGCCCTGCGGCAGCAGATTTTCCTACCAAGTCTGCTGAGTGTGTCTGGATCTGAGTGCTCAATCATTGCACTCTGCTAAGTGGCTTACCGGGCCTGCATATGTCTGAATATCTGAATTACAGTATTACATAAGCTGCACTTTGTTTGGAGCAGACTATAGCTTGTAACATGATAATTATGCATCCTTCATGGGTTGGCACGATTGCTCTAATGCTGAAGATCAGTGATCCATCTCTCCCCTTCTCCCTGTGTTCTCCCATCCTCTATCACTTGCCCTCATACCCTGTCCATCCCTCCCTTCGTCTCCAAGCAAGGTGGTGCAGAGACTGTCTCCCACAGTATTCAAGAGCATTTAAGTGTGTTGTGGGTTACTGACTGGTGGGGAGAAATAGTATTATATGGAGCCATGGGGGCAGGGCTGCCATCAGAAATTGTGGGGCCCAGGACTGACAAAATAGGCAGGGCCCCATCTGTCCCCTATATCTAGTACCTACCCCTCTACCCAAATAACCTTTAAAGTGTTGAAATTGTGAACAGAATGGACCAAAATGAATAATGACAGAACTGTGTTCATCATGAAATGTTGGGGGGGATAGAGCAAGTTTCACAATGAGAATAATGCGTTAGTGACTAGCCAGTGGGGTAGTTCGTTAGTGCTAGTTCTCATAATTCTGGTTCACCACATCAATATGAAATTGTTTTCATTTCTGCTGCTGTACATACAGTAATCACATCAGGTACATCACTGCATACAGTATGTGACCAATGTGTTCTATCCCGGCTCAGTCTGAAAGCGCAGCTGGTAGATCTAGCAGAAATAAATGCAGATGAATGAATGCAAAACACAGAATTTATAGTTGGTTGCTGGAAGCATCTTTTTCATGGCCTAATCAAACACTTCCTTATTCCATTACAGCAGATGTCCTTGTTTGATCTATGCAGAAATTGAGTCAGCGTACTTATAATATATCTAAGTAAAACAATTAACTTATAATCAACGTGGACTGGTCGATAACTTGGGCTGACGTGCAAACAAGTAGCTCATTTATGAAAACATCTTTTTAGAAAAGGAACAATAGGAATGCTACAAGAACCATGCTATATAAGCAGCCACTAATATTACACAGGTGCATTATACACTTAGTTACTGTATCTACTGTGGAAAAAGTATTTTAAGGAGATTGTGTAAGCAACACCTATGAGCGCGGCGTTACAGTGGATGTGTACTGCTCCTGGGCATTGGTTATCAGTAGGACCTACTTGTTGCTTATAATACCTCATGGCCTGTTCATGTATTGTGTTCTACTCACATATGGTTCCATATGAGTAACCATGAAAACTTAAATTGAAATGCATGTAGCAATAGGGGTTATTGTGCCTTATAACCAATGCAGGGAAATTATCCCATTTGATTCTTTATATCTGGTTTGGGCACAGGATGCCGGCGGTAAGAAAACCGACAGCAGCATCCTGACTTGCAGAATCCAGACAGCAGCTGGTAAGTATCCCAACCCGCCTCCCCTACCCCCTATCCCTACCTGCCTGCAGCCTAACCCTAGCCCCCCCCCCATAGTGCCTAACTCTAACCTTCCCCCACCACAGCCTAAATAAACCCCCTTAGGGCCTAACCCTAACACTCCCTTGTTAGTGCCCAACTTTAAAACTTTAAACCTTCCCCCCCATCCAGCAGCCTAACCCTTCTCCCTGCAGTCTAACACTAACTTCCCCTGTACTGCCTAGGAGTACTCTAGGCGTAGGGTTAGACTTAGAGATGTGCACTTGAAATTTTTCGGGTTTTGGTTTTGGGTTCGGTTCCGCGGCCGTGTTTTGGGTTCGACCGCGTTTTGGCAAAACCTCACCGAATTTTTTTTGTCGGATTCGGGTGTGTTTTGGATTCGGGTGTTTTTTTCAAAAAACCCTAAAAAACTGATTAAATCATAGAATTTGGGGGTCATTTTGATCCCAAAGTATTATTAACCTCAAAAACCATAATTTCCACTCATTTTCAGTCTATTCTGAACACCTCACACCTCACAATATTATTTTTAGTCCTAAAATTTGCACCGAGGTCGCTGGATGACTAAGCTAAGCGACCCAGTGTCACGCAGGATGGCCCTTCCAAAAAACACTCCCCAAACAGCACATGACGCAAAGAAAAAAAGAGGCGCAATGAGGTAGCTGTGTGAGTAAGCTAAGCGACCCTAGTGGCCGACACAAACACCTGGCCCATCTAGGAGTGGCACTGCAGTGTCACGCAGGATGGCCCTTCCAAAAAACACTCCCCAAACAGCACATGACGCAAAGAAAAATGAAAGAAAAAAGAGGTGCAAGATGGAATTGTCCTTGGGCCCTCCCACCCACCCTTATGTTGTATAAACAGGACATGCACACTTTAACCAACCCATCATTTCAGTGACATGGTCTGCCACACGACTGTGACTGAAATGACGGGTTGGTTTGGACCCCCACCAAAAAAGAAGCAATTAATCTCTCCTTGCACAAACTGGCTCTACAGAGGCAAGATGTCCACCTCATCATCATCCTCCGATATATCACCGTGTACATCCCCCTCCTCACAGATTATCAATTCGTCCCCACTGGAATCCACCATCTCAGCTCCCTGTGTACTTTGTGGAGGCAATTGCTGCTGGTCAATGTCTCCACGGAGGAATTGATTATAATTCATTTTAATGAACATCATCTTCTCCACATTTTCTGGAAGTACGCCGATTGCTGACAAGGTGAGCGGCGGCACTAAACACTCTTTCGGAGTACACACTTGTGGGAGGGCAACTTAGGTAGAATAAAGCCAGTTTGTGCAAGGGCCTCCAAATTGCCTCTTTTTCCTGCCAGTATAAGTACGGACTGTCTGACGTGCCTACTTGGATGCGGTCACTCATATAATCCTCCACCATTCTTTCAATGGGGAGAGAATCATATGCAGTGCCAGTAGACGACATGTCCGTAATCGTTGGCAGGTCCTTCAGTCCGGACCAGATGTCAGCATCAGCAGTCGCTCCAGACTGCCCTGCATCACCGCCAGCGGGTGGGCTCGGAATTCTGAGCCTTTTCCTCGCACCCCCAGTTGCGGGAGAATGTGAAGGAGGAGATGTTGACAGGTCGCGTTCCGCTTGACTTGACAATTTTCTCACCAGCAGGTCTTTGAACCCCAGCAGACTTGTGTCTGCCGGAAAGAGAGATCCAAGGTAGGTTTTAAATCTAGGATCGAGCACGGTGGCCAAAATGTAGTGCTCTGATTTCAACAGATTGACCACCCGTGAATCCTTGTTAAGCGAATTAAGGGCTCCATCCACAAGTCCCACATGCCTAGCGGAATCGCTCTGTGTTAGCTCCTCCTTCAATGTCTCCAGCTTCTTCTGCAAAAGCCTGATGAGGGGAATGACCTGACTCAGGCTGGCAGTGTCTGAACTGACTTCACGTGTGGCAAGTTCAAAGGGCAGCAGAACCTTGCACAACGTTGAAATCATTCTCCACTGCGCTTGAGACAGGTGCATTCCACCTCCTATATCGTGCTCAATTGTATAGGCTTGAATGGCCTTTTGCTGCTCCTCCAACCTCTGAAGCATATATAGGGTTGAATTCCACCTCGTTACCACTTCTTGCTTCAGATGATGGCAGGGCAGGTTCAGGCGTTTTTGGTGGTGCTCCAGTCTTCTGTACGTGGTGCCTGTACGCCGAAAGTGTCCCGCAATTCTTCTGGCCACCGACAGCATCTCTTGCACGCCCCTCTCGTTTTTTAAATAATTCTGCACCACCAAATTCAAGGTATGTGCAAAACATGGGACGTGCTGGAATTTGCCCATATTTAATGCACACACAATATTGCTGGCGTTGTCCGATGCCACAAATCCACAGGAGAGTCCAATTGGGGTAAGCCATTCCGCGATGATCTTCCTCAGTTGCCGTAAGAGGTTTTCAGCTGTGTGCGTATTCTGGAAACCGGTGATACAAAGCGTAGCCTGCCTAGGAAAGAGTTGGCGTTTGCGAGATGCTGCTACTGGTGCCGCCGCTGCTGTTCTTGCGGCGGGAGTCCATACATCTACCCAGTGGGCTGTCACAGTCATATAGTCCTGACCCTGCCCTGCTCCACTTGTCCACATGTCCGTGGTTAAGTGGACATTGGGTACAGCTGCATTTTTTAGGACACTGGTGACTCTTTTTCTGAGGTCTGTGTACATTTTCGGTATCGCCTGCCTAGAGAAATGGAACCTAGATGGTATTTGGTACCGGGGACACAGTACCTCCAACAAGTCTCTAGTTGCCTCTGCAGTAATGATGGATACCGGAACCACGTTTCTCACCACCCAGGATGCCAAGGCCTCAGTTATCCGCTTTGCAGCAGGATGACTGCTGTGATATTTCATCTTCCTCGCAAAGGACTGTTGGACAGTCAATTGCTTGGTGGAAGTAGTAAAAGTGGTCTTACGACTTCCCCTCTGGGATGACCATCGACTCCCAGCAGCAACAACAGCAGCGCCAGCAGCAGTAGGCGTTACACGCAAGGATGCATCGGAGGAATCCCAGGCAGGAGAGGACTTGTCAGAATTGCCAGTGACATGGCCTGCAGGACTATTGGCATTCCTGGGGAAGGAGGAAATTGACACTGAGGGTGTTGGTGGGGTGGTTTGCGTGAGCTTGGTTACAAGAGGAAGGGATTTACTGGTCAGTGGACTGCTTCCGCTGTCGCCCAAAGTTTTTGAACTTGTCACTGACTTATTATGAATGCGCTGCAGGTGACGTATAAGGGAGGATGTTCCGAGGTGGTTAACGTCCTTACCCCTACTTATTACAGCTTGACAAAGGCAACACACGGCTTGACAAATGTTGTCCGCATTTCTGTTGAAATACTTCCACACCGAAGAGCTGATTTTTTTGGTATTTTCACCAGGCATGTCAATGGCCCTATTCCTCCCACGGACAACAGGTGTCTACCCGGGTGCCTGACTTAAACAAACCACCTCACCATCAGAATCCTCCTTGTCAATTTCCTCCCCAGCGCCAGCAACACCCATATCCTCCTCATCCTGGTGTACTTCAACACTGACATCTTCAATCTGACTATCAGGAACTGGACTGCGGGTGCTCCTTCCAGCACTTGCAGGGGGCGTGCAAATGGTGGAAGGCGCATGCTCTTCACGTCCAGTGTTGGGAAGGTCAGGCATCGCAACCGACACAATTGGACTCTCCTTGTGGATTTGGGATTTCGAAGAACGCACAGTTCTTTGCTGTGCTTTTGCCAGCTTGAGTCTTTTCATTTTTCTAGCGAGAGGCTGAGTGCTTCCATCCTCATGTGAAGCTGAACCACTAGCCATGAACATAGGCCAGGGCCTCAGCCGTTCCTTGCCACTCCGTGTGGTAAATGGCATATTGGCAAGTTTACGCTTCTCCTCCGACAATTTTATTTTAGATTTTTGAGTCCTTTTTTTACTGATATTTGGTGTTTTGGATTTTACATGCTCTGTACTATGACATTGGGCATCGGCCTTGGCAGACGACGTTGATGGCATTTCATCGTCTCGGCCATGACTAGTGGCAGCAGCTTCAGCACGAGGTGGAAGTCGATCTTGATCTTTCCCTATTTTTGGAACCTCAACATTTTTGTTCTCCATATTTTAATAGGCACAACTAAAAGGCACCTCAGGTAAACAATGGAGATGGATGGATACTAGTATACTTATGGATGACGAGCGACTGCCGACACAGAGGTAGCTACAGCCGTGGACTACCGTACTGTGTCTGCTGCTAATATAGACTGGATGATAATGAGATAAAATTAAAATATATATATATATCACACTAGTACTGCAGCCGGACAGGTATATATTATGTAATGACGGACCCGCTGGACACTGTCTGTCAGACTCAGCACTGCAGACTCCTAAAGTAAGCTACTAGTATCAAGAAGATAGAAAAGAAAAAAAAAACACGGGTAGGTGGTATACAATTATGGATGGACGAGCGACTGCCGACACAGAGGTAGCTACAGCCGTGGACTACCGTACTGTGTCTGCTGCTAATATAGACTGGATGATAATGAGATAAAATTAAAATATATATATATATCACACTAGTACTGCAGACGGACAGGTATATATTATGTAATGACGGACCTGCTGGACACTGTCTGTCAGACTCAGCACTGCAGACTCCTAAAGTAAGCTACTAGTATCAAGAAGATAGAAAAGAAAAAAAAACCACGGGTAGGTGGTATACAATTATGGATGGACGAGCGACTGCCGACACAGAGGTAGCTACAGCCGTGGACTACCGTACTGTGTCTGCTGCTAATATAGACTGGATGATAATGAGATAAAATTAAAATATATATATATATCACACTAGTACTGCAGCCGGACAGGTATATATTATGTAATGACGGACCTGCTGGACACTGTCTGCAGAATGCGTTTATAAAAACACCACACGACGAGTGTTTAACTTTTTCAGGCAGACAATCACAATATACTGGTGGTCAGCAGACAATCACAATACTGGTGGTCAGTGGTCACTGGTCAGTCACACTGGCAGTGGCACTCTGGCAGCAAAAGTGTGCACTGTACTTAAAATATGTACTCCTGCTATAACTGCTCCCCAGTCTCCCCCACAATTAAGCTGTGTGAGCAGTGAGCACTCAGCACAGTCAGATAATGATATACAGTATTACATATGATGCAGCACACTGGGCTGAGCACAGATATGGTATGTGACTGTGTCACACTGTGTATCGTTTTTTTTCAGGCAGAGAACGGATTAATTAAACTGGTGGTCACTGGTCACACTATCAGCAGCAAGTAGTACTCCTCCTAATAATATGCTCCCCAAAATTAGTGTCTCTCTCTAGTACTCTAGTCTAAACGGAGAGGACGCCAGCCACGTCCTCTCCCTATCAATCTCAATGCACGTGTGAAAATGGCGGCGACGCGCGGCTACTTATATAGAATCCGAGTCTCGCGATAGAATCCGAGCCTCGCGAGAATCCGACAGCGGGATGATGACGTTCGGGCGCGCTCGGGTTAACCGAGCAAGGCGGGAAGATCCAAGTCGCTCGGCCCCGTGTAAAAAAACCTGAAGTTCGGGCGGGTTCGGATTCCGAGGAACCGAACCCGCTCATCACTAGTTAGACTGTGGTTAGGTTATGGTTATGTTTAGTTACGCTTAGAGATACTCAACTTGTCAAAGGAAAACCACATGGTGGACTTGCTGTCAACATTTTCGCATTGAGAGTGTCCACATTTGACCTATTGACAATTTGTACCACAACCTTGATGACTGCCCCAATGTCCTCTCCCTCTCAAATTTAAGTTAATTCACAAATGCGACTAAACAAAGCAGTATTGGAGCTAGGGAGGCCAATCCCGGGATCGGGATAGGCGGGATCCCGGGATTTGGGCCCAAAAATGCCAGGATTTGAATCCCGGGATTGGAGCATCCAATCCCGGGATTCATGGGATTATACTGCGCATGCGCGGGAGGGTGGCCATAAGTAATATTACTTACCAATGTTAGGCGGGCGGCAGCCATGAACAAGTTGAACGCGGCGGCACTTCAAATGTAGCGCCGGCCACCAGCCAATCAGAGTTGGCGGACCGGCAGTCAATCAGGGAAGCTGCCGCAGCAACGGCAGCCAATCAGGAGCAACTGCTGCGGCCGCTTCCCTGATTGGCTGCCGGTCCGCCAGCTCTAGTTGGCTGGCGGCCGGCGCTTCATTTGAAATACTGCAGCGTTCAGTGTGTCCAAGGTTGCCGCCCGCCTAATAGTAAGTAGTTACTTACACCCACCCTCTCTCCGTTCGTGCAGTCAGTGGTGCTCCCTACAGCCTTCCTCCCTCCCACGCTGCTACCAACCCTCCCTGCTGCGACCTACACCCTTCCTCCTGAGTCCCGCACCGCTACCTACACTCTTCCTACCTCCTGCACCGCTACCTACACCCTCCCTACCTCCCGCACCGCTACCTACACACTCCCTACCTCCCGCACCGCTGCCTACACCCTCCCTCCAGCGCTGCTCCCTACAACTTTCACTGATCTCTACTGCAATCCCGGGAATCCTGGGATTGACCGTTTTTCAATACCGAATCCCGGGATTGAAAAAATGGCCCGGGATTGGCCTCCCTTATTGGAGCAGAAATAGAAAGTTTTTCTAAAGTGTTAGGTTGGGTCTGATAATGTGACAGTTACAGGTTTGCACAGTGTTTCTTTCCCTGCCTAGGTACACTTCTAGTTTGTGCGAGATGTCTGTTGTGTATTGTTTTAGCGATATCACATGTAGGTTTTAATTGTATGCTCAGCACCATGAAGAGTTTCTAGGAAGAAGTTCTGTTCCACTTCATGAATGTGCATGAGAAAGGAAGTGTCCAGTAATCTGTCATCTAGAATTTAGCCAGAGGTGTCCAGTAATCTGCCATCTAGAATTTAGCCAGAGGGCAGTAGTATAATAGCTTCTCTATCAGGTTCCAAGGAAGCATGAGATGACAGCAGTACCTCTTTTGGGTTGGGTATGGAATTTCAACATCCAACATGTCATCATTCATCATGTTAATGTTGACCATGTTGACATTCATCATGTAGAGTCTACATGATGTTGAAATTCCATACAGTTATAAAATGTCAACATGTTACAATGTTGACATTTTGCCATGGTGGTACAATGGTGCTTACCTTCTCTTGGCGGCTGCAGCGGCTATAGTGGGGCTTTCAGATCCTGGCGTTCATGTGACCGTCATTTCCAGCTGAGCCCTGTTGTTCTCTGGAGCTCTAGTGCCTAAACCTAACCCCACCACCCCTGCAGCCTAGCCCTAACCTCCTCTCCCCTGCAGCCTAACCCTAACCTCCTTCCCCCTGCAGCCTAACCCTAACCTCCTCCCACCTGCAGCCTAACCCTAACCTCCTGCCTACAGTCTAGCAGTAATGCCAACATTCTGACAATGTCTACATGTTACTTTTCGGCATTTTAACAATGACAACATCATGACTGCTGACGTTGTTATTGTCAACCTTTTGACAACATGTCCCTCTTTTACCTTAATTCATCCACAGCGTCCCCTTATGCCCTACACTAGGCAGTAGCCCAATGCCTCCCACTTATTTCCATCAGTCTTTCCACATGTAAAGCTTCTTACTGGGACAGGCATTTTGTTCAGATCAGTGTTGGGAGCATGCTGCTGCATGCTGCTGCCTGGTGCCTACAGCCAGGGCCGGTTCTACACCTTGCAGCGCCCAGTACGAAAGTTTCCACTGGCGCTCCCCCGCCGCGGCAAAACAATTTGCAAAAAATAGGGGCGTGGCTTCAGAGGGGAGGGTTGTAGCCACAGTTATGCCCCCAGATTTGCCCCAAGTAGTTGTGCCCCCCAGTTGATTTGCCCCCTGTAGCTGTGCCTCCAGTAGTTGTGCCCCCTGTACTTGTGCCCCCCTGTAGATTTGCCCCAGTAACTGTGCTCGCAGTAGTTGTGCCCCCAGCAGCTGTGCCCCCAGTTAATTTGCCCCCAGTAGCTGTTCCCCCTGTAGCAGTGCCCCCAGTATGTGCCCTCTGTAGATCTGCCCCCAGTAGCTGTGCCCCCTGTAGCAGTGCCCCCAGTAGCTGTGCCCCGAGTTGATTTGCCCCCAGTAGCTGTTCTCCCTGTAGCAGTGCCCCCAGTATGTGCCCCCTGTAGATCTGCCCCCAGTAGCTGTGCCCCTTGTAGCTGTGCCCCTAGTTTATTTGCCCCCAATAGCTGTTCCCCCTGTAGCAGTGCCCCAGTATGTGCCCCCTGTATATCTGCCCCCAGTAGCTGTGCCCCTTGTAGCTGTGCCCCCTGTATGTGCCCCCAGTAGTAGTGCCCCCTATAGTAGCGACGCTTTCAAATCCTAAAAGAAAAATATATATACTTACCAGTCTCGCTCCTGCTTCCGGACCGCTGCTGCTGCTGCTATCTCCGGGCGCCGGCTCCTCTCTATGGGAGAGACGTCATGACTTCTCTCCCATAACAGCGCCGCACTGACATTAGGGGTCAATTTTGACCTCTAGTGTCAGTCAGGGACGCCGGCTGCAGCGAGCGCACACGGCGCTCGCTGCAGCCGGGGAGCGGGGGAGGATTTGTAGTGGCTCTTGCCACGGCGGCGCCCTCAGGGTAGCGGTGCCCCGGGCAAAAAGCCTGCTTGCCCGTGGCAAGAGCCGCTACTGCCTACAGCCCACAAGCGGCTTACCTATTAATGACTCCAGGAAGTCCTGTGCATGGCAGCAAGCAATGTCTCTGTGACTGCAGCCACTGCCGGCCGGGTACTGCAGACTTTAGTCACCTATAAGAGTCTTACCCAGAGGCAGGGTGGCAGGAGCACATTCTCAGATATGCAGAGATAGAACTTCTGTGTAAGACCCAATGCACCACACAATACAACAATACAAGCCAAGATAAACACACATTCCAAGCAGTAGTTTATCCTATGTTTGGTTGGTCAACCTGGTGAAAAGATATTACCATTTTGACACCAATAAGTGGTTATGGGGTTAAAATACATATGATAAATATACATAACAATTCAAGTATTCTATAGATATCTTACATTTCGGATACAGCATATTACAGTTAAAATGTTTGTTACAATAATAATGGTATATAATAGTAAAAATATATAGATGGAACACAGGTTAGTTTCAGATGTATATGCAGTTATATGACATATTCATACCTCCCAACATGACCCTCTCCAGGAGGGACAAAATGCTCTGCTTCTGGACTTTTCTCTTGATTTATGATTGCCAGCACCTGTGTTGAACAGGTTAATGGATAAGAAAGGTGTTTCAGCACAGGTGATGGCAATCATAAATTAAGAGGAAAGTCCAGAAGCAGAGCATTCTGTCCCTCCTGGAGAGGGTCATGTTGGGAGGTATGATATTCATACCTCCCAACATTACCCTCTCCAGGAGGGACACAATGCTCTGCTCCTAGACTTCCCTCTTAATTTATGATTGCCCTCACCTGTGGTGAAACACCTTTCTTATCCATTAACCTGTTCAACACAGGTGCCAGCAATCATACATTAAGATAAAAGTCCAGGAGCAGAGCATTTTGTCCCTCCTGGAGAGGGTCATGTTGGGAGGTATGCATATTGCGGACTACCAGTGGCATCAGTAATGGGCCCTACAGACATGCCGATCCGCCACCGAGGTGCCCGACGGCCGATACGGCCGACGGGCGATCCGGCGACGGGGGGGCAGTGACGGGGGGAGTGAAGTTTCTTCACTCCCCCCGTCACGCGGCTCCATTGAAGTGCAGGCAAATATGGACAAGATCGTCCATATTGGCCTGCATGCACAGCCGACGGGGGACCAGCGATGAACGAGTGCGGGGCCGCGCATCGTTCATCGCTGGAGCCTCCACACTGAAAGATATGAACGAATTCTCGTTAATTTATGAACAAGATCGTTCATATCTTTCAAACAAATCGGCATGTGTGTAGGGCCTATAAGTCTGGTGACACCTGGGGGGTAATTCCAAGTTGATCGCAGCAGGAATTTTGTTAGCAGTTGGGCAAAACCATGTGCACTGCAGGGGAGGCAGATTTAACATGTGCAGAGAGCGTTAGATTTGGGTGTGGTGTGTTCAATCTGCAATCTAATTTGCAGTGTAAAAATAAAGCAGCCAGTATTTACCCTGCACAGAAACAATATAACCCACCCAAATCTAACTCTCTCTGCACATGTTATATCTGCCTCCCCTGCAGTGCACATGGTTTTGCCCAACTGCTAACAAAATTCCTGCTGCGATCAACTTGGAATTACCCCCCTGGTGCGCAAAGCATAGCACCCACCCTGAAAAGGGGCATGACACTGTGGGAAGAGACATGTACATCATTTTCATCCCTCCTTTGGATGTGCTCAGCATTCCCGGAGATACTGGGCTGCCCCCGGAGACTCTGCCTGCAGTGCCAGCTACTAGTACTCTGTGACCTGAGCTCGATGTCACATCATAATATAATAATGCAGTACCTGGCTCCCAGTCACAGCACCCCCCTAGTGACGCCTCTGCTGACTACCAAACATGTCATTAGACAGAAACTTGGACATGTATTTTTTAGCAAATTAAGGTAAACTTACCCTTAACCCAGTAATGTTTTCTTATTATTGTGAAGCTCTCTGAAGCTTTATCCGCATTGCCTAGGTGGCAAATTACATTACAGTAGGCCACACTGGAAACTTTGTGAAAGAAAAGCATGTCAAATTCCAATGTAGGAACAAGCGGTAACCGAACAATGTATTCGGACAGTTTATATAGCATGGTTTGCTCAATTGATAGAAAAAAACCAAAATATGAAATAAATAAATAAATAAAAAGATGTGTAAAAAAGAATACATTTAAGACCTGGGGGAGATGTACTGAGCAGTAAAAAGCGTAGAGACGTGAGCCAGTGGGGAAGTTGCCCAGGGCAACCAATCAGCTGCTCTGTATAATTTTATAGTATACAAATTATAAATGTTACTTTAATGCTGATTGGTTGCCATGGATAACTTCTCCACTCTTTGCACTGCTTAGTGCTTCTACCCTTTATTTAATACAGTATTTAGTTCCCATGCAAACTCATACATTTAGTCAAAGCAGCTCAAACCTTTGTTGATGATGCCATTCCATCCTACCTACACCTTTATATGAGAAAAGATCCATCATATAATCTCCGATATCACACATATACAGGGTGATTCAAAAGTCGCAGTACACCCTTTTGTTTCAAAAACTGTGCAGGAAATGGGAAAACTGAATACTCCAGTAAGGTATGGGTGAGGTGGGCTATCTTTTAGGGTGTGTACCGAACATGGGTGCCATCTTGAAATCGGCCATCTTGAATCTAAGTCAGTTTTTTTCAAATAGAACGGGGGTCGAGTAACATATCAAACAACAGAATTTGCTGAAAAGTTTAATGCTGCAAACAGATTTGAAATAGCAGTTATGGGCCCTCATTCCGAGTTGTTCACTCGCTAGCTACTTTTAGCAGAAATGCAAACACAAAGCCGCTGCCCTCTGGGAGTGTATCTTAGCATAGCAGAATTGCTAACGAAAGATTAGCAATTCTGTTATTATTAGCAGAATTGCTAACGAAAGCAATTTCCTTGCAGTTTCTGAGTAGCTCCAGACCTACTCCTAGATTGCGATCACCTCAGTCCGTTTAGTTCCTGGTTTGACTTCACAAACACGCCCTGCGTTCGGTCAGCCACTCCCCCGTTTCTCCAGCCACTCCTGCGTTTTTACCTGGCACGCCTGCGTTTTTTAGCACACTCCCTGAAAACGTCCAGTTTCCGCCCAGAAACACCCACTTCCTGCCAATCACATTACGATCAGCAGAGCGATTGAAAAGCTTTGTTCGCCCGTGAGTAAAATAGCATAGTTTTGTGTAAAATTGCTTGGCGCGTGCGCCCTACTGTGCATACGCATGCGCAGAACTGCCGGATTTAGCAATTCTGCTAAAATTAGCAGCGTGTGAAAAACTTGGATTGAGGGCCATGGTTCAAAAGGTACAACACTTTTTGTTGCAGGTAAGTGAAGATGGCTTTGAAAAAAGAGGAGAGAATTGAGGTCATTTTGATGTCTAGAGAATGAAGTTTCCATGTCATAGCTGCAGATTTTAACAACGGGCACCCAGAAAGACCTCCAATTTCACATAACACTGACAGGTGCCTAATTTCCAAATTCCGAGAAACTGGGACTGTGGCTGACAAGTCACGGAGTGGTCATCCAAAAAGTGCTACTGACGAGATAACCTCAACAATGGTTTTGGCATCCTTCATGAAGAGCCCACAACGCAGAACACAACGTTTGTCAGCAGAATGTGGAATCTGCCAGTCATCGATCTACGAATTCTTAATGCCCATCGATGGCATCCATTTAAGATCCATTCAATCTGCATACATCTGTCTGGGTCATCCTCTGCTAGGTATTGGAGTAGCTGGATCTTGAATGGATGAAATTGATGGGCATAAAGGATTCGTACAATTGATGACTGGCTGATTCTACATTCTGCTGACAAACGTCATGTGTTGCGTTGTGGGCTTTTCACTAAGGATGCCAAAACCATTGTTGAGGTTGTCTCGTCAGTAGCACGTTTTGGACGACCACTCCGAGACTTGTCAGCCACAGTCCAAGTTTCTCGGAATTTGGAAATTAGGCACCTGACAGTGTTATGTGAAATTGGACGTCTTTCTGGGTGCCCATTGTTAAAATCTGCAGCTATGACATGGAAACTTCATTCTCCAGACATCAAAATTACCTCAATTCTCTCCTCTTTTGGCAAAGCCATCTTCAGTTACCTGCAACAACAAAAAGTGTTGTAACTTTTGAACCATAACTGCTATTTCAAATCTGTTTGCAGCAATAAACTTTTCAGCAAATTTTGATGTTGTTTGATATGTTACTCGACACCCTTTCTATTTGAAAAAACTGACTTAGATTCAAGATGGACAATTTCAAGATGGCACCCATGTTCGGTACATACCCTAAAAGATAGCCCACCTCACCCAGACATTACTGGAGTATTCAGTTTTCCCATTTCCTGCACAGTATTTGAAACAAAAGGGTGTACTGCGACTTTTGAATCACCCTGTATAGTACATATCCCGCAACACAGGCTCTTTCTTTGGTGGTCATTCCGAGTTGATCGCTAGCTGCATTTGTTCGCAGCGCAGCGATAAGGCTAAAAAATGCCAGTTCTGCGCATGCGGCACAATGCACACGCACGACATACGGGCACAACGAACAATGCAGTTTTGCACAGGGTCTAGCGATGCATTTCAGTCGCAGTGGTTGCTGCAGAGTGATTGACATGAAGTGGGCGTTTCTGGGTGGCAACTGACCGTTTTCAGGGAGTGTTCAGAAAAACGCAGGCGTGCCAGGGAAAACGCAGGCATGGCTGGGCGAACGCTGGGCGGGTGTGTGACGTCAAATCCGGAACTGAATAGTCTGAAGTGATCGCAAGCACTGAGTAGGTTTTGAGCTACTCTGAAACTACACAAAAATTTTTTGCAGGCGCTCTGCGAGAAAAACGTTCGCACTTCTGCTTGGCTAAAATACACTCCCAGTGGGCGGCGGCATAGCATTTGCACGGCTGCTAAAAACTGCTAGCGAGCGATCAACTCTGAATGTCCCCCTTTGTCCCTTCTCCCACACAATTCCTAACACCCCTATTCATTTGCAGAAGTTGATCAGAAATGTCTTGAATGCTACTACAAGTACAGTAAATGTGCAATCACTTCCTTCTGTAAGAGAACTATTCCCCCTGCTCTAACTGCCATGATTATAGTGAAAATGTGTTTTGTGAAAAATGAGGAAAATATACCTAGTAGTATCTCCAACACTATAAACAAACTTCCCACCGTTTGTGCTCCATGTTTAGCTTACCACAGATCTCTCCGTCCTTTAAGTTTTGGTATCTAGTTATTGGTCTTCTTGGGCTGGATGCTGGTCCTCTCACTCTTTCATGAACATTCTGCAGTTCATGTCATCTTATGTATTTAATTTTCATAAAAGTGAAATGCTATTTGGTTACTCTATTGCAGGGCCGGCTCCAGGCATGTTCGACTGGAGCGGCCGCACGGGGCGCCACTCTTTTAGGGCGCCGCACGCTGCGGCCGCCATATTCCTGCCTGGAGCCAGCCTTCAAACTGTGTGTGTGTGCGCGCAGCGCGCTGTGCGGCGCCGGCGTCTGACGTTAGACGCCGGCGCCGCGCAGCGCAGACGGAATCGTTCATCCGTCCAGCCGCCCGCCCGCCTGCCTGCCTGCCTGGGCCCACAGCAGTACTCCCCCTCCCGGCTCCCAGCACCGCAGTCCGCAGTGACAATGCCATGTAAGTTAAAATCTGCACTGTGGGGGCATTATATATCTGGCACTGTGGGGGCATTATGTTTATTCATGTGGGGGCATATCTGCACTGTGGGGGCATTATATATCTGGCACTGTGGGGGCATATCTGCACTGTGGGGGCATTATATATCTGGCACTGTGGGGGCATATCTGCACTGTGGGGGCATTATATATCTGGCACTGTGGGGGCATAGCTGCACTGTGGGGGCATTGATTCTTGCACTGTGGGGGCATATCTGCACTGTGGGGGCATTATATATCTGGCACTGTGGGGGCATATCTGCACTGTGGGGGCATTATATATCTGGCACTGTGGGGGCATAGCTGCACTGTGGGGGCATTGTTTCTTGCACTGTGGGGGCATATCTGCACTGTGGGGGCATTATATATCTGGCACTGTGGGGGCATATCTGCACTGTGGGGGCATTATATATCTGGCACTGTGGGGGCATATCTGCACTGTGGGGGCATTATATATCTGGCACTGTGGGGGCATAGCTGCACTGTGGGGGCATTATGTTTCTTGCACTGTGGGGGCATATCTGCACTGTGGGGGCATTATGTATCTGGCACTGTGGGGGCATATCTGCACTGTGGGGGCATTATATATCTGGCACTGTGGGGGCATAGCTGCACTGTGGGGGCATTATGCTTCTGGCACTGTGGGGGCATATCTGCACTGTGGGGGCATTATGTATCTGGCACTGTGGGGGCATATCTGCACTGTGGGGGCATTATATATCTGGCACTGTGGGGGCATATCTGCACTGTGGGGGCATTATATATCTGGCACTGTGGGGGCATAGCTGCACTGTGGGGGCATTATGTTTCTGGCACTGTGGGGGCATATCTGCACTGTGGGGGCATTATGTATATGGCACTGTGGGGGCATATCTGGCACTGGGGGCATTAATGTATCTGACACTGTGGGGGGCAATAATGCATCTGGCACTGTGTGGGCACTTATGCATCTGGCAATATGTGGGCATTTATGTATCTGGCACTGGGGGGATTTATGTATCTGGCCCTGTGGTGGCATATCTGGCACTGTGCGGGCATTTTTATATATGGCACAGTGGGGACATATCTGGCACTGTGTGGGCATTTTTATATCTGGCACTGTGTGGGCACTTATGTATCTGGCACTGCGGGGGCATCATGTATCTGGCACTGTGGGGGGCATATCTGCACTGTGGAGGCACTTATGTATCTGGCACTTTGGGGGCATTTATGTATCTGAACTGTGGGTGCATATCTGGCACTGTGTGGCCATTTATGTAGCTGGCACTGCTGGGGGGCATGTCACGTGTAGCTGGCACTGCTGGGGGGCATGTCATGTAGTGTTCCCGCTAGGCGTCTGTGGCTAGGCAATGTGTCTCAGTGCTGTGCCTGGCGCAAAGTGTATAGGAGGTTCTACCTGGTGCAGTGTGTATTAGCTGCACTACTGTGTGGTGTAATGCAAATTGCCACTATTATGTGGCCACGTACCTTCCCCACGAAGTAACTCCCATTAATTTTTGCTGCGCGCCTTCGGCGCGCACTGTCAATGCTTTGACATATAGGTGTGGGAACAACAAGCAGTATGTACATCATTTTGCCCTCCTAACTTAAAAATGTGCCCTCCCTGTGATCAGCACCATGCCCTAAAAAGTGAACACTATCCTGTGTAGCTGGCACTACTGGGGGGCATGTCATGTGTAGCTGGCACTGCTGCGGGGCATGTCATGTGTAGCTGGCACTGCTGCGGGGCATGTCATGTGTAGCTGGCACTGCTGGGAGGCATGTCATGTCTATCTGGCACTGCTGGGAGGCATGTCATGTCTATCTGGCACTGCACATTATGTGTATCTGGCACTATACTGGAGACATTGTGTGTAAGGAACACTACTGTGGCTATGTGTAAGGCTGCTAATTGTGTGAAAATATTTTTACAGTTTGATGATATGAAGTTACGAGTCCACGCCCACTTTTCCAGAGGCCACACCCACATTTCCGGGAGCGCGCGCGCCTTCGGCGCGCGCATGGGGGGGGGGGGCGGCGCTTTTACATTTTCTCGCTCAGGGTGCTAGTAGGCCTGGAGCCGGCCCTGCTCTATTGCAGGGGTAGGCAACCTGTGGCATGCCAGTTGTAGTGGAACTATACATCCCAGCATGCCCTGACACACTTTTACTGCTAGGGCATGCTAAAACTGTTGCACTGCATGCTGGGACCTGTAGTTCCAACTGGTGTACCACAGTTTGCCTGCCCCTGCTACTGCACATTGCCTGATAACTAAGCTGAATCACCTCCCCCTTTCGCCCATCTTGCCTTCTGTATCCCCCTTGCCTTAAAATTGATATAACTCTAAATAAACAGTTTATTAAAAAGAAAGAAATATATCAAGAAAGGTTAAATGTCAGATACAGTAAACTGTGCCTGGATGTTTTAGCACTGTTCTTCACTGGGCTAGATCAGTGGTTGCCAACCTCGGTCCTCAAGTACCCCCAACAGTTCATGTTTTCCAGGTCTACTCACAGGATTGCAAGTGAAATAATTTGCTCCACCTGTGGTTTTTTTTTTAAATGTGTCAGTGAGTAATGAATACACCTGTTCAACTGCTAGGTGACCTGGAAAACATGAACTGTTGGGGGTACTTGAGGACTGAGTTTGGAAACCACTGGGCTAGATGCATCATCGCTTTGAGAGTGATAAAATGGAGAAAGGAAAAGTGCCAGGCAATCAGCTCATAACTGCCATGTTATAGGCTGTGTTTGAAAAATGGCAGTTAGGAGCTGATTGGCTGGCACTTTTTCACTCTCCATTTTATCACTTTCCAAGCGACGATGCATTATTCTTGGTTAGACTTTAAAGACTAGTAGGTCTATTCATGAAGCAGGGAAAATAGTGGAGAAGTGACCCTGTGGAGAAGTTGCCCATGGCAACCAATCAGATGCTCCGTACAACTGTATAATATGCAAATTATAAATGTTACTTCAATGCTGATTGGTTGCCACGGGCAACTTCTCCACTGGCTCATTTCTCCTCACTTTTCACTGCTTCATGAATAGACCCCTAGATTTTCTAACAAAACCATGTTTTTGCCCTACAAACACATTATTTACTATCCTGTGGTACAGATGATGAAAGGCAAATTACCAGAAATGTGTAGTGGTGTAAAAACCCTAAGATACAGTAACCTGCAGTTTATGGAGAACAGTCATTATTCTGGTGGGTTGACAGCACACCATACCAATATAAAGTATTGGCCCCTCCTAGTACTCTTAGGGTGTGTATACACCATACTTGCCTACCTGACCCTCTCCATGAGGGAGAAAATGCTCTGTTCCTGGACTTTCCTGGTAATGTATGATTGCCATCACCTGTGGTGAAACACCTTTCTTATCCATTGACTAGCTCACCACAGGTCATGACAATCATACATTACCAGGAGAGTCCAGGAACAGAGCATTTTCTCCCTCATGGAGAGGGTCAAGTAAGCAAGTATGGTATACACACGGTGAGATCCTTGCTATGCCCGATTTTCACTTGCGATTTCCCTTGGACTCCCTGGAGCCCAGATAGCATAGATTTTGACTAACTTTTCTTGAGATATGGACTATGTGTGCTTACGATTTTGGCTTATGTGAGATTTTGGCTTATGTGAGATGTCATTGACATGTGAGATGAACTAGATAGTACACCGATCTAGCAAGGATTGACTTGCCTGCGCAGTCTATCTTTTCTTGCGATGCCGACCTGGCGGGACCGCGCATCGGGATCGAATCGGGATCGCAAGGTGACTTTCACCGTGCGTTCTGCACTAACTTTTCTTGCGATTTTGACTATATAGTAAAAATTGAAAGAAAATATCTCACCGTGTGTACACACCCTTAGCCTTGGCGATGTGATTTGCTATGACATGCATCATCATGGCTCCACAGCCTCTATGTGATGCATCAATTTGTCATATGGTGGGCCCATGATGATTATGTGAATCACATGACCACATCTCCTAGACTTGCCACCTTGTCCTCCCCACCAAGAGCCAGAAAGAGTGCAGTAAATAATTTGTCTTTTTGCTTTTAGGCAGGAGAAATTGAAGGATAAAACTGAATCCCCTCTTATCACATACACATATATGCTTTTCTATAATGGGTGCAATGTGTGCAGTGCACACGGTCCCCTGGGTTCGGGTTCCTAGTGATTGGCGCATGCGCAGTTGACTCTGCTGTCGGAGAGGAGGGGGCCTGCAACAGACACTGCACGTGGGCCCTCTCCTCTCTTAAAACACCCTGCATGCACATGTATATATAAATGATCCTTTCAGGAAGTTTTTGTATGTGTTCTTTTTGAGTTTATTTTAACTATAATAAATTGCTGTTTCTTATAGAAGCCACCAGTGGCGTAACTACTGCCCCCGCAGTCCTCGCGGTGGCTTGGGGGTGAGGGGCTGCGGGGGCGCCAATGATTTAGCACAGATTGACATGCGGACGAGCGTCCACATGTCAATCTGCGGTCTCCTCCCTCCGCTGCTGTGTTGGAGGGACACGGAGGGCACAGCGCGCGCCTCTCCCGTGTCCCTCCTGGCTCTCCGGCCGGTCTAATAAAGGAAGTGCCGTTCGTGAGCTCTGATTGGCTCACGAACCGGCACTTCCTTTATTAGACTGGCCGGAGAGCCAGGAGGGACACAGGAGAGGCGCGCGCTATGCGCTCCGTGTTCCTCCAACACAAAGGAGCGGTGGGGGTGGGGGCAGGCACTGGGGGCATATGTGGCACTGGGGGGGGGGTATATTTGGCACTGGGGGCATGTACCTGGCACTGTGGGGGAATATCTGGCACTGGGGGCATATGTGGCACTGGGAGCACCGCCCTAGCAACGAGCACTACCCCCTAGCAACGAGCATGACACCCAGTGCATGAAACCCCTGGCAACGAGCATGACACCCTGAGCATGAAAATCCCTGGCACCATGATGGAACCAAGAGCATGAAACCCCTGGCAACGAGCAGGTAATTTAAAAGTAATTAGAAGCCTTACTGTAGAACTTAATGTGTAATGGGCATTACGGTGTGTGGCATAACGTATCACGGACATTGCGGTGTGTGTCATAATGTGTCAGGCATTACGGTGTGTTGTATACTATATCACGGGCATTGTGGTATGTGGTATAATGTCTCAGGATCATTGCGGTGTGTGTCATACTGTGTCACAGACATTGTATGTGCTATAATGTATCAGGGGCATTGCAGTGTGTAGCATAATGTATAACGGGCATTGCGATTCCTGTCATAATGTGTCACAGGCATTACGGTGTGTGGCATAATGTGTCGGGGGCATTACAGTGTGTGCATATTGTGTCATGTGCATTATTGTGTGTGGCATAATGTCTGAGGGCCTTTGTAGTATGTGGCATAATGTATACTGGGCATTACTATTAGGAGGAAAAATGACAAATAATGTAAGGGGCACGAATCAGGATTATTTTTCTTTCCTGTGGTGGCTAACGTCTGGGCGTGCAGGTTGCAAAACTGGGGTATAATGTAGTCTTTTCCTGCAATGCCACGCCCCTTTATGCGAAGCCATGGCCATTTAAACAAAGCCACTCCCCTTTTTTGTTTGTCCCTTTACTAGCGCCTTCTATAATAGAAGGGACATTGTTTGGCTATATGCTGCTACTGTGCTACCTTGTTATGATTGTTGGTTTTCAAAACATACTGTACTTGGAGAAAAAGGCACGGTATTGAAGCAAGTCTAGTACAGAGCTGTTGGAGTCCTCAGCTCTCCATTAACTTTTAAGCACTGGGCACTTGAAACATGTTGAGAAAAACAGTATCATCGATTTGAGTGATGGATTCTAATCATGGCATTTTAGAAATTGGCACTTACAGAATTCAGCCAATATTCTCTACAGTAAAAGATTTACTCAATGAGCTGAAACATCACCACTCTTCAAGGATTCCCACTACACTATAAGTTATTGCTGTATTGATGTTTTAGCACTGCACATAAAAGTATTGCTAGCAATCCAGCCTGTAGAAATGAACAATATTCAGCACTAATATACCACGCATCTGTCTGTTGCTTGATTTCTCCCTGCAGCAGTGGTAATAACCAAAACAATAAATCCAATATAGGTGAACACTTTTCCTATACAATTAAATAATTACTTGAGGGGTTCAGGGAAAACTGCCTAAGCAAACTTTTATTTAATAAATTCCCAAATGCTATAACTTATCTGTGTCTTGCTGTTTCTAGATGGTTATATGTTAGAGATGGAGGAATGGGCGTTCCAAATAAATGCCAGCGATATCATATATTAGATGATTAGGATATTAGATATCAAGCAGCCTTCTGAATGAAGGACATTGTTAATTATTATTTGCTATTAATATCAGGGAGTGATTTCCATCCTTTCTCTGCCCTTTAGGAAGTACCAGGTTTGGCATGTTTCTCAGTTCTATGTTACTGAGGGGCCTATTTATCTGAAGATGGCATTAACTTGTCTTACCTATGGGCAGGGCTGGCTCCAGGCCTACTAGCACCCTGAGCAAGAAAATTGGAAAAGTGACCCTCCCCCATGCGCGCGCCAAAGGTGTGCGCGCTCCTGGGAAAGTCGGCGTGGCCTCGCAACTTCATATTATCAAACTATAAATAAATATAGTTTTACACCCCCTCTACGCACACAATTAGCAGCCTTACACATAACAGCCACAGTAGTGTTCCTTACACACAATGTCTCCAGTATATTGCCAGATACACATAATGACCCCAGTAGTGCAGTGCCAGATAGACATCATATGCCCCTAGCAGTGCCATATACACATGATATGCCCCCAGCAGTGCCATATACACATGATATGCCCCCCAGCAGTGCCAGATAGACATCATATGCCCCCCAGCAGTGCCATATACACATACTATGCCCCCCAGCAGTGCCAGATAGACATCATATGCCCCCCAGCAGTGCCAGGTACGCATGATATGCCCCCCCCCAGTGCCAGGTACGCATGATATCCCCTTCAGCAGTGCCAGATACACATGATATGCCCACAAGCAGTGCCAGATACACATGATATGCCCACAAGCAGTGCCAGATACACATGATATGCCCCACAGCACTGCCAGCTACACATGAATGATATGCCCTGCAGCAGTGCAAGATAGACATGATATGCCCGCCAGCAGTGCCAGCTACACATGATATGCCCCTCAGCAGTGCCAGATAGACATGATATGCCCTACACCAGTGCCAGATACACATGATATGCCCCGCAGCAGTGCCATATACACATGATATGCCCCCCACAGTGCCATATACACATGATATGCCCACCAGCAGTGCCCCCTACACATGATATGCCCCCCAGCAGTGCCAGCTACACATGATATGCCCCCCAGCAGTGACATGTAGACATGATATGCCCCCCAACAGTGCAAGATAGACATGATATGCCCCGCAGCAGTGGCAGATACACATGATATGCCCACCAGCAGTGTCAGATACATATATGCCCCCAGTGCCAGATACATATATGCCCCCAGTGCCAGATACATATGTCCCCACAGTGCCAGATACACGTCCCCACAGTGCCAGATACACTGCAACAGAGGCTGAACTACCATTGGTGCAGCAGGTGCATTGTACTGGGGCCCCTGAGGACTAAGGGGCCCACTGCTACCTAGACATGTCCCCACAGTGCCAGATACATATATGCCCCCACAGTACCAGATACATATATGCCCCCAGTGCCAGATACATATATGCCCCCAGTGCGAGATACATATGTCCCCACAGTGCCAGATACACGTCCCCACAGTGCCAGATACACTGCAACAGAGGCGGAACTACCATTGGTGCAGCAGGTGCATTGTACTGGGGCCCCTGAGGACTAAGGGGCCCACTGCTACCTAGACCAGCAATGAGATATCCCCAGGCCCCCTGCAGACCATTTTCAACAATGCTGGATGAATGGCCCAGTGCAGAGAGCAGGGTGAGCCCCACTGCCTGAGGGACCTGCGCCTTACCTTCGGAAGGTAGGGCTGACCTTGTGTGTGCCGGACTGATAGAGGAGCCCTGCCACCTAACAGCGCTGATGATCACAGTTACATACTGCCTCTACTTAACAGACAGCTGTATGTTTCTTCTGATTCACTGCTGTTTGTGAATTAAAGGCAGCTCACCACTGGTGTAACTGGCACTGTCAGAGTCTGCCTGACCGTGTGCCAAACTGAGGAAAGAACAAGGGGGGGGGGTGCCTCCCTGCAGCGCCTCCCCCCGCTGCCGCAGACATGTTACCCCGATGCCAGCACCTCCCGCCGGCCGCCGATCAATGCTCCCCCGCCACCCGCAGCACCTCTCTTCCTGCTGCCTGCGGCTCCACACAGGTCCCCCGCAGCCAGCCCCTCCCACTCACGGCCTGGGGACGGCCAGGCACCTCTCTCCCTGCAACGCCTCCCCACGCTGCCGTAGACATGTCCCCCGCAGCCTGCTCCTCCTGCCATCCGCTGATCAATGCTCCCCTCGCCACCCGCAGCACCTCTCTTCCTGCTGCCTGCGGCTCCACACAGGTCCCCCGCAGCCAGCCCCTCCCGCTCACGGCCTGGGGACGGCCAGGCACCTCTCTCCCTGCAACGCCTCCCCACGCTGCCGTAGACATGTCCCCCGCAGCCTGCTCCTCCTGCCATCCGCTGATCAATGCTCCCCTCGCCGCCCGCAGCACCACTAGTCTCCTCATCTTTAAAAAAAAAAGTCGGATTGAGATTGTCGAAAACGGGGCTAAAACCTGTCAGGTTTGGCCCCGCTTCCGACAATGTACGCTGATCGGCGGCTGAAGCCGCCGATAAGCGTGCATTCCGACAGTATTCCGACAAGTCGGGTTTCCCGACTTGTTGGAATAAACGGGGCACTAATGAATAGGTCGGAACCCCTTCCGACCTAAAACTGTCGGAAGCTGCCGTCTTTCCGACAAGAGGGCAGCTTCCGACAGTTATTGAATATACCCCTATGAGTGCTTTTAAGCCTTAAGGAAATTAATTAAAGGGTGTATCTCATACAGTCAGCTATCACTTTATTACGTAATTACACAAGAAAGGATCAAGGTTAATGTGATGTAATAGAGGTTTTAAGAAGAACAACAGGAACATAAGTTTCATTTTAAATTTAGGAGTGGGGTTCCCTGTGTTGGTGGTGACTCGTGCTGTAGTCTAAATGATTGGCTGATCTTCTGCTAGAACCGGCTTAATGATGGTACTCATTACATAAGGAAATCCCATATTAACACAGGAACATATTGCCATGTGAACCCTTTCCAAAACTTCTATTACCAATTAGCCAAAAATGAAGATAATTTTT
This sequence comes from Pseudophryne corroboree, assembly GCF_028390025.1. Classification (NCBI taxonomy): domain Eukaryota; kingdom Metazoa; phylum Chordata; class Amphibia; order Anura; family Myobatrachidae; genus Pseudophryne; species Pseudophryne corroboree. Next base: position 211,265,366 of record NC_086444.1, read on the forward strand.
ACAGTGGAACCCAAAGAAAATGTTTGACCACAGTCAGAAGTCACATTTCAGTTCTGGGGGAGACATTCTGTACCTGAATTAAAATTGTAATTTATAAGAGAACGCAGCTTTTCCAAGGATACAGAAGGCAAGAACAACGAGATGTAACATAATGCCACGGTTGGGATCCGGTCTGAAGATCGACAGTGTCTAGGTCGACAATGTTTAGGTCGACCAGTATAGGTCGACAGTCACTATGTCGACATGGATGGAAGGTCGACAGGGTTTCTAGGTCGACATGTGCTAGGTCGACAGGTCTAAAGGTCGACATGAGTTTTTCACATTTTTTTTCTTTTTTTCAATTTTTTCATACTTAACGATCCACGTGGACTACGATTGAAACGGTAAAGTGTGCTGAGCGAAGCGAAGGCACCATGCCCGAAGCATGGCGAGCGAAGCGGTGCACTAATTTGGGATCCCGGTCACTCTACGAAGAAAACGACAATAAAAGAAAAAAAAAATCCTCATGTCGACCTTTAGACCTGTCGACCTAGCACATGTCGACCTAGAAACCCTGTCGACCTTCCATCCATGTCGACCTAGTGACTGTCGACCTATAGTGGTCGACCTAAACATTGTCGACCTAGACACTGTCGATTTGATGAACCACACCCGCCACGGTTGTATTGTATGCTCTGTATATGAGTGATATTTCAGCCTTTTTTTTTTTTTAAATGAAACAGTATTTATGGCCACCAGTGTATACATAATTACATATAGATTAAAACAATAAGAAAAAGACTATGAGTGCTGTTAAACCTTAAGGAAATACATTTAAGGGTAGATCTCATACAGTCAGCTATCACTTTATTACCTTATTACATAAGAAAGGATCAAGGCTAATTCTGAGTGTATCTGTTATGTGAATGTTTGGGATATTAGCATGTAACCACTAGTTACGGGGGGTGTAGTATGGTATGCCGGCGGCCGGGATCCTGGCGGCCAGCATACCGGCGCTGGGATCCTGACCGCCGGCATACCGACAGCTGGGCGAGCACAAATGAGCCCCTTGCACGCTGTGGGCTCGGTGGCGTGCTACGTGCACCACGCTATTTATTCTCCCTCCAGGGAGGTCGTGGACCCCCAAGAGGGAGAATAGTTGTCGGTATGCCGGGTGTTGGGATTCCGGAACCGGTATACTGAGCGCCGGGATCCCAACAGTCGGCATACTGAATACCACTGGTTAGGGGAGCTACTAGAAGTACAGTATGTAGAATATTGGACTGATTTAAAGTGCCAGAGGGTTCCTCATTTTGGAACCTTAAAGTTTCCCCGTCCCTAAGTGGACATTACCTTGAAACTTGAAACACATTATGGGGCAGATTCAATTAACAAGGGAAGCCACCAGAACAAGCTACAGTATCTTCTATGTGTTAACTACAGAAGGCAGATTCTGCTTGCAGTCCATAGAGGTGCGCACAGAACCTGTCTGCTGTTATATCCAGAAAAACGCACAATGTGAGTTCCGAGGGCAGCTCATGTGAAAATGAACTCTGCACCTAGAAATATAGGCCCTCATTCCGAGTCGTTCGCTCTGTAATTTTCTTCGCATCGCAGCGTTTTTCTGCTTAGTACGCATGCGCAATGTTCGCACTGCGACTGCGCCAAGTAATTTTGCTATGAAGATAGTTTTTTTACTCACAGCTTTTTCTTCGCTCCGGCGAACATAATGTGATTGACAGGAAATGGGTGTTACTGGGCGGAAACACGGCGTTTTATGGGCGTGTGGATGAAAACGCTACCGTTTCCGGAAAAAACGCAGGAGTGGCTGGAGAAACGGAGGAGTGTCTGGGCGAACGCTGGGTGTGTTTGTGACGTCAAACCAGGAACGACAAGCACTGAACTGATCGCAGATGCCGAGTAAGTCTGAAGCTACTCTGAAACTGCTAAGTAGTTTGTAATCGCAATATTGCGAATACATCGTTCGCAATTTTAAGAAGCTAAGATTCACTCCCAGTAGGCGGCGGCTTAGCGTGTGTAACTCTGCTAAAATCGCCTTGCGAGCGAACAACTCGGAATGAGGGCCATAGATGGGTTTTTATAGTAAATAATGATTAGTGACAGTCAAACAGATAAGTATATGGAAGAGAAATGTAACAGAACTAAAGATATTAGAATTGTTTTCCCCTATGGACTTCTTGTCGATAAGGTTATTTATTATTTATTGGGTCAAACCTGCCTAGTAATGCCCCAAACCAAGCCTCCAGAATGTAGAGACTAATACCCCTTTCAGACATCTTCCAAATTCCCGGGATTTTGCACATGAACGTGCATCAACCCAGGATTTTGGTATGTCTGAAAGGCACCAACCTGGGAGCCTGTACTTGGGTCGCTAACCCTGCAATTGACCTGGGATTTTACAGTGTCTTTCTTCTCGGGTTGGCTTCCCGGGTTAAGTCAGAATGGCGCTACCTGGGAATTTGCTCTCTGGCTGCATTTAAACTGTTTTCATTGGCCAGGAAGGGTCACCTGATCAAAATAAAAAAATAAAAACAGCAGCGCTCAAGCGAACAGAGGTGAATAATTGGAATGGAGAGCTCAAGTTTATATATAATATAAATTAATTTATTAAATTCACACACAGACACATATAAAATGTGGGCAGTAAAAACACATATGGATAAAACAAATTATACCTAAAAATAGGATTTACTGGTTCATTAAGTCCTTGACGCGTCTTGTCGCTAATCACGTGACTTTCTCAAAAGGCATAGCAAAGGCAAAGGTATGCCTTTTGAGAAAGTCACGTGATTCGTGACGAAATGCATCAAGGACTCCTCCTCCAACTACTACACTGGTTCATGACTTAGTCCAAGCAGTTCTTACTACCCGCTCCGTCAATATAGAGGCGGTTACTACCCGCTACATCAATATAGAGGCGGTTGCTCTGGCTGCCTGCTGATGACGTAGAGGGACAGATGCCACAGCCACCCATGAGAGGAACACAGAGCTGTGCTGTGAAGTGTGCCAGTGCCAGAGGGTGCCAGTCAACAGATGCCTCACAGGTACACAGAGCTGTGCATAGATGTGTGCCAGTGCCAGAGGAACACAGAGCTGTGCAGAAGTTTGCAGAGAAGTGTGCCAGTGCCAGAAGGTGCCACTGAAGAGACTGCCATTCTGTTCATTATGTCTCACTGGAAGGAGGAGAAGGTCCTGGAGCACCTCTGCCTGCCCGCACCCTGCTCCCCTGGCTGCAGCAGACGCCTTGGCTGTGTGGGCGTGCGCTGCAGCCGGCTCCAGCGACAGACACTAAGGGTCAGTATTGACCTCTAGTGTCTGTGCGGCGCTGCTATGGGAGAGCCGGCGGCCAGATGGAGCAGCAACAGCGATCGGGAAGCAGGAGCGGGGCAGTGGTAAGTATTGTTTTTTTTTATTTTTGTGTGTGCACAACTACTGGGGGCAAAGAAACGGGGCACAACTACTGGGGGCAAAGAAACGGGGCACAACTACTGGGGGCAAAGAAAGAGGGGGCACAACTACTGGGGGCAAAGAAACGGGGCACAACTACTGGGGGCAAAGAAAGAGGGGGCACAACTACTGGGGGCAAAGAAAGAGGGGGCACAGCTGCTGGGGGCAAAGAAACGGGGCACAACTACTTGGGGCAAAGAAACGGGGCACAACTACTGGGGGCAAAGAAAGAGGGGGCACAACTACTGGGGGCAAAGAAAGAGGGGGCACAGCTGCTGGGGGCAAAGAAACGGGGCACAACTACTTGGGGCAAAGAAAGAGGGGACACAGCTGCTGGGGCAAAGAAACGGGGCACAACTACTGGGGGCAAAGAAAGAGGGGGCACAACTGCTGGGGGCAAAGAAATGGGGCACAACTACTGGGGGCAAAGAAAGGGGGCACAACTACTGGGGACAAAGAAATGGGGCACAACTACTGGGGGCAAAGAAAGAGGGGGCACAACTACTGGGGGCAAAGAAAGAGGGGGCACAACTGCCGGGGGCAAAGCAACAGGGGGCACAACTACTGGGGGCAAAGCAACAGGGGGCACAACTACTGAGGGCAAATCAACTGGGGGGCACAACTACTTGGGGCAAATCTGGGGGAACAGCTTCGGGGAACATAACTGTGGCCACACCCCTCCCCTATGAGGCCATGCCCCTATTTCTTTTGCGCGCACAAACTGTTTTGCCGCGGGGAGGGGGGGCACCAGTGGAAACTTTCGCACTGGGCGCCACAAGGTGAAGGTGTAGATCCGGCCCTGGAGCTACTACATGTGAGGGGTGGAAATAAAATAACAAATTCCAGGGACTGTTAAGGATGCCATGATCTATGGCAACATTACAAAGATCCTGTCCAGCAGAGGTATTGTGAAGACACAACAGTATGTTCTAACTAACTAAAGTCCCTTAAGAAACAATATAGCAAGGTCCATGACCACTATAGAAATCACAATGGTATGGGAAGGATGGAGTGGCCTGTATATGATTTGTGCAGTACCGTTTTTGGCCATACAGCAATATGCAATCCCATTGCCCTATCTTCATCTAGTGATCCTGGCACGCTGTCTGCAATACCGTCAGCCACAGCTTCATCGCCTGCAGAGTGCAGCCAGCACAGCATCATCGTAGATCCTATTTGATGATGATCCAGACGATGACTCAGATGTCACCATCATCGATCCAAACAAGGCCACAGATATGAAAGCATCGTCGCCATAGGTGTGCGCAGGGGGGGTGCCTGGTGCGCACAGGCACCCCCTAATGTCTGGCACCCCGATCTCACATGCCTGATGCAGCGATCGCCAAGCAGGCTGATTACTGTCCCCTCTGTGCTGCACCCTGTCAGGACTGCATTACTGACCGGATGCCTGGGTTAATCAAGGGTGCCACTGCCACCGGCTTTCAAACTCCCGGCTCCACCTCCATGTACAAAAACAGCGTGATGTGATTACGTCATGCTGCTCGCATGCCCACCCGCCACACCCGCCACATGCCCACCTCTCTTCTTCTATTCTATGCCAATGCCAGCCACTGATGCGGATCAGCATGCAGCCAGCGTTCCTCTTAAGAAGACAAATTCAATACTGGCAGGCAGTCGGCAGCAACATTGACACGTCACTCGTTTTTCCAGCAGCAGCAGTACTAGTCTGCGACTGTCAGTGTCAGTGGGTGACTGACTTGTAAGTAACTGCTGCAGCTTGCAGGGGAAAGAGAGAGGGAGCCAGACCAGGCTGAGGAGGAGCACTGTAATTGCAGTGAGTGCCATCAGGGGTGTTTGTTTGGTGCACACCACAACATCTAACAATGTATCTGCTTTATTAGGATTGGTACAAGGGTGGATATTTTATATTGCGTTGACTGTCAATAGATGGTGCTAGACACGCCCAAAAGGCGGTGCTAGACACACCCCTCTGACGGTGCACCCCCTAAAAAAATGTGCTGCGCACGCCTATGATCATCGCAGAGCAAGGGGGACGAGTCCCAACCACATACCCTGGGAGACAAACCTACCTTTCACACAAACAGTAAGTTTCCTGTATTATCATAAATAAAAACTCAGTGTTGCTATGTTAAATAATGTGCTATTCATTTTTGGTAATTATTGGTACAAGTGTTGCCTAGTTGCAGGGTGTTAATATTTTTGAAGCAATTTTTCTTTATTGAAGAATGTGCAGATTACAAATCAAAGATAGATTTGATAGTGATATACATCAGAGACATATTTAACATATAGTATATGTCAATAGTTTTACGTAGTATATTAACAGTAATGACTATGATATTATGTGACTTAGGGGGACATTTACTAAGCAGTGATAAGAGCGGAGAAGTGAGCCAGTGGAGAAGTTGCACATGGCATTGGCAACCAATCAGTACTGAAGTAACATCTATAATTTGCATACTATAAAATGATACAGAGTTGCTGATTGGTTGATGGGGCAATTTCTCCACTGGCTCACTTCTCCGCTCTTATCACTGCTTAGTAAATGTCCCCCTTAATAGGGTGTTAATATTAAACTGTACCTGTTGCTGCGTACAACTTGTGCTAGCATATGGTAACCGCAAGCACAAATGCATGAATATTTTTGATACAAGAGGATGCAAGATTACCAGTGGTGCAAGCTGAAAAAATACAGGTACTGTGTGCGCGCACATGCCAAAAAATGGGTGTGGCCAAATGCCACATGGGGCATGGCCAATGAAAATGGCGGCGTGATACACATATGGGGGGGCAGATACACAAATGACACCAATAGTGCCAGATACACATATGCTCCCACAGTGCCAGATACGCCCCCACCATGCCAGATATGTTCCTACAGTGCCAGATGCACAAATGCCCAACAGTGCCAGATGCACAACCGCTCCACGGTGCCAGATGCACAAATGCTCCATGGTGCCAGATGCACAAATGCCCCACGGTGTCAGATGCACAAATGCCCCACGGTGTCAGATGAACAAATGACCCCAGTAGTGCCATATATGCCCCCACAGTGCAAGATACACATTGCCCCAGAGTGCCAGATACACATTGCCCCACAATGCCAGATATGCCTCCACAGTGCCCCCACAGTGCCAGATATGCCCCCACAGTGCCAGATACACATGCCTCCACAGTGCTAGATATGTCCTCACAGTGCCAGATACACATATGCCCCAAGAGTGCCAGATATGCCCCCACTTTGCCAGATACACATGCCCCCACTTTGCCAGATATGCCCCCAAGTTGCCAGATATGCCCCAACACTGCAACTCTTGTTTGTTTTTATTTGAATTTTGGTGATTGATGGGGGAGGGGGGGCACCACTGGACTTGCACATAGGCCCACTAATTTCTGGAGTAGTACTAGGTAATGAATCTCTAAATACTGGACCTCTCGGTCTATTCTTCAATGTATTCTCTGAAAATGCTGAGGGAGAGTGAGCTTTTTGCACTTAATTGGATGTCAAAACAAAGGAGGTGGGAGACTGGGCTTGATGCGCATACTGGTGAGTATCCCAAAAGAGGTGGGAGACTTGTCTTGCTGCATATACTGGGGAGTAGCCCCAAAAGAGATATGAGACTGGGCTTCCTGTGTATACTGGGATGTAGCCCCAAAAGAGGCAGGAGACTGGGCTTGCTGCGTATACTTGGGAGTAGCCCCAAAAGAGGTGGGAGACTGGGCTTGCTGCGTATACTGGGGAGTAGTGTCAATAAAGCGGGGATGTGCTGCTGTCAGTGAGGCGAGAATTTGCCACAGTCAGTGAGGCAGGGAGGTGCTGCTGTCAGTGAGGCGGGGATGTGCCGCTGTCAGTGAGGCAGGGATGTGCTGCTGTCAGTGAGGCGGAGATGTGCTGTTGTCAGTGAGGCAGGGATGTGCTGCAGTCAGTAGTCTCCCTGTATTGTGTACAGTTGGATTTGTTTACATATTGTCATGTGACAGTTGGAAGTGTGCGGTAACTCTGGGAACTGTGTGGTCATAGAGGAAAGAATGCAGTCATGTGATTTAATGTGTCCAATAATGGTAGTGAGTTTTTATTGTCATTATACCATGCCATTATATATACATTTGAGCGTGGCTACATCTGTGTATATATATATATATATATATATATATATATATATATATATATATATATACATACATTTATATAAATATATAATGGCATGGTATAGTGACAAAAAACTCACTACAATTATTGGACACATTAAAAAACAATGTATATACTGTCCAATTTGGTCACACTATACAGTTTTTTTTAAAATGTAAATATAAATTATTATGCATTTAAATCTAATTTGGAATTTGCACAAAATGAGTACAAACCTTTATGGCCAGACATGTTATCTAGAATAGATAATGTCCTGAGGTTGAGCATTCAGTGTCCTGGCAGCCAGCCATCAGGCAGGTAACAAAACTGAAAGCTCCAGTCCCAGGGGGGATTATGAAGACAGGAGGAGTTTCCCTGAAGGAGGAGCCGAGGGGGTATCTATCAGGCTGTATGTCTGACTGTATGCAGCCTAACCCTCAGTGGCGCACCCAGGGGGGTTTCCAAGCACCCAGAAACCCCCCTCCACCCACACAAAAAAAAAAAAAAACTTTTTTTTTTTTTGCTGCATGAGTATTATTAATGGCTGTCTAGTGTCCTCTGCAGCTTGCTGTCTTCCTGGTGGCACTTGTAAGTGCTTAATAAAAGTTTACTTTTTAGTTTAATTATAGTACATATATATCCATGTGCATACATATATACACACATGTATATACATACATATAAACACACACAGATATGATATATATATATACATGCGTATATATACGTGTAATGTATATGCAGTGTATATATATATATATATACATATGTATGTTTAATATGCTATGTGTATATGTATGTATGTATAATATATATATATATATATATATATATATATATAGGTGTATATACGGTATATATATGTGTGTATATATACAGTATATATATACATATATACACACAGACACGCTAATTTTACGGACCCAGCATATACTGGGTCACCTCAGTCCCCACCCCAGTGCTTGGCTCCACCCAGTTCTGGAAACCCCCCCATGCAAATCCTGCGTTTGCCACTGCTAACCCTCAATTCAATCACTGCTATTCAGGACAGTAAACAAGTTACTTAATATACAGTTATATAATAAAAACAAGTCACTCTGACCCAGACAGTGGTTATACACAGTGCCAGATTAAGGTCCACATGGGCCTGGAGCTGAAATTTATGAAGGGCCTATTTTGTGCCTTAGCAGGATGTGTGACAAGCGCTGTGGCGGTATGACTAGTCATGTGAGGGTGTGGTGTGGGTGTGGTCTACATAAGGGGCGTGGCTTTCTCCATGATAAATGTAGCTAGTGTCTACCTTCAACCACTTAATAGTGCAGCTATAACAAGAAAATATTTGTGACCACCATATAATAGAAAAAAACAATTCAGCAATGATGCGCAATTAAATCTTCTGGGCAGCCACAGAGCACACACAACAGAGTGTCTTTCTGCTGCGGGGTACACTGGGCTCCACAAGGAATAACATCAGGGTGTAGAGTAGGATCTTGAACCGAAGCACCAACAGGCTCAAAGCTTTGACTGTTCCCAAGATGCACAGCGCCGCCTCCTCTATAACCCCACCTCCGTGCACAGGAGCTCAGTTTGTAATTTGGTGCCATGCAGTAAGCAGGCTTAAAACTAGAGATAAGTGGGTTCGGTTCCTCGGAATCCGAACCCCCCCGAACGTCACATAATTTTACACGGGTCCGAGGCGGACTCGAATCTTGCTGCCTTGCTTGGTTAACCCGAGCGCACCCGAACGTCATCATCCCGCTGTCGTATTCTCGCGAGATTCGTATTCTATATAAGGAGCCGCGCGTCGCCGCCATTTTTACGCGTGCATTGGAGATGATAGGGAGAGGACGTGTGCAGCGTTCTCTCAGTTGTGTTCAGTGTGCTGCAAATATCTGTGCTCAGTGTGCTGCAAATATCTGTGCTCAGTGTGCTTGCAAATATCTGTGCTCAGTGTGCTGAAAATATCTACGTTCTCTGCCTGAAAAACGCTCCATATCTGTGCTGCATTGTAGTATATAGTAGGAGGACAGTGCAGAATTTTGCTGTCCAGTGACCACCAGTATTATATCAGTACGGTACAGTAGTCCACTGCTCTACCTACCTCTGTGTCGTCAAGTATACTATCCATCCATACCTGTGGTGCATTTTAGTTGTTGTGCGCAGTAGTAAGAGGACAGTGCATAATTTTGCTGACCACCAGTATATAATATATAGCAGTACGGTACAGTAGTCCACTGCTCTACCTACCTCTGTGTCGTCAAGTATACTATCCATCCATACCTGTGGTGCATTTTAGTTGTTGTGTGCAGTAGTAGGAGGACAGTGCTTAATTTTGCTGACCACCAATATATAATATATAGCAGTACGGTACAGTAGTCCACTGCTCTACCTACCTCTGTGTCGTCAAGTATACTATCCATCCATACCTGTGGTGCATTTTAGTTGTTGTGCGCAGTAGTAGGAGGACAGTGCATAATTTTGCTGACCACCAGTATTTAATATATAGCAGTACGGTACAGTAGGCCATTGCTATTGATATATTACTGGCATACAATTCCACACATTAAAAAATGGAGAACAAAAATGTGAAGGGTGAAATAGGGAAAGATCAAGATCCACTTCCACCTCGTGCTGAAGCTGCTGCCACTAGTCATGGCCGAGACGTTGAAATGCCATCAACGTCGTCTGCCAAGGCCGATGCCCAATGTCATAGTAGAGAGCATGTAAAATCCAAAAAACAAAAGTTCAGTAAAATGACCCAAAAATCTAAATTAAAAGCTTCTGATGAGAAGCGTAAACTTGCCAATATGCCATTTACGACACGGAGTAGCAAGGAACGGCTGAGGCCCTGGCCTATGTTCATGGCTATTGGTTCAGATTCACATGAGGATGGAAGCACACATCCTCTCGTTAGAAAACTGCAGTGCCACTCATAGATGGGCCAGGTGTTTGTGTCGGCCACTTGGGTCGCTTAGCTTAGTCACACAGCGACCTTGGTGCACCTCTTTTTTTTCTTTGCATTATGTGCTGTTTGGGGACTAGTTTTTAAATCTGCCATCCTGTCTGACACTGCAGTGCCACTCCTAGATGGGCCAGGTGTTTGTGTCGGCCACTTGGGTCGCTTAGCTTAGTCACACAGCGACCTTGGTGCACCTCTTTTTTTCTTTGCATCATGTGCTGTTTGGGGACTATTTTTTAAATCCGCCATCCTGTCTGACACTGCAGTGCCACTCCTAGATGGGCCAGGTGTTTGTGTCGGCCACTTGGGTCGCTTAGCTTAGCCACACAGCTACCTCATTGCACCTCTTTTTTTCTTTGCATCATGTGCTGTTTGGGGACTATTTTTTAAATCTGCCATCCTGTCTGACACTGCAGTGCCACTCCTAGATGGGCCAGGTGTTTGTGTCGGCCACTTGGGTCGCTTAGCTTAGCCACACAGCTACCTCAATGCACCTCTTTTTTTCTTTGCATCATGTGCTGTTTGGGGACTATTTTTTAAATCTGCCATCCTGCCTGACACTGCAGTGCCACTCCTAGATGGGCCAGGTGTTTGTGTCGGCCACTTGGGTCGCTTAGCTTAGTCACACAGCGACCTTGGTGCACCTCTTTTTTTCTTTGCATCATGTGCTGTTTGGGGACTATTTTTTGAAGTGCCATCCTGTCTGACACTGCAGTGCCACTCCTAGATGGGCCAGGTGTTTGTGTCGGCCACTTGGGTCGCTTAGCTTAGTCACACAGCTACCTCATTGCACCTCTTTTTTTTCTTTGCATCATGTGCTGTTTGGGGACTATTTTTTAAATCTGCCATCCTGCCTGACACTGCAGTGCCACTCCTAGATGGGCCAGGTGTTTGTGTCGGCCACCTGGGTCGCTTAGCTTAGCCACACAGCTACCTCATTGCACCTCTTTTTTTCTTTGCATCATGTGCTGTTTGGGGACTATTTTTTAAATCTGCCATCCTGTCTGACACTGCAGTGCCACTCCTAGATGGGCCAGGTGTTTGTGTCGGCCACTTGGGTCGCTTAGCTTAGTCACACAGCGACCTTGGTGCACCTCTTTTTTTCTTTGCATCATGTGCTGTTTGGGGACTATTTTTTGAAGTGCCATCCTGTCTGACACTGCAGTGCCACTCCTAGATGGGCCAGGTGTTTGTGTCGGCCACTTGGGTCGCTTAGCTTAGTCAGCGACCTCGGTGCAAATTTTAGGACTAAAAATAATATTGTGAGGTGTTCAGAATAGACTGGAAATGAGTGGAGATTATGGTTATTGAGGCTAATAATACTATGGGATCAAAATTACCCCCAAATTCTATGATTTAAGCTGTTTTTGAGGGTTTTCTGTAAAAAAACACCCGAATCCAAAACACACCCGAATCCGACAAAAAATTTTCAGGGAGGTTTTGCCAAAACGCGTCCGAATCCAAAACACGGCCGCAGAACCGAATCCAAAACCAAAACACAAAACCCGAAAAATGTCCGGTGCACATCACTACTTACAACAGGGGGGCAGCTCAGGCAGCCCTTAGAAAGCTATTTTCAGAAGAAAAGAAGACTTCAAGGGCTGCAGCAGTGTTAGATGTCAGTCAGACATCCCCTGCTGTAGCTCCATCACTCTCCCAGCGGCGCTGAATACTCCCACACCCTGGTTACCGGGTAACTACAGCGGAGGCACCGGTGTTCTTCTATGTCAGTCACAGACTCGCCGCTGTCTCTTGGATCACATGGCCGCATACAGGGGGAGGTAAAGGGTCTCTTTGGACCGCTGTAATCGCGATCCGGCGTGACCTGTGGGAGGCGGACTGCACGTGCTGGCGTGGACACTGTAAGGGGCAGCCGCTCCACTAGTCATTGGGACACTGGGCACAGGTTGGTTTTCTCTCTAAAACCATTTATTAACAGCCCGCAGAGCCTGGTGGGGGAGCCAGCAAGGGGAATAAGGCCTGACCTGTAGCCCCTCCCCCAGCCCCAGGGCGCCATTTAGGCAAATGTACCTACAGAAGCTAATTCTGGCCAAATGGGACGGCCTGCCTCACCGGATCAGATCTCAAATGGTCTCCTTGTCTCCGGAGGTCCGACTGTCACTCAGCTGGTGGCTTCAGGACCAACATTTGAGCAGGGGTCGTTCTTTTTGGATCTCCAACTGGGTCCTTCTGACGACGGATGCCAGTCTGAGAGGTTGGGGCATAGTGTTGGAGCAACACTCCCTTCAGGGTCGCTGGACCAAGGAGGAGTCTCTCCTACTGATAAACATTCTGGAATTGCGGGCGGTGTTCAATGCACTGAACTTGGCCCAGCATTTGATACAGAACTGAACTGTTCAAGTACAATCGGACAACGCCACCACAGTGGCTTACATAAATCATCATGGCGGCACTCGAAGCCGCATGGCAATGAGGGAAATATCACAAATTCTTCAGTGGGTAGAACGCCATCTGCCAGCCATATCGGCAGTATTCATTCCGGGGGTCCTAAACTGGGAAGCGGACTTTCTCAGTCATCAGGACGTACACGCTGGAGAATGGAGCCTCCATCCAGAGGTGTTTCAACTTCTCGTTGACAAGTGGGGCCTTCCAGATGTGGACCCGATGGCGTCTCGACACAATCACAAGGTTTCGGTCTTCGGAGCAAGGACAAGGGATCCTCAAGCAGCATTCGTGGATGCACTGGCAATTCCATGGGACTTTCTGATGCCGTACGTGTTCCCTCCAGTGTCACTCTTGCCCAGGGTAATATGGAAGTTCAAGCAGGAAGGAGGAATCCTGCTTCTGATCGCTTCGGCGTGGCCCAGACGGCACTGGTTCTCCGATCTACAGGGCCTCTTGCTGGTTCGTCCCTTTCTACTTCCACAACGACCAGACCGCCTCGTTCAGCGTTCTTGTGTTTACCAGGACTTGACCCATCTGGCTTTGACGGTGTGGCTCTTGAAGCTTCCGTCTTGAGGGACAAGGGTTTTTCTGAGGCGGTCATTCAAACTATGTTGAAGGCCCGTAAGCCAGCTTCTGCTCGGATTTACTATAGGGTCTGGAATTCTTATTTTACTTGGTGTGTATCACTGACCTGGTTTGGGAGTGTTGTGGACTCGGGGTTTCTACCGATGACCGGGAAGCGGAACCGCAACTGGGCCGCAGCAGAGATGGCTGAATGTAGGTTTTCTTCATGCAGGATTTGGATGACAGTCAGGAGGCATGTGTGGATGCGGAAGGTCTCCTGAAAAGACAAGACTTGAAGAGGTGCTGATGAATTTGGTGAAGAATACCGTGAGCTCACCGAGAGCGATACTGAGGAGCTGGGAGACACTGAGGTGCTTGGAGATGCTGAGGAATTTGGAGGTACTGAGGTGCATGAAGACGTTGAGGTGCTTGGAGGCACTGAGGTGCGTGGAGACGCCGAGGTGCTTGGAGGCACTGAGGTGCGTGGAGACGCTGAGGTGCTTGGAGACACTGAGGTGCGTGGAGACACTGAGGTGCTTGGAGGCACCGAGGTGCGTGGAGACGCTGAGGTGCTTGGAGGCACTGAGGTAGGTGGAGACACTGAGGTGCTTGGAGGCACTGAGGTGCGTGGAGACGCTGAGGTGCTTGGAGGCACTGAGGTGCGTGGAGACGCTGAGGTGCTTGGAGACGCTGAGGTGCTTGGAGACGCTGAGGTGCTTGGAGGCACTGAGGTGCGTGGAGACGCTGAGGTGCTTGGAGGCACGGAGGTGCGTGGAGACGCTGAGATGCTGGAGACTGTGAGACGGAGGACCCGCTGACTGCTGGAAACACTGGAGACTGTAGGACAGGAAACACATTTGCACAAGGGAGCCCTGAAGACTCTCACTAAGGAGAGACGATACTCAGGCGCCGGGCTCTGTCCGGCGTCCACCTTTGAATTCCCTGCCTTCCTCCAATTGGTGGAGGGGAGCCAGCGACGTCACCCGCCCACCACCCACGTGACAGCCAGGCGCAATTGCGGCGCCCACGCTCCAAGGAACCGCCGGGAGCAGCGCCGCCAGACGCCGGGACCCAGCGACCACCGGAGGCGGGGACCACCAGGAGGACCAGCGGACATGCAGGGGTAAGCGCGGCGGCCGCTGCCCCTGGCGTGTAACAGTACCCCCTCCTCCAGGAGTGGCCCCTGGACACTTCCCGGGTTTCGTTGGATGTTTGGAATGGAAGATCCGAAGTAGTCGAGGAGCAGTGACTTCGGAAGCTTTTACCCAACTTCTTTCCTTAGGACCATAGCCTTTCCACTCCACTAGGTACTGAAGATTCTTATGGTAGTAGCGGGAGTCTAGAATCGTTTTGATCTCAAACTCTGTTCCACCTTCGGTCTCCACCGAGACCGGACTAGGAGACACTGACTGGAAACGATTTAAAATAAGAGGCCGGAGGAGAGAAACATGGAAAGAATTTGGTACACGAAAGTGAGAGGGCAAACCCAATTTACAGACTACAGGGTTTAGTACTTGTAAAACTGGGTAAGGTCCAATGAATCTTGGAGCAAACTTCATAGCGGGCAGTTTTAGACGGAGGTTGCGGGTGGAGAGCCATACCCTGTCGCCAACTTTGTATTGAGGAGCTGCTCGTCGTTTTTTGTCTGCAAAGAACTTGTATCGAATGGAGATTTTATTGAGATTAGCATGAACCTTACTCCAAATTTGACTGAAGTGCCGAAGAGTGGAAGTAACAGCAGGAACATCCTCTGAAGGAAGGAGTGGTAATTCTGGAATTCGTGGATGGAATCCATAATTGATGAAGAATGGGGACTCACCCGTGGAAGCGTGAAACAGATGGTTATGGGCGAACTCAGCCCAGGGTAACAGCTCCACCCAGTCGTCCTGTGAAGGAGAGAGATAAATGCGGAGAAATGTCTCTAAATCCTGGTTGACTCGTTCGGTTTGCCCATTGGTTTGTGGATGATAAGCAGATGAAAACTTGAGTTTTATTTGCAATGCTGAACAGAGAGCCCTCCAAAACCTTGCAGTGAACTGTACCCCTCGATCAGAAACTATTTCCTGAGGTAACCCATGCAAGCGAAAGTGTTCTCGGATAAATAGTAGAGCCAACTTGGGAGCCGTTGGTAGACCTGACAACGGAACAAAGTGTGCCATTTTTGAGAAGCGGTCAATAATCACCCAGATGGTATTGCAACCCTTGGAGAGAGGTAATTCGGTAATGAAGTCCATAGAAATATGGGTCCATGGTCTCCTAGGAATGGACAGTGGATGAAGCAAACTGGCAGGAGGCAAACGAGGAGTTTTGTGCTGAGCACACTGTGGACAAGAGTTGACATAGTCTTGTATATCCCTCCTCATGGTGTTCCACCAATATGTCCTTCGTAGAAACTCGAACATTTTCTGGGCTCCCGGATGCCCGGAGAACTTGGATATATGGGCCCACTGCAGTAACTTTGGTCGAAATTCCACTGGTACAGACATTCTCCCAGGAGGAGGTCCTAGAGAAGTGGGAGCTGCGGAAATGGAAACTGGACTGAGAATTAGACTCTTCTCAAGGGAATTATCTTCATCTGAGGCCGTTAGGGAACGGGACAGCGCGTCAGCTTTGGCGTTGAGAGTCCCAGCCCGGTACTTAATAACAAACGAGAACCGAGTGAAGAAGAGCGCCCATCTAGCCTGACGAGGGTTTAGACACTGGGCAGTTTTGATATACAGCAAGTTCTTATGATCGGTGTAAATAGTAATTAGATGTTTAGCACCTTCCAATAAATATCTCCATTCCTCCAAGGCAGATTTTATTGCCAAAAGTTCCTGATCTCCAATAGTGTAGTTTCGTTCCGCAGAGGAGAACTTCTGAGAATGGAAACCACATGGATGCAACTTTCCATCAGAAGAATACTGTGAAAGAACGGCTCCAATGCCGACTGAGGAAGCATCGACTTCCAAGAAGAATGGTTCTGAGAAATTTGGCTGTTGGAGTACCGGAGCTGACATAAAAGCTGACTTCAACCGGGCAAATGCTACTATGGCTTCTGAAGACCACAGACTTGGATCGGATCCCTTTTTTGTCAATGCAGTAATGGGTGCAACAATGGTGGAGAATCCCTTAATGAATTTTCTGTAGTAATTTGCGAAGCACAGGAATCTTTGTACTGCCTTGAGAGAGAGAGGCTGAGTCCAATCCCGAATGGCCGAGAGTTAATCCAGATCCATGCGAAGCTCCGTGCCTGAGATGACATAACCGAGAAACGGAATTGAAGGGACCTCAAAGGTACATTTGGAAATTTTGCCGTAAAGACGATTTCTTCGTAGGCGGGAAAGTACCTCTTTGACCTGTACTCGGTGCTCTGCAAGATTCTTGGAAAAAATCAGAATGTCATCCAAATACACCACTACACTTTGATATAACATATCTCGGAAGACTTCGTTTACAAATCCATGGAAAACGGCAGGAGCGTTACTGAGACCGAACGGCATTACCAGATATTCGTAATGCCCGTCCCTGGTATTGAAGGCAGTCTTCTATTCATCCCCCTGTCGAATGCGTATAAGATTATAGGCTCCTCTCAAGTCGAGCTTCGTAAACACATGGGCTCCACGAACCCTGTCAAATAGCTCCGTGATTAGTGGCAAGGGATATTTATTCTTAATGGTAATATCGTTTAAACCACTATAATCGATACATGGTCTTAATCCCCCGTCCTTCTTCTTCACGAAGAAGAAACCCGCTCCAGCCGGGGAGGTAGAGGGACGGATGAATCCATTAAGCAGATTAGACTTAATATATTCCGACATAGCCTGGGTCTCAGGTAGTGACAAGGGATACGTGCGCCCCCGGGGTGGCATCTTCCCTGGGATAAGCTCAATGGGACAGTCCCAGGGTCTATGGGGTGGTAACTGATCAGCCGCCTGTTCAGAGAAGACATCCGCGAACTCCCGATAGATCTTCGGAATGAGGTCTTCATCCGACCTGGAAGACGCACGGAGCGGATAAACGGGTGTGATGCAACTAGAGTGACAGAAAGAGCTCCAGGACAATATTTGCGACGACTTCCATTCGACGTGAGGGTTATGAATTTTGAGCCAAGGCAACCCCAGGACAAGATCGTGGGGCATCTCCGGAATCACTAGGAACTCTAAACGCTCTTGATGTAGAGCTCCGACCTGTAGCTTGATGGGCTTTGTACGACTTGTAATAAGACCATTGGTTATTTTGGTACCGTTGATAGCAGTCAGCGTAATAGGTCTTTTGATAAACTGCAGCTCTACACCCAGCCTCTGAACACAAGAAAGAGAGACAAAATTCCCTGCAGCCCCAGAGTCCAATAAGGCATTAAGAGGTTTGGCAACTGACTCAGAAAACAGAGATACGGAGAGTAGACAATCCACCGTCGGAGAAGATTTGGTCATGACCCCCAACTTGACTCCTCCAGAACAAGCTAGGCCTGCCCGTTTCCCGGACGGGATTTACAGAACTTGATAAAGTGATCTGCGGCTCCACAGTACAGGCATAGTTTACCCTCACGACGGCGCTGTCGTTCCTCCGGAGACAGTCGAGATCTGTTAATTTGCATGGGCTCGTCCGGACATGGTACAACCGCTTGCCTCGGAGGAAGAGGCCGAACCCTGGACCGATCCGACCGACTACGTTCACCACCACGCTCCTGCATGCGGAGGTCTACCTTGACGCAGAGTGAGATCAACTCTTCTAGTGGATCCGGCAGATCCCTAGTGACCAGCTCGTCTTTCAGACGATCCGAGAGCCCGTTCCAAAAGGCGGCCCTGAGAGTGTCATTATTCCAGCGTAGTTCTGAGGCAATGGTCTGGAAATGAACAACGTACTGCCCCACAGAACGGGAGCCTTGACGAACACGAAGCAAATCAGAAGAAGCGGCGGTTGCCCTGCCGGGCTCGTCGAAGATTCTCCGGAAGGACGTGATGAAATTGGTGTAATTGGAAACCAATGGATCAGATCGTTCCCATAACGGAGACACCCAATCCAACGCTGACCCTTCGAGCAGGGAAATAATATACGCCACCTTAGACCGATCCGTAGGGAAATTATGAGAGAGAAGCTCGAAGTGCACCTCGCACTGGTTTAAAAAACCACGGCAATTCTTTGGATTCCCATTATAGCGGGAAGGAGTAGGAAGCTGAAGGCGTGACCTGGTACCGGCCGGAGGTTGGATGTTACTGGAAACGGCAACTGGAGCAGTTACGGGAACTGAAACCGGAATTACGGAAGCTAAGGATGCTTGAATTTGATCCAGTCGGCCGGACAATTCCTGGAGATATTGCATCACCTGGCCCTGTGTCGCCTCCTGAGTCTGAACTCGGGAAGCCAAACTTTGGATGGCGCTCGACTCTGTGTTCCGATCCCCCGGGTCCATGTGGCCTGAGTATACTATCACTGACCTGGTTTGGGAGTGTTGTGGACTCGGGGTTTCTTCCGATGTCCGGGAAGCGGAACCGCAACTGGGCCGCAGCAGAGATGGCCGAATGTAGGTTTTCTTCATGCAGGATTTGGATGACAGGCAGGAGGCACGTGTGGATGCGGAAGGTCTCCTGAAAAGACAAGACTTGAAGAGGTGCTGATGAATTTGGTGAAGAATACTGTGAGCTCACCGAGAGCGATACTGAGGAGCTGGGAGACACTGAGGTGCTTGGAGATGCTGAGGTATTTGGAGGTACTGAGGTGCGTGAAGACGTTGAGGTGCTTGGAGGCACTGAGGTGCGTGGAGATGCTGAGGTGCTTGGAGGCACTGAGGTGCGTGGAGACGCTGAGGTGCTTGGAGGCACTGAAGTGCGTGGAGACACTGAGGTGTGTGGAGACGCTGAGGTGCTTGGAGGCACTGAGGTGCGTGGAGATGCTGAGGTGCTTGGAGGCACTGAGGTGCTTGGAGGCACTGAGGTGCGTGGAGACGCTGAGGTGCTTGGAGGCACTGATGTGCGTGGAGACGCTGAGGTGCTTGGAGGCACTGAGGTGCGTGGTGACGCTGAGGTGCTTGGAGGCACTGAGGTGCATGGAGACGCTGAGGTGCTTGGAGGCGCTGAGGTGCGTGGAGACGCTGAGGTGCTTGGAGGCACCGAGGTGCGTGGAGACGCTGAGGTGCTTGGAGGCACTGAGGTGCGTGGAGACGCTGAGGTGCTTGGAGGCACGGAGGTGCGTGGAGACGCTGAGATGCTGGAGACTGTGAGACGGAGGACCTGCTGACTGCTGGAAACACTGGAGACTGTAGGACAGGAAACACATTTGCACAAGGGAGCCCTGAAGACTCTCACTAAGGAGAGACGATACTCAGGCGCCGGGCTCTGTCCGGCGTCCACCTTTGAATTCCCCGCCTTCCTCCGATTGGTGGAGGGGAGCCAGCGACATCACCCGCCCACCACCCACGTGACAGCCAGGCGCAATGGCGGCGCCCACGCTCCGGGGAACCGCCGGGAGCAGCGCCGCCAGACGCCGGGACCCAGCAACCACCGGAGGCGGGGACCGCCAGGAGGACCAGCGGACATGCAGGGGTAAGCGCGGCGGCCGCTGCCCATGGCGTGTGACAGTGCGCATCTCATAATCATGACGTTTTCAAGTTTAGTACGGCTAAACTTTTGGCCTTCCTACAGCAGGGCCTGGACTTAAGCCTTCGTCTGGCCTCCCTCAAGGTTCACATTTCTGCCTTGTCAGTTTGGTTTCAGAGAAAGATTGATACCCTACCTGATGTTCATACTTTCACTCAGGGTGTGTTGCGGATTCAGCCTCCTTATGTACCGCCTGTGGCCCATTGGGATTTGTCGGTAGTTCTGGAGGCCTTGCAAGAGTATCCATTTGAACCTCTTGCATCTGCAGACCTTAAGTGGCTTTCCCTTAAGGTTTTGTTTTTGCTGGCCATTGCCTCGGCTAGAAGGGTCTCGGACTTGGGTGCCTTGTCCTGTAAGTCCCCCTACCTGATTTTTCACCATGACCGGGTGGTTCTTAGAACACGCCCGTGTTATTTACCCAAGGTGGTATCTTCCTTCCACCTTAACCAGGAGATTGTGGTTCCGGCCTTTAATTCTCCTGAGTTGTCCTCCAAAGAGCATTCTTTGGATGTGGTACGGGCTCTCCGTATCTATGTGAAGAGAACTGCCTCTGTTAGGAAGTCTTATTCTCTCTTTGTACTGTTTGGATTTCACAAACGTGGCTGGCCTGCTAACAAGCAGACCTTGGCCAGATGGATTAGAATGGTGATTGCACATGCTTATGTACAGGTCAGGCTGGTCTTCCAGCTCCTGCTACCATCAAAGCCCATACTACTCGGTCGGTTGGACCTTCTTGGGCGGCCCGCCGTGGTGCGACCCTTGAACAGTTGTGCAAGGCGGCTACGTGGTCCTCAGGGAACATGTTCATAAGGTTCTATGCCTTCGATACTTCCACCTCCCAGGATGCTTTCTTTGGACGCCGGGTTCTTGTGCCCGCTACAGTGCGTCTCCTCCCATAAGTAACTGCTTTAGGACATCCCCGATGTTGGGGGTGATTTCGAGTTGATCTCTAGCTGCCGTTGTTCGCAGCGCAGCGATCAGGCTAAAAATCTGCATTTCTGCGCATGCGTATGGGCTGCAATGCGCACGCGTGTCGTACGGGTACAAAGGGGGTCATTCTGAGTTGATTGCTAGCTGCCGTTGTTCGCAGCGCAGCAATCATGCTAAAAATCGGCATTTCTGCGCATGCGTATGGGCCGAGGTGCGCACGCGCGACGTACTTTCACAAAAAACTATGCAGTTTCACACATGGTCGAGCAACGCTTTGCAGTCGCTCTGCTGATCGGTGAGTGATTGACAGGAAAGGGGCGTTTCCGGGAGTGTGCTAAAAAAGGCAGGCGTGTCACCTAAAAACGCAGGCGTGCCTGAGGAAACGGGGGAGTGGCTGGCCGAATGCAGGGCGTGTTTGTGACATCAAAACAGGAACTAAACAGTCTGAAGTGATCGCAAGGTAGGGGTAGGTCTGCAGCTACTCAGAAACTACATGAAAATATTTTGGAGCAGTTCTGCTAACCTTTCGTTCGCACTTCTGCTAAGTTAACATACACTCCCAGAGGGTGGCGGCTTAGCGTGTGCACTGCTGCTAAAAGCAGCTAGCGAGCAATCAACTCGGAATGAGGGCCAAAGCCCGTAGTAGTTGTGCACAGGTTGTAGCGAAGTTTTCAGTCCCACTGACGGCCGCAAGATGATTGACAGGAAGGGGGCGTTACTGGGTGTCAACTGACCGTTTTCAGGGAGTGTTTGCAAAAACGCAGGTGTGTCTGAAAAAATGCAGGCATGGCTGGGCATTCGCTGGGCGGGTGTATGACGTCAAATCTGGACACGAATAGGCTGAAGTAATCGCAAGCGCTGAGTAGGTTCAGAGCTACTCTGAAACTGCACAAACTTTTTTTGCAGAGCTCGGCTGCACATGCGTTCGCACTTCTGCTAAGCTAAAACACACTCCCCAGTGGACGGCGGCATAGCATTTGCACCGCTGCTAAAATTAGCTAGTGAGCGATCAACTCGGAATGACCCCCGTTATTCGTTGTGGAACCCGGTGTACCCCGCAGCAGAAAACGAGATTTATGGTAACAACTTACCGTTGCTAAATCTCTTTCTGCGAGGTACACTGGGCTCCACAAGATGCCCACCATGACGCACTTCGCTTCTTTGGGTTGGTATGGCATTAGCTGCTGACACCCTCTCCTGTACTAAGTGTATGGTGTGTGTGGCTACTAACGTTTGTCGTCTCTGTTACCTGCTACTGCGTTGGACTGGTTAACTAAACTGAACTCCTGTGCACGGAGGCAGGGTTATAGAGGAGGCGCCACTGTGCATCTTGGGAACAGTCAAAGCTTTGAGCCTGTTGGTGCCTCGGATCAAGATCCTACTCTACACCCCAATGTTATTCCTTGTGGAGCCCAGTGTACCTCGCAGAAAGAGATTTAACAAAGGTAAGTTCATACTCGTTATTCCACACACTACAAAAACAGATTTGGAAAAAAAGATTATTGTGTGCAGACCGAGCGCCCCTCAGATATCACATAACAACAAGAGAATAAAAATAGTACCAGTCACCCTGATTGATGTAATTGTCCTCAATGCATATAGGCGGTGAGAAAATGAACAAACTTTCTTAAATCAACATCTGTCCCAAGGTGTTTCAGGATTGCTTACGTGAACCTGAAAGATATGTGTCTCTTTTCCCCAAAATGAATGAGGTACAATAGAGACACTAAAAAGCACAGACCATAGTGCAACACAATTAAAAGTAAAAAAAGGGATGTTTAATGCTACAAATTGCACTCACAAATGTCAATTTGTAGCATTAAACATCCCTTTTTTTACTTTCTGCACACAATAATCTTTTTTTCCAGACCACCGTGATGTAATACAAAGAATCAGTGACCGCCATATGATACATACAGTAAAGCATTGCAGTGACCACCATATAATACAAAGTGCATCACAAAGTGCCATGTGACACCGAGAGCATTGCAGTGAACGTCATATAATACAAACAACATCACAGTGACTGCTACATAAAGAAAAGAGAGTTACAGTGACCCAATTATAATACAGGGAGCATCACATTAACTGCCACTTAAAGAATAGAGTTACATTGACCAAATTATAATACAGAATGCATTGTAATGACTGCCATATAATACACCAATCATTACAGTGACCTCCATTGCAATGAATGCCATTATATGTAGAACTCCCAAGACCTATTACTCCCCATTCACAGGCACCTTTACTAACGGGCATCCCCAGTCTCCCCCCAGCTGCAGGGGGAGAAGTACCTCTGAATATAGCGAGGCCTAGGTCTGATCATGTGACCGCACACCCGGAAGCATCAGGCGTCCCCAGCCGACAGCGACGGACAATGGTAAAAAAAATTTAAATACATTTTTTACATACATTTTAACCTGTTTTTGACACATTAAGGAGGTAATTCAGAGTTGATGTGCTAAATTTAGCACAACTACGATCATTTACTCTGACATGCGGGGGGATGCCCAGCACAGGGTTAGTCCACCCCGCATGTCAGGACCTGCCCCCCTTCCCCCGCACAGGTACAAAAGCATCGCATGGCGGCGATGATTTACCTGACAAGTAGCTCCCTGCCAGAGCAGCTTCTGTGTGCTGGCAGGGGCTAACTGCCGCTTCCCCGGTCGCCCACTCAATGGTCCGGACATGCCTCTGTTGTCCGGACCACGCCCCGCCAATGGCGTTCTAACGCCATTGGCATGCCCCATAACCGCCTCTGCCTGTCAATCAGGCATAGGCGATCACACTGACTGCATATGTGCAGTGCGCCCGCCGCGTGTGCACACTGCGCGCAGTAATTCAGACTGCAATCGCTGCCGCTGCAGCAATGCAGTCTGAATTACCCGCTAAATAATTCACAGCACTCGCACCACTTCACCTTTCTTCCTCGCTAATGGTCACAGAATTGGCAAAATCCTTTCCCCATTAAAACCCCCGATGGTCACCGTATCCACATCAGCATCGATGGTGAAGGCACCAGCACACACCCCTCCCACCCCATAATCCCTGATGGTCACAGCATCCGCACCCGCACTCTCCACCACCCCAAAGGTCACAGCATCCCACACTCCATACCGCCCTCTCTGATGGCCACAGCACACGCAAAAACCATCCGACACCCCCCCCCCCACACCCTTCCCGTGTCCCAGGCTGTGAATTCACCTGCCAAAGTCGCTGTGGACTTTCTGATGGCTCTGCTGCTCCCATGAAGACTCCAGGACATCATTAGCATAACCCAGCCCATCCTGGTGATGCACTGAACGGCCGACCTATCGTGTGATCGGCAGATCAGTCATGCACACAGCACGATGCACAAATATATCTGCAAATATATTGGTTATTATCGCCTGTGCTGCAGGGCCGACGAGATACTGTATGTCTGTGAACAGATATATTGCTGGTACGTACACACGCGCCCATTAGTAAACGATATATATTGTCCGTTCAACTGAATGGCCGATATATCGTCCAGTGCGTACCCAGTATTTCTGACACGGACCCCCTTTACTGACAGATACATACTAACACAGATTCCACTAAGTGATACACACTGACACACTTACTAACACACACACACACACACACACACACACACACACACACACACACACAGACAAATACCCCTTACTGACAAACACCACTTACTAACACAGATACAACTCACTGACGCACACATTGACACACACACACTTACTGACACCAACACCCCTTACTCACACACACGCACACACATGCACACACGCACACACACCAGATAAACTTACTGACACAGACCACTTACTGACAGACATTACATATTGACATTCTGACCACTTACTGACATACATTGTTTACTGGAATACACACACACACACACACACACACACACACACACACACACACACACACACACACACACATAACTTACTGACACAGACCACTTACTGACAGACATTACTTACTGACACACACACACACACCTTACTGACACAGACCACTTACTGACAGACATTACTTACTGACACACACACACACACACACACACACACACACACACACACACCTTACTGACACAGACCACTTACTGACAGACATTACTTAATTACACACACAGACAGACAACTTACTGACACAGACCACTTACTGACAGACATTACTTACTGACAGGGCCGGTTCTACACCTTGCGGCGCCCAGTGCGGAAGTTTCCACTGGCGCCCCCCCCCCCCCCCGGCTGCAAAACAGAGGCGTAGCTTCATAGGGGAGGGTCGAGAGTAGTTGTGCCCCCCTGTAGATTTGCCCCAGTAGCTGTTCCCCCAGTAGTTGTGCCCCCAGCAGCTGTGCCCCCAGTTAATTTGCCCCCAGTAGCTGTTCCCCTGTAGCAGTGCCCCCTGTAGTTGTTCCCCTAGTAGATGTGCCCCCTGTAGCAGTGCCCCTGTAGTAGTGCCCCATGTAGTAGTGCCCCCAGTAGCTGTGCCCCCAGTTTATTTGCCCCCTGTAGCTGTGCCCCCCAGTAGTTGTGCCCCCTGTAGATTTGCCCCCAGTAGTTGTGCCCCCAGCAGCTGTGCCCCCAGTTAACTTGCCCCCAGTAGCTGTTTCCCCTGTAGCAGTGCCCCCTGTAGTTGTGCCCCCAGTAGCTGTGCCCCCAGTTGATTTTCCCCCTGTAGATTTGCCCCCAGTAGTTGTGCCCCCAGTAGCTGTTTCCTCTGTAGCAGTGCCCTTGTAGTTGTTCCCTTAGTAGTTGTGCCCCCTGTAGCTGTGCCCCTTGTAGCAGTGCCCCTGTAGTAGTGCCCCAGTAGCTGTGCCCCCAGTTGATTTGCCTCCAATTGATTTTCCCCCAGTATGTGCCCCTTGTAGCAGTGCCCCCAGTATGTGCCCCTGTAGCCGCTTTGAAACCTAAAAGAAAAATCACAATACTTACCAGCCTCGCTCCTGCTTCCGGACCAATGCTTCTGCTGTCTCCGGGCGCCGGCTCCTCTCTATGGGAGAGACGTCATGACGTCTCTCCTATAGCAGCACCGCACTGACACTAGAGGTCAATATTGACCTCTAGCCAGAGTCAGCGGCGCCGGCTGCAGCGGGCGCACACGGCGCTCGTTGCAGCCGGGGGCCGGGTGCCAGGGAGCGGGGACGGAGGATAATAGTAGCGGCTCTTGCCACGGCG
Source organism: Pseudophryne corroboree (assembly GCF_028390025.1). Lineage (NCBI taxonomy): Eukaryota > Metazoa > Chordata > Amphibia > Anura > Myobatrachidae > Pseudophryne > Pseudophryne corroboree. Next base: position 211,291,547 of record NC_086444.1, read on the forward strand.
GCGCCCTCAGGGTAGCGGCGCCCCGGGCAAAAAGCCTGCTTGCCCGTGGCAAGAGCCGCTACTGCTTACTGACACACATACAGAGACCACTTACTGACAGACATTACTTACTTCCCCAGGACATGTCTTTCCCCTTTTTCATTCTGCATCACCTACTTCAGACAGGCCAGAAAGTGATGCTTCCATTGATCTATGAGGAGGAAGCTTCAGATTGGTTCAGGGGTGGAGCTTCAGAAAGTCTGGGGGTGGAGCTTAGATGGGTCTGGAGACGTGGAACGAGGAAAAAGCTTCTGAATGGTCTGGAGGAGGATCTTCAGTGGACCCAGGGACGGAGCTTGGACAGGCCTGGGGGCGGGGCTTCGGTTATAATGAGGACAACTCTTTGACTGGTCTGGGGGCGGAGGTTAGGCGGGTCGGGGGGATCTTAGACGGGCCTGGGGCGGGGCTTCAGTTGTAATGAGGACATCGCTTTGACTGGTCTGGTGGCAGAGCTTAGGTGTTTGGGGGCGGAGCTTCAGGTTGGTCCGTGCAGCAGCGTATCAGACAGGCCATGGGGTGTATGGCACTTCGGCCAGCTGATGCTACGATGGGCACCTGGGAGGTGAGTGAGGTGGCTGCGCTGGTGGTGACAGGATTTTTTTTTCTTCCTGTCAACACTGGCTGCACTGAATTGGATCCTGTGGGCCTATTTTCAATGGCGGTCCTGGAGCTGCAGCTACATCCGCCCCATTGTTAATCCGGCCCTGGTTATACAGGTTGAGTATCCCATATCCAAATATTCTGAAATACGGTATATTACGAATTACGGAATTGTTTAAGACTGAGATAGTGAAACTTTTGTTTTCTGATGGATCAGTGTACACAAACTTTGTTTAATACACAAAATTATTAAACATATTGTATTAAATGACCTTCAGGCTGTGTGCATAAGGTGTATATGAAACATAAATGCATTCTGTGCTTAGACTTGGGTCCCATCGCCATGATATCTCATTATGGTATGCAATTGTTCCAAAATACGGAAAAATCCCATACCCAAAATACTTCTGGTCCCAAGCATTTTGGATATGAGATACTCGACCTGCATTGGCATACCTCCCAACATGACCCTCTCCAGGAGGGACAGAATACTCTGTTCCTGGACTTCCCTCTTAATGTATGATTTCCATTACCTGTAGTGAAACATCTTTCTTATCCAGTAACCTGCTCAACACAGGTGTAGGCAATCATACATTAAGAGAAAAGTCCAGAAGCAGAGCATAGTGTCCCTCCTGGACAGGGTCATGTTGGGAGGTATGTATTGGTATGGCTGGTGGAGAGAAATGCTTTTGCTGCTGCTGCTGCACCTTACTCTGTTATTTTCCTTTTTCTATGTAGTTGTAGGGTCAGCCTGTCACACACAGTGTAATCACACACACTGTATTAATACACATGTATGCAATCCATACTTACCGACTTTTTTTGCTGCTCTCTCCGGGAGAGAGCAGCCAGGTCGGTTCGGCAGGGGGGCGGGCTGCGATGCGTGTGCAGAGGGGGGCGGACCGGAGGCGGGCCGGGGGCGTGGCGGAAGCGGGCTGGGGGCGTGACTATGGGGATCGTGTCGCGTAAGCCCCGCCCCCCGCTGTGTAATGCCGCTATTATGGCATTATACAGCAGGGGGCGTGGCTACGATGACGCGATTCAACAAGAATCGCGTCATCGCCTGCCTGGACCGCCCACTTTACTCGCTAAGTGGGCGGCCGGGCTTGGGGGGACCCCTGTAATCGGGAGACATGCCTGCTCTTCCGGGGGGCCGGGAGGGTCACCCGATTTTCGGGAGCCTCCCGGCCATTCCGGGAGAGTAGGCAAGTCTGATGCAATCACACAGAGGAGGTAAAGTTTAATTGTGTGACAGGTTGTGGCAGGCAGGGGGTGGAGCCAAATGTCGGTCAGCCAGAGCCTCAAGAGTGATTGACATACAGACTGTGGGGGGCGGGGCCAAACACCAGCTAATTCAATCCTGCAGTTAGTGACAGACAGACTGTGGGAGGCAGGTGGCTGAGCCAAACACCAAACAGCTTGAGCCTGGAGAGAGTAGTGAGTGACACTGTGGGGGGCGGGGCCAAACACTACCAATTCGATCCTGCAGAGTTAAATGTGGGAGGCGGGGGCGGAGCCAAATGCCGGACAGCTTGAGCTTGGACTCCAGGAGAGACTAGAGTGAGTGACAGACTGTGGGGGCAGAGCCGGACATAGGCATAGGCAAACTAGGCAATTGCCTAGGGCATTTGATATGCCTAGGGGCATCAGCAGCTTCTGCTGATTAAAATGATATGCGGCATGCCTATATTCTGTGTGTAGCATTTCATATGCAGATACAGCCACAGTCTCACACAGTATATAGGCATGCTGCATATCAGTTTAATCAGCAGAAGCTGCTTGTGCATCCTAGCCACATAGCAATGCAAATAAGATGAATTTTCATTTTAAAAAAAGGTGCCCGACGTTAGCATTGATGCAAGATTTGTGAGGACACATCTGTATCCAAGCAGAGGCAGAGGTCACAGTGTTAGTGGAAGTGTGAGTGCTGTGTGCACGTGAGTGGGTTGGTTGTGCAGTAGTGTTCGAAATATGTGTAAGGAGCATTATGTGTGTCATGTAAAAATGCATTAATAATGTGCAACATATGTGTAAAGGGCCACCATGTGTGTCATTATGTGTATAAGGGCATTAAAAATGTGCGGCATATGTCTAACAGGGTACTACTGTCTGTGTGTCATTATGTGTATAGGGGCACTAATAATGTGCAGCAAATGTGTAGGGGGCACTATGTGTGTCATTATGTGTATAAGGGCATTAATAATGTGCGCCATATGTGTAAGGTACATTATGTGTAAAAGGGCATTAATAAAGGTTGTCATAATGTGTAAGGCGCATTATGTTTATAAGGACATTAATGTGTCTCATATGTGTAAGGGCCATTACTGTGTGGAATTGTGTATAAATGCATTACTAATGTGTGGCATTATGTGTATAAGGTGCTCTACTATGTGGCGTTGCATATAGAAAGGGCACTACTGAGTCATCTAATGTGAATAAAGAGCAATAGAGTGTGGTGTAATGTAAATAAGGAGCAATTCAGTGTGATGTAATGTGAATAAGGGGCTCTACTGTGAGGAGTAACGTTTATAAGGTAATGTGATACTACTGTGGGATGTAATATGAATTATGGACACTATTGCAAGATAAAATGTAAATAAAGTTGCAGTACTGTGTGGCGTAATTGGAATTGGGGTTACTGTTGTGTGGCCATGCCCCTTCCCAGCAAGAAGATGCCCCTTTTTGGGCTGTGCGTCAAATGTGCGAACTGTTCCTATTTAAAATATAGGGGGTACAAGGACTGCTATGGGTGAGGGGTGATGGTGCTGGGAAAGAGGTGCAAGGTCAGAGGCAGAACCAGCGGTGGTGCTAGGGGGCACCAGCCAAAATCTTGCCTAGGGCATCATATTGGTTAGGGCTGGCTCTGTGTGGGGGTGGGACCAAATGTTAGCTAATTCGATCCTGCGGGGAGCGGAAGCCAAATGCTGGGCAGCTTAAACCCGGAGATTAGACTTGAATGAATGACAGACTGTATGCTTTTGGGGGCGGAGCCGCGCTGATGCGGGAAGGCTCCTTGGTCCTTCGTTTTTTTGTTAAAAACTCTGTCAAATAGATGCTGGGTGCAGGGTGAGTGCCCTGGGCCCTCCTGGCTCAGTGACTCGTGTGCACAGCACACACTGCACTCATTGATAATACGCAGTGACTCCCATCAATAATCCCCAGTACCAAATTCTTTAATTTATACTATGCACTATATAATTATGCTATAACTTATGGGTCTGGGACTCAGGGTCGACAACAAAAAGGTTGACACACCTTAGGTCGACATGGACAAAAGGTCGACATGGACAAAAGGTAGACAGGAACAAGGTCGACATGGAAAAAGGTCGACATGAGTTTTTTATGGGTTTTTTGTGTCGTCTTCTTTGTAGAGTGACCGGGAACCCCAATTAGTGCACCGCGTCCCCTCGCTTCGCTCGCCATGCTTCGGGCATGGTGCCTTCGCTCCGCTCCGCTTCACTCGGCACAGATTACCGTTCCAATCGTAGTCCACGTGGATCGTTAAGTATGAAAAGATTCCAAAAAAGAAAAAAAACATAAAAAACTCATGTCTACCTTTTTCCATGTCGACCTTGTTCCTGTCGACCTTTTGTTCATGTCGACCCAAGGTGTGTCGACCAATTGATGTCGACCTAAGGTGTGTCGACCTTTTTGTTGTCGACCTGGAGTCCGGATACCATAACTTATATGTTTATTATATGTTTATTGGATGGGTATTGTGCCCATAAATTTACGTTTGGTTTGTGAAATGCGTATGTTTGTTCCAAAAAATTCTAGTTTTGCACATACGCTCATAATTATAAGTACATCATACACCTTGGCCTTATGATTATCTCTTTTTTTATTTTGCACTACAATACCGCAGCACTTTTATTTTATGTAGAACAGGGGTCGTCAACCTTTGCCCTGCAGCTGTTATGGAACTACACTTCCATTCCCTCCAACATTTTACACAGAAAAATTGGTACAAATAAGAAAAGGGGGTGTGGCCATGGGTAAAGGGGGCATGGTCACGCCCCTTTTCCTATACTTTCAATGGAAGTTTGGAGAGCCAAAACTCGGTACAGACCATAAAAAAAAAGCCACAGTTGGAGGGTATGCACTTCCCAGCATGTTCTGCCACAGTTTAGCATGGGCTAATAACTAAAATGTGGAAGGGCATGCTGGGAACTGTAGTTCCATAACAGTTGCAGGGCAAAGGTTGAAGACCCCTGTCATACACCATACCCCTCGACAAAACTAGTATTTTGCACTGCAGCACTTTTATGTTATGGCTAAAGTGGGTGTAATGCGTCTGTTATTCCTAAAAAGGTTTTGTACTACTGTATACTATGTATGTCCTCAGAATTGGGAGGATCTCATACACCATGGGTGTTCAACTTGTTTGCAAGTTATATGTTAAAGATTTTCACACACGTTTTACAACTTGAACAAAAAACTTTTATTCTTTGAATAAACAATGTTTGAAAAGGAAAACTGGTCTGCTATTTATTATTATTGGTATATATATATATATATATATATATATATATATATATTGTCAAAGTCAGAAAAATGTCTTAGTGCACACTGCCATATTTGCACCGCACACTGGTCCGTGCTGCGCATGCGTACGCTCTCCCGTGGAAGCGCATACCCGCAATAGCGTGCACTCGCACGCGCAGTATGCGCATTTACGGTAGAGTTTATGTGATCGTAGCGTGCGACTCATTCGTTACAAAAGTTCACAATTAATGTAGTTTATAGATCATGTTCCCCTCAATAGTTTCTGTAAGTTTGGTTTAGATAGAATGTCCCTGAGCGGAGGAATCCCTCTTTGTATTGCACGAAGGGTCTAACAGGAGTCATACAGCAGTGTTTGATACCCATCGGAAGAGTATTTAATTAGCAATATTCCGGTGTTGGTTTGGAGCGTATTAATCGCTCGTGCGAATAGTTATGGACATAAGAAGTTTATGTCCATTTCTATGATTTGCACATACTCAGGTATGCGGCGGGAAACCCAGTTCCCCACCCACCTGAGCTGTTGGAAATCAGCACAGCCCACCTGTATGAATCAACCTATGACCTTTGGTTACAGTACAGGGCCGAATTCCTGTGTCCAATAAACTGTAGGATTGTAGGGACTAGGAGATTGCATTGTGTGTGGGGCATAAATAGGCAGACCGACCACATCCAGCTCACTCTCTCATCAACGGTTATCTGCTGATAATCGGGAGCTGGATATCGAGGCGCAGGCGATCATACCCTTTGTGCGTAAGTTCTCTCCGTAATCATTGTCTTTCTGTGAGCCAATATCTCTCTTTCTCTCTCTATCTCTCCTCTCCTCTTTTTCTCTTAAATACTTCGTAGTATTATTGTATTGTATTGTGTTAGACCAGGATAGCATTGTAGTTTATCCCTTAGTTAGGTGTTTGGTTAGGAAGTCTTTGTTATATTGTAGTGTATCATTTGTACTGTGTTACTCTTTTACAAGTATACTAGATATAATACAGATTATAGGCTTTGGAACCCTAAACCAGTATCAGTGTATTTACTATAGTGTTAAGTGTTCACTTGAGCGTCGGTGACGCTCAAACAGCTTTGTAGATAGTCAGGTTACACAAGGTTGCATTTACACCCTGTACTCACATTAAGGTATTCTGTGTGTTTCATCGGTATAAGGTTTAATATCAAGGTATAGTGTTGTGAGCGTCTGCACCGCTGGTGACCTCCTCGTGGTCTCTAGCGTATGCTACGTTACAGCGAATCTTTCCCCTAGACATAACCAATAACGTGTCCTGTGATCACTGGGCCGTGAGCGAACGTGACGCTTGAGCGTCTCGCCTACGGCTGAGCGATCGTTACGCAAATAGCGTATCATTACGGTATTTCTTAAGTAAGCAGCGTACAGTGTTCTTAGCTTCATAAGGGTTATTTATACGACAAAGGAATTTAGCATTGTCAATTGCGGGCTCGTCCTATACTTCTCATATCTGCACTAGGTAGATCAGCAGACATTATCCCTCCAGCAAAGGGTGGGAGGTTGTCTCACAGTGCTGACGGGATAAGCGTCTGCTTCGCTTGGGTAAAGAGTGCTGAAGGAATCCGGTAACCGGAAGTAAGAACAAAACGCTTGTGTCTTTTAAAACTGTTTATTTTTCTTTTGTCTTGCGTACGCACGCATATATCTGCATTTCTATTTCATTTTTTCGTATATCACTATTCCTGTTTGCCAAATTTTATAGTTGATAGAAAGGGCTAAAAGGAGATTTGCTGTTATTTAATAGTAGAGGTAATAGTTAAAGTATAGAACAAACACACGGTTTGTCTGAGATACAAGGCAGTCAGTGTGGATTGCGGTAGATGATCAGGGATCATTTACATTGATAAAAGTATATATATTGTGTTACGGTGGATCCTTTGCATTGCGTACACGTGTCGCTAACAAAGACTAGCGTACGCAATCCAAAAGGTAGACGCACGCAGCGTTCATTACGCAACGTAGCGTCTGGTTACGCCCACGTAGCCCAAGTCACGAAAAGTTGAATTAGCGCAAAGCGATAATTTGCGCAAAAGCGATAAGTAACGCACAGCGGTAGATAACGCGACGCGGTAAATAACGCAAATCTATTTTTTGGAAAATCTGAAATTTAGTTTAACAGATCCTGCTCCTAATTGGTAACACTTTTGGCCTGAAGACAATTTCTGCGCAGAAATAGATATAGAAACAAAAGTGTACATGTGTTGAGTGAGTGTGTTTTGTATACAAAAGTTTATACAATTTTAAAGGTGGAACCAAAAGGAAAGTCGGGTACTCGTTAAGGAACATACGTGTAAGTGACATATACGGTGGCCAGGGAGGCATCCCTGGTTAAAATAATATTTGAGCATTAGAGTATAGCGGACCATAAGGTATCAAGACCAGGAGGTCATAAGGTAAACAGACCAGGAGGTCATAAGGTAAACAGACCAGGAGGTCGTAAGGTAACAGGTAAATAGACAAAAAGGTCCGCTATAAAAGTCCAGTGGCACAACGCCTGGGGTGTTGGTGCAGAACCCATATAGGCCATACAAGCTCTGGTTGAAGGAATCGCAGCCGGAAACATCGATTCCATTGATCTTTCAGTACATGACAAGTAGTGCTCGTATACTGAACGATTGGACCACACGTAATTGTGTGCAGTAGTTAGTAATCTGACCTAAATACCATTAGAGTAAACTGGTCACAAACGCTATTTGTACATTCTGACGTGATTTGTGTAATTTTTTATTTTTGGAAGGGAAGTTCGCTGGTCACTCAGGAACTATCTAACAACCCCAACTTTACTGGAAAGAGTAAGTGTCCTGCGGGTAACCCTCATATGTTCCAGTAAACTAAAGGTTCACAGGGGCCCTGGGTTGGGTACCACAGCTCTGGTTTACAGTGATTGCGGCACAGGCCAACGTGGGCGAGAAGTAAGTGGGGTACTTGATAAACCACCACCGCCGGCCTGCCCAAGGACATCTTGGTTTGTTTGTAAGGGTTCGCTGAAAACCTTGAGATAAAAGATCCAAGGAGGAATAAGCAACGCCTACAGATTATGGGGGCCATTTGTTCCGGTAGGGGGCGATCAACCCAGGTTCAGGTTGATTCGGAGGACCGACCAGTTGGGTCGGCAAGATACATTATGTGTGAAAAATACGGTAGTCACACAGAGGTTTTATGTGATGAATGGCAAAGAATGACTGTACAAGACAGGGACAAGTTCCCAAGAATAGGTAGCTTCAGTCCAGAGGTGTTACAAAATTTAAGGAGGAGGATAAGTCTCGTTGAACTAACGAAGAGACAAAACAAACATTATGAATATTTACAGTTATGGCAACAGGAAAGTGAATTACAAAGAGAGTCTATTGACTTTTCTGACTCTTATCTTGAGAGGAGAGACATGGCATCGGGAGAGGAGTTGATTGCGGAGAGAAAAGCACAAGGGTGGAACAATAAAAACGCTCTTAGCAACTGTAATATAGATTATAAGAATAAGTGTAATAAATGTAACAATGATTATTGTAATACTGTTGAATGTACAACTATTAACCTGTGCCAGTTGCACCCCATGTCAAACCTCCCTCAGGAATACAAACAAGACAGTGAGCCCAGAACGATGTCAGCACCTCTTCCAACAACCATCACAGAAGCCATCCAGGTGGACACGACCAAATGGGTAAAGGCAATAATCGAACCCCCTAACGGAGGGTCAGGTGAGGTCGTGTCCACAGGTACGTACAATGTTTCATATCACGCACAAACAGATGTACCCCATATTGTAAGGCCAACACAAGATGATGGAACTGAGCTCAATCTGGCCAGGGTGATCTCAGTCCCCAATGGGAAGACTGACGATCAGGGAATCATTCCCGTCAAGGACAGTGCAATGCGCTGTCTCTTGTCCCGGACCGAATTGAGATCAATTGTGTCTGAATTTCCTGATCCTAGGAAAAATCTAGCCAAATGTCAAAGGTTTATAAAAGAACTAGGAAACGCCACAGAACCCACCAACAAAGAGTGGCGGACAGTGCTGAGGGCATGTTTGCCCTCCAGGGTTGACCCTGAAAAGTTCATTGCTGATTGTAAATTAAACACAGAGGTACCTAGTACGGAGGAACACAATCAGGAATGTATTAGGCAGATTAACCGACAGTTAGGAATATATTTCCCAGCTGCTGTCAAGTGGAATTAAATTTTCTCCATAAGACAAAACGAAAGAGAAAATGTTTCTAATTATTTCAATCGAGCACTGCAAATAATGGCTGGAAACACTGGGATCACGGACATCAAGACAAATGCACAACATAGAAGAATAGCGGTTAAGGTATTAATGAATGGTTTAAAAGATGAATTAAAAACAAGGGTACAGACCACCAACCCAAACTGGAGAGATATCTCGGTGACTGCACTAAGAGAGGCCGTCATCAATCAGGATCAGAATATCACCAGATACAGAGAGTCACAAAGAGATAAGTTAATGGCAGCAAAAATACAGGCCCAAACCACAAGACCACCCCAACAAAAGCCCCACACCCCTGCGAGAAATCCAGATATGGTAGTCTGTTACCATTGTCATAGAAAGGGACACATTGCAAGAGATTGTAGATCACGAGAAAGACAACACCATAATCATAAAAACCAAGGAACCAGGGAAGCACAGGGGAAACGATTGATGATGATGAGCATCCGAGCGTTTGAGGAGGCATCAAATCAGCCAAGACCCCATTTCACTGACACTTGGAGGAAGCCCAGGGTTTGTTATCATTGTAGAAGAGAAGGGCATTATGCCAGTAACTGTAATAACCCACATAAAGTTAGACCCCCTAGACATGAAAATGAGCATGAATATGACACACCAAATTATAATCAAGAATCACATAGGCAGGAAAGGTGATTGTTAGGAATGGAGGCAAGCCTGAGGTAACGGTTAATGAAGTGGGAGGTCATTCCCTGAAGACACAGGAATGACCGGGTGAAAAGTTGTAAATGTATTCGTGAAAATCTTTTTCTCTTTTCTCACTCTCTATCCCCATCTCTGACGAGTATTGGTAAGAATTCACACATTGCATACCCACTTGGTCCTTGCAGAAGTCTACCAAACCCCAGCATGACCTATCCGCCACTATGTATTCTGGCCAGATACAGACAGTGGAGTAATGCAAGTGCTGGTGGGGAGGGACTGCTCAAGGAGACCAGTAGACACGTAGATACGACAGCCTAATAAGTCTGACAATGTTTTTCTAATGCTAACAATGTTTTCTTAATGTTGACAATGTTTAAAAATGCTTTGTTTCTCTTTTCTTATTGGTGGTTATTGTCGAGTTATGTAATGTATATATGCACATGAATTGTTCTCTATCTCTTTTGTTTTTTTTTGTTGTCTCTCTCTTCCCACTCATGTTTCCATGGTTTAAAGATGGTATGTCACCCCTCAGTTGGACCTATGGTAATGCCAGATTTTTTCTCCTTACAGAAAGATCGCCGGTTAGGAAGGAATATTGCATCACCAGAATGTTCGTTTGGAAGACTGAGAGACAGCACCTTTGAGAGGACAGCAGAACAAGAAGAACAACAAGACGAGAGAACTTATTATCGTAACAAGTTCTCTCCCCCTCAAACTGTTTTCTTATACCCCCTTTACAAATTTCTTCTTTTCTCCTCCTGTAAGATGGACTTGCCCCAAGAGACTGTGATATGGATTTTCCCGTTAACCATGATGTTGACCAGAGCAGTCTGTTTCGGTGAGAGTACCAGTGAGGTCGAGAAAGGATCCAGAAAGGTCCTGATGACTGAGACGGAGGTGTAAATTTCCAATAGCAACCCAATCACCAAGCAAAGGCGAGTACCGGGCACGATCTAACAACCATGTTATCTGTAAACATTTTCTTTGAAGGATTGTTAGTTCAAAAAGAAAAACTGTATCTGTAGGCTCTGTGACAATGGTTGAAGATGGATGCATAAAGAAATGCCAATCCAGTCTTAATATCCATATGGACCGGCATCCATTGAGTGACTATCACTCCTTAGTGGGTAGTGTGTTAAATAAAACAGATTGTTGGGTATGCTCTCAAGTACCTCAGGGTCACAGCAAATCAGGGCTAGTACCATTTCCTTTAACGGTAGGGGAGGTACTTGAGCTAAAGGGTGGGAGACCGGTGGACAGGAGGTTTAATATCTCCAGCCCTCCTAGTTTGAAGCTCCACCAATACCATGTGGATAGGTCCCTCTTATGTTTTAACATCTCCAATCCCAGAAAACCGGGAAATTGGGAAGTGTCATGGAGCAACCTTACCATGACCTTTTCACACAGAGCAGATAGAATGCCTACAGATACAGAGCTCGTACGCCACATAGCCAGTAGAGGAAAATCATTCCGGTATCGATATACCTTAGGAAATAGGATTACTAAAGTTGGAGAGGTATCACCAGGATACTGTGCACATATCGTACAAACCGATACGTGCATTAGACAGATGGAAGAATTAGGGTCAGGAGATTTCACCTGGAAGGTTTGTAACATGGTCATGTCCTTCTCCGTCCCTTATGTTCTCCCCGATGATGCATATTTCATATGCGGGAGAAAGGCGTACAAGTGGCTTGCCCCAAACTCTGAAGGATTGTGTTATATTGGAAAAGTATTGCCCGAAGTAATGACTGTTACACATGACAAAATGAAGGACATACACCGTGGTGCCCAAACTCCTTATACTCACACTCACTACGAGCACCTTGTTAAAAGACAACTGTCAGAAAGGTTAGAGCATCCGGCCTCTGATCTTATCCATGAATCCACCGGGATTCAGGTTCTGGTAGCGTTAGATTTCACTCGCACCGCTCGAGGTGTGATGAATTATAGATACATTTCCGCACTCGCCAATTTGTTAGATAATATCACTGAAATGTATGATGACACGTTTAGATACACTGGAAGAGAACTCCAAGCTTACAAAACAGAACTAGTTCAGCATAGGATGGTTCTTAATTATCTTACAGCAGTAACAGGCGGATATTGTGTTACATTGGCAACACAGTACGGCATAAAGTGTTGCACGTATATCACAAATAGCACCGAGGATCCGGTAGAGGTCATAGACCAAAAGATGGATGATATTCTCCAATTGAAGTGGGAATTTCGTCGAAAACACAATCTCACCCTTGCTGCTGTAGGTAATGAGCTGACTGGTTGGGTGTCATGGTTGAACCCGCGAAATTGGTTCTCCGGTTTAGGAGAGTGGGCTCAAGGAGTCATAATGGATGTTGGAAAGTTTCTCCTGTGTATCTTAGGTGTTGTTATATCTATTGGATTGATATTTAGATGCGGGCAGGCTTTGATGAGGTGCAAACAAAGTACAAAAGTGATGAGCTTGAGGAGTGAGGAAACTGTAATTAACCTGGATTTGATTTATGACCCAATGCTAGAAACCATGACGTAATGATGTAATGAGTATACGGTCCGTCTTTCACCCATTTCTATGTTTTCCTCCGAGGTACAAAGACCCACGTAGACGAAGGATTTGATGAGCCAAGGGGCCGACAACGGAAAGATGGAAAGAAGAAGAGCAGACGACCTGATAAACAAGATTTTGATGGACAATGCCATGGGTACCCCAGTTTCCCTAGGAACTTTAAAACCACGCTAGCCCAACATTTTTTGTAAATCCATGGACGTTGTATGCTTTACTCACGATTTATGAGCAAAAGCACAAAGAAGAAGACTCCAATCAACCGACACCAATCAAGACCTCAATCGACGAACGTACATTAACCTGACATAGAATATCATTGCATTTTTCGTAAGTGTTCTTTATCTTCATCTCTGCAACCCTCAGGTAATAACACACATAGTCGATAGGGAATACAGGCACAGATAGCAGCAACCACATACCCCCCCAATTCATGTATCATCAACTAAAATGTGCATCCCCATTGTGTTACAACCACAGCCGAAATGAGCTCGGTAGAGTTTGACAGCCCATCCACAGACCTGTACCACAGGATAAGAAGGAATTCAAATGTATACTTCGCAATACCTCGAAGCTTGATTTACCACACGTACGGCACGATGATACATGACCCTCCAAACATGGACTCATACACACATGCTCCTGCTTTCTCACTAGGTCATACCCTCTTCACACCTTCTCCTCTCTCCTCCCCTACCCAACCATAGAAATCAATTAACCCCTGACTTACATTTTTCTCCTTAAATATTTTGTGGCAGTTATTATTGACTGCCAAAGGGTGGACTGTCAAAGTCAGAAAAATGTCTTAGTGCACACTGCCATATTTGCACCGCACACTGGTCCGTGCTGCGCATGCGTACGCTCTCCCGTGGAAGCGCATACCCGCAATAGCGTGCACTCGCACGCGCAGTATGCGCATTTACGGTAGAGTTTATGTGATCGTAGCGTGCGACTCATTCGTTACAAAAGTTCACAATTAATGTAGTTTATAGATCATGTTCCCCTCAATAGTTTCTGTAAGTTTGGTTTAGATAGAATGTCCCTGAGCGGAGGAATCCCTCTTTGTATTGCACGAAGGGTCTAACAGGAGTCATACAGCAGTGTTTGATACCCATCGGAAGAGTATTTAATTAGCAATATTCCGGTGTTGGTTTGGAGCGTATTAATCGCTCGTGCGAATAGTTATGGACATAAGAAGTTTATGTCCATTTCTATGATTTGCACATACTCAGGTATGCGGCGGGAAACCCAGTTCCCCACCCACCTGAGCTGTTGGAAATCAGCACAGCCCACCTGTATGAATCAACCTATGACCTTTGGTTACAGTACAGGGCCGAATTCCTGTGTCCAATAAACTGTAGGATTGTAGGGACTAGGAGATTGCATTGTGTGTGGGGCATAAATAGGCAGACCGACCACATCCAGCTCACTCTCTCATCAACGGTTATCTGCTGATAATCGGGAGCTGGATATCGAGGCGCAGGCGATCATACCCTTTGTGCGTAAGTTCTCTCCGTAATCATTGTCTTTCTGTGAGCCAATATCTCTCTTTCTCTCTCTATCTCTCCTCTCCTCTTTTTCTCTTAAATACTTCGTAGTATTATTGTATTGTATTGTGTTAGACCAGGATAGCATTGTAGTTTATCCCTTAGTTAGGTGTTTGGTTAGGAAGTCTTTGTTATATTGTAGTGTATCATTTGTACTGTGTTACTCTTTTACAAGTATACTAGATATAATACAGATTATAGGCTTTGGAACCCTAAACCAGTATCAGTGTATTTACTATAGTGTTAAGTGTTCACTTGAGCGTCGGTGACGCTCAAACAGCTTTGTAGATAGTCAGGTTACACAAGGTTGCATTTACACCCTGTACTCACATTAAGGTATTCTGTGTGTTTCATCGGTATAAGGTTTAATATCAAGGTATAGTGTTGTGAGCGTCTGCACCGCTGGTGACCTCCTCGTGGTCTCTAGCGTATGCTACGTTACAGCGAATCTTTCCCCTAGACATAACCAATAACGTGTCCTGTGATCACTGGGCCGTGAGCGAACGTGACGCTTGAGCGTCTCGCCTACGGCTGAGCGATCGTTACGCAAATAGCGTATCATTACGGTATTTCTTAAGTAAGCAGCGTACAGTGTTCTTAGCTTCATAAGGGTTATTTATACGACAAAGGAATTTAGCATTGTCAATATATATATATTATTACTGTATTCCTAACATGGAATGTAAATTATTTACAATCGTGGTTCGTATCATTTCTGATGTATTATGAGCACTTTGCCCACAAGGGAGGGTGGTTAGGGGAACAGGATCACTCCCAACAGGCTCCTCCAGGACATCCCACTCTGGCAGGTATTGGTCCCTCTGCATCTCACAGATGTTATGCAGGACGCAGCAAGCCGCAACAACATCAGTCACAAAATAAATGTCCACATCATTGCGCTTTAATAGGCAGCACCAATGTCCCTTCAGCCATTCAAATGTGTTCTCCACCACCATTCGGGCAGAGCTGAGGGTATGGGTGTAGTGGATGGTAGTGCCTGGTAAGTGCTGGAATGAGGAGTCCCAGGAGATAATTAAAGGTGCCATGGGACATCCTAAAATGTGCCTTCCACTGGTTCTCTGTAAATGCCTCTACCGTAGCCCAGAAGGCCTCACCAAGACTACGATTTTGAGCCCACAGTGTGTGAGATGATCCTCCGGTTATCCGCAACATGGATGAGACGCTGGTCATGATCAAGGCCCTCCTCCGGCGTACATAATGTCGGCAGTTGGTCTCCCTCTCCTTTTCAGCTCACCCTGTGCAATTGAGTACAGGGTGACCATCTTCATGAGAGCATCATTTGATCTGTAAAACAACAACTCCACCACAGCAATTAAACTCTCCATGCTACACAAATTCTTGTCAGCCATGAATCCAGCAATCCAGCAATGCATTATGGGCACCACACCCAGTCCATTTATAGGCTGCCCCACCCTTTGCATGACCTCACTATTGTGTGCCTGCAAACCGTCCCGTTAAAATGATGACACTGCCTTCAAAACTGGAAAAAACTGTTTATGTCTGAAAGGGGCCAACTTGGAAATTACCCGGGTCTGTGGTGTAGTGTGAAAGGGGGTCTTGAACCAACTCCAGGGTTGGAATTCGCTGAAAATCGAAGCTTTAGTACATAACAGAATATCGGCTCAGTATCAATGTTTTTTTAGTGAGTAGAATAGAATCCTTGGATTTTCTATGTGACCTATTTAGAACCAGCTGCAAAGCCAACGACAAACCCAACCAAATAATAGACCTGCCTCTGGCAAGTGAGTTTATGTAAGGCTTCTTATAAAAATGAGAGGTCACTTTCGGTTACTCTCCTTCGTAATGAAAAAGGCCACAATGGTTGGTCAGAGTGTGTTTAAACTGCTGTAAACTGACCAATCAGCATGGCCCCATTAATTGATATGGAGATTGACTCTCATTCGCTTTAGGATGCTACATGGACCGAAGAGGGCATGATCCGTTTCATTTTGTAAGTAATAAATGTACTGGGTTGACCAGTCAAGGGCTGGTTGCCATAATGGCAGAGGGAACTCCACACTGTGCATTCCCCTGTTATAGCGCCTGCTGCCCTGGCTGGTTCGGGATCCGGTCTGAAGATCGACAGTATCTAGGTCGACAATGTTTAGGTCGACCACTATAGGTCGACAGTCACTAGGTCGACATGGATGGAAGGTCGACAGGGTTTCTAGGTCGACATGTGCTAGGTCGACAGGTCTAAAGGTCGACATGAGTTTTTTTTTAAAAATTCTTTTTTTGAATTTTTTCATACTTAACGATCCACGTGGACTACGATTGGAACGGTAATCGGTGCAGAGCGAAGCGGTAGTGGAGCGAAGGCACCATGCCCGAAGCATGACGAGCGAAGCGAGCCATGCGAGGGGACGCGGTGCACTAATTTGGGATCCCGGTCACTCGACGAAGAAAACGACACAATTTTTTTTTAAAAAATCCTCATGTCGACCTTTAGACTTGTCGACTTAGCACATGTCGACCTAGAAACCCTGTCGACCTTCCATCCATGTCGACCTAGTGACTGTCGACCTATAGTGGTCGACCTAAACATTGTCGACCTAGATACTGTCGATTTGATGAACCACACCCGCTGGTGCTGGTCATTGGAAATAGGAGGGACTCCATGCCATTTTTCCACCCTTTTTTTCGACACTTCTCAGAGGCCCAGGGCTGGTTAATGATTTTGGGGGGATGGGGTGAGGTGGCACGCAATTTGTTTAAAAAATAAATAAAAAAAAATCTAATTTTAAAGCTTATTATAAAAAATACACCTGCACAGATCATTGTGTTCTACGCATCCGCTTCAGGCTGATGGTGGATTGTAACCAGATTTTTGGCGTATTAAGGGGTTGAAATCTGATAGGTATCAACGCAGATGAAAAATGACAGTGAAAACCAATGAATAGTAAATACTGTTTTTTAAGACTGCAATATGCTGTCATTGCCCGTTTGGTTTCAATTTGACACTAAAACCGATGCTTAGTAAAATAACCAATTTACACATAAATGATTAGATTCGGTCTCATAAATGATCAATAGGAAAGGCCACAAATTGTCAATGCGGTATACAACAAAAATATAAGGGTTGATAGATCCAGGGCATTTTTAGACTTTGGCTGCCAGTGCGAACATTAAAAAATGCATGCCCCCACCACTTTACAAATGATAAATTTGCGCGCACCGAAGGCGCGTGCGGATCACAGGGGCATGGTCTTGCTGCAATGGGTGTGGCCTCACTGTAAGGAACATGACCTTGCAGGAAAAGACTACCTTACACCCCAAACAGTTATGCCCGTGACAGCATATTATGCCTCACGTAGTAAAGCCCTTGACATCATATCATGCCCCAGACAGTAATGCCCCTGACACATTGTTATGCCCCACACAGTAATACCCGTTGCACCATATTATACCCCACAAAGTAATGCCCCTTGCACCATAGTGTGCCTTACACAGTAATGTCCCTGACACGGTATTATTATTATGCCTTCACAGAGTAATGCTCATGCCCCTTTATAAATTTTGACAATGGCGCACTTCCTGCTCATTGTCAGACCGTTTCATTCTGCCGCTGCTAGCTACAGCACCTTGTTTCCGATGATTGTCTCCCTCGCCTCCTTTCCCAGAGCCTCTTCTAATGAATGTCCATCCCAAAATGGGCGTCGCTTCTTCTGGCATCCTTCAAACCTGTCTTCTCTGAGGTGGCAGCCATTTTGGGAGGGGCATTTTCAACAATATTCCATGCTGTCGGCTGTACCACATAGAATAATGTGCAGAGACTGGCCGCAGACTCGTCTGGCCCTATAAACTCCCTGGATGTATCAAGCAGTGAAAAAAAGAGAAAAGTGACCAGTGGAGAAGTTGGTAGCAACCAATTATATTTGAGGAAGCATTTATCAAGTACATTCTGTAAAATGAAAGGTAGAAGCTGATTGTTTAATTATGGGCAACTTCTCTCCGTTCATCACTGATTGATACATCAACCCCATAGTACTGTACAAACAATGTCAAACTTCTTTGATGGCTTTTATCTATCATTTTTAGAGATGAGCGGGTTCGGTTCCTCGGAAACCGAACCCCCCCGAACTTCACCCATTTTACACGGGTCCGAGGCATACTTGAATTCTCCCGTATGGCTCGGTTAACCCGAGCGCGCCCGAACGTCATCATCCCGCTGTCGTATTCTCGCGAGATTCGGATTCTATATAAGGAGCCGCGCGTCGCCGCCATTTTTCACTCGTGCATTGGAAATGATAGTGAGAGGACATGGCTGGCATCCTCTCACTTTGTTTCAGGGGGCTGCATATCTTTATTCTGGGGACCAGCAGTATTATAGGAGGAGTACAGTGCAGAGTTTTGCTGACCAGTGACCACCAGTATTATACGTTGTCTGCCTGAAAAACGCTCCATATCTGTGCATCAGTGTGCTGCATATATCTGTGCTCACACTGCTTTATTGTGGGTACTGGGGACCACCAGTATATTATATAGGAGGAGTACAGTGCAGAGTTTTGCTGACCAGTGACCACCAGTATTATACGTTGTCTGCCTGAAAAACGCTCCATATCTGTGCATCAGTGTGCTGCATATATCTGTGCTCACACTGCTTTATTGTGGGTACTGGGGACCACCAGTATATTATATAGGAGGAGTACAGTGCAGAGTTTTGCTGACCAGTGACCACCAGTATTATACGTTGTCTGCCTGAAAAACGCTCCATATCTGTGCTCAGTGTGCTGCATATATCTGTGCTCACACTGCTTTATTGTGGGTACTGGGGACCACCAGTATATTATATAGGAGTACAGTGCAGAGTTTTGCTGACCAGTGACCACCAGTATACGTTGTCTGCCTGAAAAACGCTCCATATCTGTGCTCAGTGTGCTGCATATATCTGTGCTCACACTGCTTTATTGTGGGTACTGGGGACCACCAGTATTTTATATAGGAGGAGTACAGTGCAGAGTTTTGCTGACCAGTGACCACCAGTATTATACGTTGTCTGCCTGAAAAACGCTCCATATCTGTGCTCAGTGTGCTGCATATATCTGTGCTCACACTGCTTTATTGTGGGGACTGGGGACCAGCAGTATTATATAGGAGGAGTACAGTGCAGAGTTTTGCTGACCAGTGACCACCAGTATTATACGTTCTCTGCCTGAAAAACGCTCCATATCTGTGCTGCATTGTAGTATATAGTAGGAGTACAGTGCATGATTTTGCTGACCACCAGTATATAATATATAGCAGTACGGTACAGTAGGCCACTGCTCTACCTACCTCTGTGTCGTCAAGTATACTATCCATCCATACCTGTGGTGCATTTCAGTTGTGCGCAGTATATATAGTAGTAGGCCATTGCTATTGATACTGGCATATAATTCCACACATTAAAAAATGGAGAACAAAAATGTGGAGGGTAAAATAAGGAAAGATCAAGATCCACTTCCACCTCGTGCTGAAGCTGCTGCCACTAGTCATGGCCGAGACGATGAAATGCCATCAACGTCGTCTGCCAAGGCCGATGTCCAATGTCATAGTAGAGAGCATGTAAAATCCAAAAAACTAAAGTTCAGTACAATGACCCAAAAATCAAAATTTAAAGCGTCTGAGGAGAAGCGTAAACTTGCCAATATGCCATTTACGACACGGAGTGGCAAGGAACGGCTGAGGCCCTGGCCTATGTTCATGGCTAGTGGTTCAGCTTCACATGAGGATGGAAGCACTCATCCTCCCGCTAGAAAAATTAAAAGACTTAAGCTGGCAAAAGCACAGCAAAGAACTGTGCGTTCTTATAAATCACAAATCCCCAAGGAGAGTCCAATTGTGTCGGCTGCGATGCCTGACCTTCCCAACACTGGACGGGAAGAGGTGGCGCCTTCCACCATTTGCACGCCCCCTGGAAGTGCTGGAAGGAGCACCCGCAGTCCAGTTCCGGATAGTCAAATTGAAGATGTCACTGTTGAAGTACACCAGGATGAGGATATGGGTGTTGCTGGCGCTGGGGAGGAAATTGACAAGGAGGATTCTGATGGTGAGGTGGTTTGTTTAAGTCAGGCACCCGGGGAGACACCTGTTGTCCGTGGGAGGAATATGGCCATTGACATGCCTGGTCAAATTACAAAAAAAAAATCACCTCTTCGGTGTTGAATTATTTTAACACAAATGCGGACAACAGGTGTCAAGCCATGTGTTGCCTTTGTCAAGCTGTAATAAGTAGGGGTAAGGACGTTAACCACCTCGGAACATCCTCCCTTATACGTCACCTGCAGCGCATTCATCATAAGTCAGTGACAAGTTCAAAAATTTTGGATGACAGCGGAAGCAGTCCACTGACCACTAAATCCCTTCCTCGTGTAACCAAGCTCCTGCAAACCACACCACCAACTCCCTCAGTGTCAATTTCCTCCTTACCCAGGAAAGCCAATAGTCCTGCAGGCCATGTCACTGTCAAGTCTGACGAGTCCTCTCCTGCCTGGGATTCCTCCGATGCATCCTTGAGTGTAACGCCTCCTGCTGCTGGCGCTGCTGTTGTTGTTGCTGGGAGTCGATCGTCATCCCAGAGGGGAAGTCGGAAGACCACTTGTACTACTTCCAGTAAGCAATTGACTGTCCAACAGTCCTTTGCGAGGAAGATGAAATATCACAGTAGTCATCCTGCTGCAAAGCGGATAACTCAGGCCTTGGCAGCCTAGGCGGTGAGAAACGTGTTTCCGTTATCCACCGTTAATTCACAGGCAACTACAGACTTGATTGAGATACTGTGTCCCCGGTACCAAATACCATCTAGGTTCCATTTCTCTAGGCAGGCGATACCGAAAATGTACACAGACCTCAGAAAAAGAGTCACCAGTGTCCTAAATAATGCAGTTGTACCCAATGTCCACTTAACCACGGACATGTGGACAAGTGGAGCAGGGCAGACTCAGGACTATATGACTGTGACAGCCCACTGGGTAGATATATTGCCTCCCGCAGCAAGAACAGCAGCGGCGGCACCAGTAGCAGCATCTTGCAAATGCCAACTCGTTCCTAGGCAGGCTACGCTTTGTATCACCGCTTTCCAGAAGAGGCACACAGCTGACAACCTCTTACGGAAACTGAGGAACATCATTGCAGAATGGCTTACCCCAAATAGACTCTCCTGGGGATTTGTGACATCGGACAATGCCAGCAATATTGTGCGTGCATTACATCTGGGCAAATTCCAGCACGTCCCATGTTTTGCACATACATTGAATTTGGTGGTGCAGAATTATTTAAAAAATGACAGGGGCGTGCAAGAGATGCTGTCGGTGGCCCGAAGAATTGCGGGCCACTTTCGGCATTCAGCCACTGCGTGCCGAAGACTGGAGCACCAGCAAACACTCCTGAACCTGCCCTGCCATCATCTGAAGCAAGAGGTGGTAACGAGGTGGAATTCAACCCTCTATATGCTTCAGAGGATGGAGGAGCAGCAAAAGGCCATTCAAGCCTATACATCTGCCTACGATATAGGCAAAGGAGGGGGAATGCACCTGACTCAAGCGCAGTGGGGAATGATTTCAACGTTGTGCAAGGTTCTGCAACCCTTTGAACTTGCCACACGTGAAGTCAGTTCAGACACTGCCAGCCTGAGTCAGGTCATTCCCCTCATCAGGCTTTTGCAGAAGAAGCTGGAGACATTGAAGGAGGAGCTAAAACAGAGCGATTCCGCTAGGCATGTGGGACTTGTGGATGGAGCCCTTAATTCGCTTAACCAGGATTCACGGGTGGTCAATCTGTTGAAATCAGAGCACTACATTTTGGCCACCGTGCTCGATCCTAGATTTAAAACCTACGTTGTATCTCTCTTTCCGGCAGACACAAGTCTGCAGAGGTTCAAAGACCTGCTGGTGAGAAAATTGTCAAGTCAAGCGGAACGTGACCGGTCAACAGCTCCTCCTTCACATTCTCCCGCAACTGGGGGTGCGAGAAAAAGGCTAAGAATTCCGAGCCCACCCGCTGGCGGTGATGCAGGGCAGTCTGGAGCGAGTGCTGACATCTGGTCCGGACTGAAGGACCTGCCAACGATTACTGACATGTCGTCTACTGTCACTGCATATGATTCTTTCACCATTTAAAGAATGGTGGAGGATTATATGAGTGACCGCATCCAAGTAGGCACGTCAGTACGTATACTGGCAGGAAAAAGAGGCAATTTGGAGGCCCTTGCAGAAACTGGCTTTATTTTACCTAAGTTGCCCACCCTCCAGTGTGTACTCCGAAAGAGTGTTTAGTGCAGCCGCTCACCTTGTCAGCAATCGGCGTACGAGGTTACTTCCAGAAAATGTGGAGAAGATGATGTTCATCAAAATGAATTATAATCAATTACTCCGTGGAGACATTCACCAGCAATTGCCTCCAGAAAGTACACAGGGACCTGAGATGGTGGATTCCAGTGGGGACGAATTAATAATCTGTGAGGAGGGGGATGTACACAGTGAAAGGGGTGAGGAATCGGACGATGAGGAGGAGGTGGACATCTTGCCTCTGTAGAGCCAGTTTGTGCAAGGAGAGATTGATTGCTTCTTTTTTGGTGGGGGCCCAAACCAACCAGTCATTTCAGTCACAGTTCTGTGGCAGACCCTGTCGCTGAAATGATGGGTTTGTTAAAGTGTGCATGTCCTGTTTATACAACATAAGGGTGGGTGGGAGGGCCCAAGGACAATTCCATCTTGCACCTCTTTTTTCTTTCATTTTTCTTTGCATCATGTGCTGTTTGGGGACTATTTTTTTGAAGTGCCATCCTGCCTGACACTGCAGTGCCACTCCTAGATGGGCCAGGTGTTTGTGTCGGCCACTTGTGTCGCTCAGCTTAGCCATCCAGCGGCCTTGGTGCACCTCTTTTTTTCTTTGCATCATGTGCTGTTTGGGGACTATTTTTTTGAAGTGCCATCCTGTCTGACACTGCAGTGCCACTCCTAGATGGGCCAGGTGTTTGTGTCGGCCACTTGGGTCGCTTAGCTTAGTCACACAGCTACCTCATTGCGCCTCTTTTTTTCTTTGCATCATGTGCTGTTTGGGGACTATTTTTTTGAAGTGCCATCCTGTCTGACACTGCAGTGCCACTCCTAGATGGGCCAGGTGTTTGTGTCGGCCACTTGTGTCGCTTAGCCATCCAGCGACCTTGGTGCAGCTCTTTTTTTCTTTGCATCATGTGCTGTTTGGGGACTATTTTTTTGAAGTGCCATCCTGTCTGACACTGCAGTGCCACTCCTAGATGGGCCAGGTGTTTGTGTCGGCCACTTGGGTCGCTTAGCTTAGTCATCCAGCGACCTCGGTGCAAATTTTAGGACTAAAAATAATATTGTGAGGTGTTCAGAATAGACTGAAAATGAGTGGAAATTATGGTTATTGAGGTTAATAATACTATGGGATCAAAATGACCCCCAAATTCTATGATTTAAGCTGTTTTTGAGGGGTTTTTGTAAAAAAACACCCGAATCCAAAACACACCCGAATCCGACAAAAAAATTTCAGGGAGGTTTTGCCAAAACGCGTCCGAATCCAAAACACGGCCGCGGAACCGAATCCAAAACCAAAACACAAAACCCGAAAAATCTCCGGTGCACATCACTATTAATTTTTGGATGTTTTCAACAGTCTTTTCATAATGGATTATCTTGTAATTGTAACATTACTTAAACAAGTGGCACAAGTGGCATATACACTGTGGGGGGTATTCAATTAGCTCCGATCATTTCAGAGCTATTGAATATGTCCCCCCTGTGTATTTAATTGCGGGCTGTTTTTGTGCATTTTTAAGGCATTTTTGTCAATGCCTTTTCTCCTTTTTAAAAAAAAAAGGCATTGGTGAAAAATGCCTCAAAATCGGGGAGAACGGCCTGTGTTTTCACAGGCGCAGGTGGGAAAACACGTGGATTCGCCGATGCACCTGTTTTTTGCTCCTGCTGAATTTTTCACCTAGGTGAAAAAAAAACCCTACTATTGGATAGGGCAAATCCCCCCCCACCCTAAAAAATAGCAAAAAGTGTGGTTTTTTGCCTAGGCAAAAAAACAAAAAACAAAAAAAAATGGGCCTAATTGAATACCCTCCTATAACTTTTTAGGCCAGCTCTACATTTTTTTTTAATATTACTGACTTTTCAGTTTATTGCTCCATGAACCCAGTGTCTGCTGTTACAATTGAAATAATAATAATAATTATATATATATATATATATATATATATATATATATATATATATATATATATATATATATATATATATATACACATAGCGATAAGAAGTACTGCGGTACTCGGAGACTTAAATGTGATAAAGTATATTTCAACAAGCCACCATGCGAATACCAACGTTTCGGGGCTCAGCCGCCACTTTGTCAAGGTGCATAACACAAAACATAACATACATACTTACCTAAATACTAAAGAAGAAGCCCGCCACCGTGCCCTGCGCCATCTGAGTCCCGGCAGTTCCGGCTCGGCCCCCGGCGCCTTCCTTGTGCGTCATCAGGTGCACCGCGGGACTCGGATGGCGCGGGCACGGTGGCAGGCTTCTCCTTTAGTATTTAGGTAAGTGTGTATGTTATGTTTTGTGTTATGCACCTAGACAAAGGGGCGGCTAAGCCCCGAAACGTTGGTATTCGCATGGTGGCTTGTTGAAATATACTTTATCACATTTAAGTCTCCGAGTGCCGCAGTACTTCTTATCACTTTTTATATTGACCCTGGGGACACCGGAGCAGAGACGCTGATGTGGGGGAGTGCCGGTCTACCTACATTGCATATATATATATATATATATATATATATATATATATATATATATATATATATATATTTCCAAAGTCAGCCGGCACTCTAAATCAAATAGCAACTTCCTCCGGTGCCAGAATGAGTAAATAGATATGTATCCAATAAATACGGCACTCAGAGATGATATAATGAAAAACTGGATATATTCATTAACGTTTCGGGGCAGCAAGCCCCGTCCTCAGAATGAACACAGTAACATGTTACTGTGTTCATTCTGAGGACGGGGCTTGCTGCCC
This sequence comes from Pseudophryne corroboree, assembly GCF_028390025.1. Classification (NCBI taxonomy): domain Eukaryota; kingdom Metazoa; phylum Chordata; class Amphibia; order Anura; family Myobatrachidae; genus Pseudophryne; species Pseudophryne corroboree. The sequence continues at coordinate 211,316,755 of NC_086444.1, forward strand.
CGAAACGTTAATGAATATATCCAGTTTTTCATTATATCATCTCTGAGTGCCGTATTTATTGGATACATATATATATATATATATATATATATATATATATAATCTGTTCTGTGCGAAAGTGTTAGGCAGGTGTGGAAAATATGCTGCAAAGAAAAAGAATGCTTTCAAAAATACGATTTTAATTACCTACCGGTAAATCCTTTTCTCGTAGTCCGTAGAGGATGCTGGGGTCCATTTTAGTACTATGGGGTATAGACGGTTCCGCAGGAGCCTTCGGCACTTTAAGACTTTTCAAACCTGTAAAACTTAGCAAGCGTGTTTGCCCCTGACCAAGTAGCTGCTCGGCAAATTTGTAACGCTGAGACACCCCGGGCAGCCGCCCAGGAAAAACCCACTTTCCTTGTAGAGTGGGCCTTTACCGAACTCGATAACGGCAATCCTGCCGTGGAATCAGCGTGCTGAATGGTACCTCCAATCCAGCACGCAATAGTCTGCCTAGAAGCAGGACCCTCAATCTTGTTGGGGGTCATAGAAGACAAACAAAGATTCTGTTTTCCTTATCCGAGCCATTCTTGCAACATAAGTCTTCAACGCTCTGACGACATCCAAGGACTTTTGAAACGGCTGAGGTGTCAGAAGCCACTGGCACCACCACAGGTTGGTTGATATGGAAATAAGACACAACCTTTGGAAGAAAATACTGACGCGTCCGCAGTTCAGCTCTATCTTCATGAAAAATCAAATAAGGACTCTTGTGTGACAGAGCCCCTAATTCAGACACTCGTCTGGCTGAGGCCAAGGCCAACAGCATGACCACTTTCCAAGTGAGAAACTTCAACTTTTGTAGAGGCTCAAACCAGTCCGATTTAAGGAACTGCAACACCACATTAAGATCCCATGGCGCCGCAGGAGGCACAAAGGGAGGTTGGATGCGCAGAACCCCCTTCACGAACGTCTGGACCTCAGGAAGGGAAGCCAACTGTTTCTGAAAAAAAATAGACAAGGCCGAAATTTGGACCTTGATAGACACCAATCTCAAGCCAGCATTCACATCCGCCTGTAGAAATAGGAGAAGACGTCCTAATTTAAACTCCACCTCAGGAGACTTCTTGGATTCACACCAAGATACATATTTTCTCCAAATACGATGGTAATGTTTGGACGTTACCCCTTTCCTGGCCAGAATAAGTGTGGGAATGACTTCATTGGGAATACCCTTACATGCTAGGATCTGGCGCTCAACAGCTATGCCATCAAACACAGCCGCGGTAAGTCTTGATAAACAAACGGCCCCTGCTGAAGCAGGTCCTCGTGAAGAGGAAGAGGCTTAGGATCTTCCAGTAATAACTCCTGAAGATCTGGATACCAAGCCCTCCTTGAACAGTCTGGAGCAATGAGAATTGCTCAAACCCTTGTTCTTCTGATGATCTTGAGAACTTTTGGTATTAGTGGAAGTGGAGGGAACAGATACACCGACTGAAACACCCACTGGGTCACCAGTGCATCCACTGCTATTGCTTATGGGTCGCCCCAATGATCTGCTACCTCTGCAAAGACTTCTGGGTGGAGGCCCCATTCTCCTGGATGGAGATCGTGTTTGCTGAGGAAGTCTGCTTCCCACTTGTCCACTCCCGAATGAAAATTGCCGACAGAGCTTTTGCATGTCTTTCTGCCCAGAGGAGTATCTTTGTCACCTCTGCCATTGCCGCTCTGCTTTTTGTTCCACCCTGGCGGTTTATGTAAGCTACTGCCGTTACATTGTCTGACTGGATCTGTATGGGACGACCTTGAAGAAGGTGTGCCGCTTGATGAAGGCTGTTGTACACAGCTCTCAATTGCAGAATGTTTATGTGAAGGAGTACTTCTTGACTTGACCATCGTCCTTGAAAGCTTTCCCCTTGCGCAACTGCTATCCAACCTCGGAGGCTTGCATCTGTGGTCACCAGGATCCAAGTCTGAATCCCGAACCTGCGTCCCTCCAGGAGGTGAGAACTTTGAAGCCATCACAAGAGTGAAAAACTGGCTTTTGTTGACAGGATTATCCTCCGGTGCATGTGTAGGCGCGATCCGGACCACTTGTCCAGTAGGTCCCATTGGAACACCCTGGCGTGGAATCGGCCAAATTGTAGAGCCTCGTAGGCCGCTACCATCTTCCCCAGCAGGCGGATACACTGATGAATCGATACGCGTGCTGGTTTTAAAACTTGTTTGACCATCCTCTGGATCTCCAGAGTCTTTTCCACCGGTAGGAATACTTTTTGTGCTTCTGTGTCCAATATCATTCCCAGAAATTATAACCGCCTTGTGGGTTCCAATTGTGATTTTGGAAGGTTTATGATCCAACCATGCTGTTGAAGCACCATCAGGCAAAGTGCAATGTTCTGCACTAGTTTCTCCCTGGATCTCGCTTTTATGAGGAGATCATCCAAGTATGGGATGACTTTGACTCCTTTCTTACGAAGAAGAACCATCATCTTCGCCATCACCTTGGTGAATATTCTCGAAGCCGTTGAGAGCCCAAAAGGCAATGTTTGGAACTGGTAGTTGCAGTCCTGCACCGCAAACCTCAGGCATGCCTGATGCGGCGGGTAGATGGGAACATGTAAATAAGCATCTTTGATGTCCATCGATACCAGAAAATCCTTTTCCTCCAAGCTGGAGATCACCACTCTCAGGGATTCCATCTTGAATTTGAACCTTTTCAAATAAAGGTTCAGAGTCTTTAGGTTTAAAATCGGTCTGGCCGAGCCATCCGGTTTCGGCACTACAAACAGGCTTGAATAAAACCCTTTTTCCTGTTGTGACACATGAACTAAGGAAATTACATTGTCTTGACATAATTTCTGTATTGCGATCAGCACTTTTGCTCATGGGGGAAGGTCCCGAAATTCCAATTTGTACCCTTGGGATACTATCTGCAATACCCAAGGATTCAGATCTGAGTGAACCCAGACCTGGCTGAAAGACAGTAGACGTGCCCCCACACGATCGTACTCCCGCAGGGGAGCCCCAGCGTCATACTGAGGTTTTAGCAGAAGTAGCTGTTGACTTCTGCTCCCGCGAGCCTGATGGTGTAGATTTTTTACCTCTTCCTTGACCTCTTCCTGCGAAGAAGGGGGTACCCTTTGCCTTTTTGGACTTGTTGGGCCGAAAGGAATGCATCGTATGAGAATGGAATCCTTTCCTAGGTGGAGAGCTGCGGAAGGCATAGATGCTGACTTGCCTGATGTAGTTGTTGAAATCATGGCCTCCAGCTTGTCTCCAAAGAGGGCTTCTCCATTGTAAGGAAACGCCTCAATGTTTTTTTTAAAATTCCGCATCAGCATTCCATTGGCGGATCCACAGCGCCCTGCGGGCTGAAATCGCCATAGCGGAGGATCTTGTACTCAGCAACCCAATATTCTTCATAGCTTCAAATAAGTAACCTGCAGCATCTTTGATATGGCTGAGAGTTAGGACTATTTCATCCCTGTCAACTGTGTCTATGTTAACAAGCAAGTTGTCAGACCATTTTTCCACAGCGTTACCTACCCACACACAAGCAGTGGTGGGCCTGAGCACCGTTCCGTTAGCTGTATATATGGATTTTAGGGTTGTTTCTAATTTACGGTCAGCTGTATCTTTTACAAAGGCTAAACCAGGGGCAGGCAAAACTATTTCTTTTAGACAGCCGAGAAACTGAGGTGTCTATCATTGGGGGTGTCTCCCATTTGTGCCTGTCTTCCTCAGGGAAAGGGTACGCTACACATATCCTTCTGGGAAGGTTAAATTTCTTCTCAGGGTTAGCCCAGGATTCTTCAAAGAACGCATTCAAATCCTTTGAAGGAGGAAAAGTCACAACCTGCTTTTTATTTAATTTAGAATAATCCTTTTCCTCTGGGACCAGTGTTGTTTCAGGAAACGCCAACACTGCCTTTATAGCAACTATAATACATTTGTATGCTTTTGGCTAATTTGGGGTCTACCACTCTCAAATCCTCAGTGTCTATGTCAGAGTCGGAATCTGTGTCTGTGTCCCCTTATCTGGGCCAGAGACCTTTTCTGGGAACTGGATGGGACCCGAGTGGATGATATGGAGGGGTCAGTAAACAGTGCATCCTCCACAGACTGCCTCCAATATTTAGTCTGTTGTTTAGACTCAGGGAATTTCTTTGCAAGTATTGACATATTCTTTTGCAACATTCTCACCCACTCCGGCTCCTTCTGAGAGGGAAGGGCCACCACATTACCCTCTTGTGCATCTAAAATGGGTTCTTCCTGGGAAGAACCCTCCCCAATGTCTGACATGTTACACACTTGTACACACATGTACACACTTGTACACACACACACACACACACACACACACACACACACACACACACACCACTATCACACGGGGGAGTTATCAGGGACAGACCCACACTAATGTCTGTCAGAGAGACACAGAGGGATTTGCCAGTCCACACACTGCGCCTTATTGTGAATTGTGGAAATATTACCCACTTACAGCGCATATACCAATAATAGACCCACAGACCTAATTATAATGAATACTCTCTGCCCCTTCTATAACACCCTGTACTTGTATCAGCGTTGTCATGAGGAGAAAAGGCGTTCAGGATCTTCACACTGGAGTTTCTGCAGGAGAAAATGGCATCCAGTGAGTGTTCTGGCAAGTCTGAGGAGAAGCCCCGCCTTTCAGCCTCCGCAATATAATATTTATACTGGCTGGGGATGGCACATCAGCGGCTGTACATGTATGTACCCTTTTTGCCAGTGAGAGTAAGGTCTTAAAACATGCCCTCAGAGCGCGCCATCCCCCGCGCTCTGCACCCTTGTGCTGAGAGACATGGCGCGCAGCTGCCCACCACTGCGCGTGTACCTGTATGCCGCCAACGATGACCGGAGGATCCCCTCTCTGCAGGACTCTGGTAATATACTCACCAGCCTTCTGATTTCTGGCTCTGTTAGAGGGTGGCGGCAGTGCTGTGGGAGTGAACGCTGGCCAGGCTTGGGCTGTGTTCAGTACCCTTCAGGAGCTAATGGTGTCCTGTTAGTGGAAGCAGAACCATTAACTAATTGAGAAGTTGGTTCCTACTTCCCCCCCTAAGTCCCACAAAGCAGGGAAGCTGTTGCCAGCAGCTTCCCTGTAAAATAAAAACCTAAGAAAGTCTTTTTCCAGCAAAGCTCTGTAGAGCTCCACTAGTGTGCATCCAGTCTCCTGGGCACATTTTCTAAACTGGGGTCTGTTGAAAAGTCTTCAAGTGCCGAAGGCTCCTGCGGAACCGTCTATACCCCATGGTACTAAAATGGACCCCAGCATCCTCTAGGACGTAAGAGAAAATAGAAATGTTAAAAGTTTATTTTTGTCAGTTAAAATGCAAAGTGAACTTGCACACACTTTTTGAAGGAACTCAGCAGGGAGGGTGTCTCACACATCTTGGAAAACTAACCACAGATCTTCTGTGGATGTAGGCTTGCTCAAATCCTTCTGTCTCGATAATGTTAAGATCAGGGCTCTGTGAGGACCATCTCATCACTTCCAGGGCCCCTTGTTCTTCTTTACGCTGAAGATAGTTCTTAATAACATTGACTGTATGTATGCTTGGGGTCATTGTCCTTCTGCAGAATAAATGTAGAGCCAATCAGATGCCTCCCTGGTGGTATTGCATGATTGATAAGTACCTGCCTATAATTCTCTACATTGATGAGTACACTATTAATCCTGACCAAATCCCCAACTCCATTTGCCGAAATGCAGCCCCAAACCTGCAAGGAACCTCCACCACGCTTCACTGTTGCCTACAGACACTCTTTATTGTAGTGCTCACCAGCCCTCAAACTTCTTTCTGTACAGCCAAATATTTAATATTTTGACTCATGACTCCAGAGCAACTGCTGCCATTTTTCTGCACCCCAGTTTCTATGTTTTTGTGCACAGTTGAGTTATGTTAAGTTTGTTTAACTTACAGGAAAAAGCAAAATCTTAATACACCAGTGTTCGGGCCGCTGCGACAGCTAAGAGTGTGTTTTAAACCTCTATGAATGCGTACACATTGCGTAAGCACGCCGACACGTTGTGAGCATGATGTAGCTACACGTGCGGCTGAATACACTTTAAAATCCCTAACAGGAAAGGAATGCGACACCAATTGTATATGTTATGTTGTGGTCCAACGCAGCAACAAATATTTACTTAAAAGAGGGTTCACAGAGAAATACAACAATACAAGAGAAAAGCTACAACCAATGGATACATACGTTTGTTCGCCTGCGCCACCCGGATCCGGTCCTCAGTCAGTCTAGCAAGATGACCTTCAGAGAATTAGACTGGGACCGGCCAGGAGGCTTTGCTTTTATGCTATTGTCCAAAACATAGGCCCTCATTCCGAGTTGATCGGTCGCAAGGCGAATTTAGCAGAGTTACACACGCTAAGCCGCCGCCTACTGGGAGTGAATCTTAGCTTCTTAAAATTGCGACCGATGTATTCGCAATATTGCGATTACTAACTACTTAGCAGTTTCAGAGTAGCTCCAGACTTACTCTGCCTGTGCGATCAGTTCAGTGCTTGTCGTTCCTGGTTGACGTCACAAACACACCCAGCGTTCGCCCAGGCACTCCCACCGTTTCCCCGGCCACTCCTGCGTTTTTTCCGGAAACGGTAGCGTTTTCAGCCACACGCCCCTGAAACGCCGTGTTTCCGCCCAGTAACACCCATTTCCTGTCAATCACATTACGATCGCCGGAGCGAAGAAAAAGCCGTGAGTAAAAATACTATCTTCATAGTAAAGTTACTTGGCGCAGTCGCAGTGCGAACATTGCGCATGCGTACTAAGCGGATTTTCACTGCGATGCGATGAAAAATACCGAGCGAACAACTCGGAATGAGGGCCATAGTACAAAGGAATCTGTAATCTCTTCTTTCATAGGTCAAAGGGCTGGTCATATACAGTACATACGGGGGGCATAGGTTGGTTTGAATAAGTGGGCGATGCCTGGTCCAGGTGCACTTGCAGGTGTCCTCCACTGGGTTCCCGCCGAATATCAGGAGTACAGTAAATACAGGGTGATATTAATATTGTATTCCTGCACATCGATATGCACAGGAGCGTGCTACATTCTGCAAACGGCAATCGGAATATTGCCCTTGGAATACTGTACATCTGGATACCAAACACCACATCATAACCTAATTCTGTCCCCTCATATCCTGTAAAGTTGAATCCCTCTGTTATACCTCTGAAGCAAATGTAACTTGCTGGTGTGGTGCATGTAGGCTATGTGTAAATTATGCACTAAGGGCCTAATTCTGAGTTGATCGCAGCAGCAATTTTGTTAGCAGTTGGGCAAAACCATGTGCACTGCAGGAGGGGCAGATATAACATTTGCAGAGAGAGTTAGATTTGGGTGTGGTGAGTTCAATCTGCAATCTAAATTGCAGTGTAAAAATAAAGCAGCCAGTATTTACCCTGCACAGAAACAAAATAACCCACCCAAATTTAACTCTCTGCAAATGTTATATCTGCCCCCCCCCCCCTGCAGTGCACATGGTTTTGCCCAACTGCTAAAAAATTTCCTGCTGCGATCAACTTGGAATTACCCCCTATGTGGATTAAATGTCAGATATGTCTGGGGCTTTTCCATGCGAATGCGTATGCTACCGTATTTACTCATACGACACGCTAATACGCAGGGCTTCGTGAGCGACTGTACGCAACGTGTGGGTATGCGCACTCACGGCAGAACAAGCACATGCACGGAGGCCACTCTGTATGGTGTTTGCACGTGATGTATGTGGGTATAATATTTTCGACTTCGACAGTTACTTGGCTTTGTTTCCACGACAAAGTTATGGATTTTTTGGCTGCAATTCTTCCATGAAGACTACTTCTGGCCAGAGTTCTCTGAACAGTACATGTGTGTATTTGGGTTCCACTGGTTTCTGACAGTTCTGAGCTGATGGCACTACTGGACATCTTCCAGTTTTGAAAGCAAGTAAGCATGATGTGTCTTTAATCTGATGCATTAAGTTTCCTTGGCCGACCACTGTGTCTACGGTCCTCAACGTTGCCTGTTTCTTTATGCTTCTTCAAAAGAGCTTGAACAGCAAATCTTGAAGCCCCAGTCTGCTTTGAAATCTTTGCCTGGGAGAGACCTTGCTGATGCAGCATAACTACTTTGTGTCTTGTTGCTGTTCTCAGTCTTACCATGGTGTATGACCTGTGACATGAAACTGTGGGGCAGATATATTAACCTGGAGAAGACATAAGGAAGTGATAAACCAGTGATATGTGCAAGGTGATAAAGGCACCAGCCAATCAGATCCTAACTGTTCATTTACATATTGGAGCTGATTGGCTGGTGCCTTTATCACCTTGCACATCTCACTGGTTTATCATTTCCTTATGCCTTCTCCATGTTAATACATCTGCCCCTATGTTCCATAACTTCACCTTTTTTGCAGAGTTTGGCTGTTCGTCACCCAGTTTTAAGCCTCCTACACAGCTGTTTCTTTTTCAGTTAATGACTGTGTTTCAACCTAAATGTTAAAATGATGATCATTATCACCTTTTTGGTTTGATTAATCAATCATACACCTGACCATTATACTAAAAATCCCTGGCTTTGTGCAAGTGTACCTTGAAGAATTGATGCTGTTTTGAAGGCAAAGGGGGTAATTCCAAGTTGATCGCAGCAGGAATTCTGTTAGCAACTGGGCAAAACCAAGGCCCTCATTCCGAGTTGTTCGCTCGGTAAAAATCTTCGCATCGCAGCGATTTTCCGCTTAATGCGCATGCGCAATGTCCGCACTGCGACTGCGCCAAGTAAATTTGCTATGCAGTTAGGAATTTTACTCACGGCTTTTTCATCGTTCTGGCGATCGTAATGTGATTGACAGGAAATGGGTGTTACTGGGCGGAAACAGGCCGTTTTATGGGCGTGTGGGAAAAAACGCTACCGTTTCCGGAAAAAACGCAGGAGTGGCCGGAGAAACGGAGGAGTGTCTGGGCGAACGCTGGGTGTGTTTGTGACGTCAAACCAGGAACGACAAGCAGTGAAATGATCGCAGATGCCGAGTAAGTCTGGAGCTACTCAGAAACTGCTACGAGGTGTGTAATCGCAATATTGCGAATACATCGTTCGCAATTTTAAGATGCTAAGATTCACTCCCAGTAGGCGGCGGCTTAGCATGAGCAAATCTGCTAAAATCCGCTTGCGAGCGAACAACTCGGAATGACCCCCCATGTGCACTGCAGGGGAGGCAGATATAACATGTGCAGAGAGAGTTAGATTTGGGTGTGGTGTGTTCAATCTGCAATCTAATTTGCAGTGTAAAAATAAAGCAGCCAGTATTTACCCTGCACAGAAATAAAATAACCCACCCAAATCTAACTCTCTCTGCAAATGTTATATCTGCTCCCCCTGCAGTGCACATGGTTTTGCCCAACTGCTAAAAAATTTCCTGCTGCGATCAACTTGGAATTACCCCCAAAGAGTGGTCACCTCAAATATTGATTTGATTTAAGTTTCTCTTCATTCACTTTGCATTTTGTTAATTGATAAAAAATAAACTTTAATAAAAATTAACACTTATTTTTGAAAGTATTCTTAGTTTGCTGAACTATTTCCACATATATACAGTACATGTGTGTGTGTATATATACACATATATATATATATATATATATATATACTGTATATGTATTTGGAGACTAGAAACATGAGTATGTAGTAAGAAAGTAAGAAATAATGGCCCTCATTCCGAGTTGATCGCTAGCTGCCGTTGTTCGTAGCGCATCGATCAGGCTAAAAATCGTCACTTCTGCGCATGCGTATGGTGCGCACTGCGCACGCGTGATGTACTTTCACAAAAGCTCTAGCAATGCTTTTTAGTCGCACTGCTGGCCGCAGAGTGATTGACAGGAAGTGGGTGTTTCTGGGTGGTAACTGACCGTTTTCGGGGAGTGTGTGTAAAAACGCAGGCGTGCCAGATAAAAACGCAGGAGTGGCTGGGGAAACGTAAGCGTGGCTGGGCGAACGCAGCGCGTGTTTGTGACATCAAAACAGGAACTAAACAGACTGAATGATCGCTAGCTAGGAGTAAGTCTCGAGCTACTCAGAAACTGCACAATCTTTTTTTGTAGCTGCACTGCGATCCTTTCGTTCGCACTTCTGCTAAGCTAAGATACACTCCCAGAGGGCGGCGGCTTAGCGTTTGCACTGCTGCTAAAAGCAGCTAGCGAGCGAACAACTCGGAATGAGGGCCAATGTTTGGTATGCATGTTTGCCAGGAATTTGATAATATAAATGAAATAACGTATCCTGTTTTTGTTTTTTTAAAACAGTTTTCAACATCTCGTCTGGATGGCAAGTTTGGCATTTACACCAGACAGACTGGCATGAGCTTACATAACTGTGCATTATTAATTACCAGCTTTCGTTAGGGAGTTATAAAAAGATGTCATGAATATGCTAAATATTTAGTGACTGCCAATTCACATAAAAAAAAGAGATGTGATTTTATAGGGATTTTATATGAAGGAGGTGTAATGATTCGCAGTCTTTTTTACATAGTAAGCAGTGATTACTTTGAATCCTTTTACTTTGCATTGCCTAATATACATCATGGAGGGCACACAATATTAAAATGCGCCTGCTGTGAATATGAAAATTGAATACAGATTCTGCAGGCCCTTTTACCCAAGGTCGCTCTGTGTTACATTTTTAAGATAAAATATACAAAAAAATGAAGAAGATTGGACAATTACACAGCTTTCCTTTTTTTTTTTATATATATAATACGGCATCAATCTAATACATTGTTAGGACTTTTACTCTACTTACAATTCGCCAAAGTACAGATCCTAGCTGCTGGAAACTGCAAGTAATTTTAACATCTTTTGCTACTAAAGTGCTTATTTAGCATAAATAGAAGCAAAGAGATTGCCTGCTGGACATCAGGCACAGCAAATGGAAATAGATTGCTTTCTCACCAGCCTAGAGTATGTGGGACAGAAATCTGTATAATTGTATGCTTTACTTTGAAAATCACTTTTACACACTGTACAAAAAACCCAAACATTAAAAATAGAGAGTTAGGTCTTTAACAGGTTGCTATCTCTTCCTAGACCAAGGAAGACAATGAAATATTTTGGATACTTTTTGATATCTGTGGAGATGGACTGCTTATGAGTAGAGATGTGCACTGGACCATTTTTTCTGGATTTGGTTCTGATTCATCGTCAGCTTTGAATTTGGATTTGCCAAACCGCCGTGGCTGGTTTGGATTTGGATTTGGATTTTTTTTTAAATCTGAAATCATATAATTTTGCCCAGTTGTGTTCCTAGAGTATTATTAAGCTCAATAACATTAATTTCCACTCATTTTCAGTCAATTTTGACCACCTTACAGCTCACAATAATGTTTTCGCCAATACCAGCCAAAGGATGCAGAGAGCTGGCTGTTTACTAAGTGACAAAGCAGCAGCACAAACACACAGCAGTTTATAGCACATCTATGAAACCTTGCCACAGCATACTGGGGTACAATAACAGTGCAAACAATAGAGCTATACATATTTTTTTCTTTTTTTAACTTACAACTCAGTTAAAACTGCGTGGAGTCATAGGGCTTATAGATGCATGTGAACAAAGCGCACTAGGGTAAAGTGCACCAATCTGCAAACAATAGAAATATATATATTTTTTCTGTTTTTTAATTTATCTTGCAGCTCGGTTCAAACTACATGGATCACAGGACTTATAGATGCATGTGAACAAACCGCACCAAACAGGAGCCACAAAAGAAATATATATTTTATTTTTATTCTTCTGTATTTTAACTTGCAGCTCAGTTTGAACTGCATGGATCACAGAGCTAGTAGATGCACGTGAACAAAGCGCACTAGGGTAAAGCGCACCAAACAGTACTATTTACAGCAGAGTATAACGCAGGATACAGCAGCGTGCCCCCTTTTCTGTCACTATACAGAGCACAGCCACTGGTGAGACCCTGGACACAGTAGTATGACCACTACAGCAGAGAATAGCGCAGCCACAGCAGCCTGCATTGTGCCCCTATACACACTCACTATCCAGCATCAGCCACTTGTGAGACCATGCACACAGTACACCCACTACAGCAGAGTATAACATAGCAAACGGCAGTGTGCTTTACCCTGAAATGGCGCCATGTCCCGGCCACGGGGCCTTATATAGAATCTAAGTCCCGCAAGAATCTGACACCAAAAGAATGATATCCTGCCTTGACATAGGATCAGAGTCTGCCGGGAACACCCGACCACAGCTCGGCTGTATTTGGATCCCGTGTTCAGAGTGGTCCGGACCGCTCATCTCTACTTGGAACAGGCCCTATATTTAGTGGTCATCAATCATATATGAGGTCCAATGTTAAGAGCTCTCCTGTGAATTTGGGTATATGTCTGTCAAATCATCCAATTCTATGTTAATTATCATAATTTACTGGATTTTGACCATTGCTGAACATCGTGAATGTACAGAACATGTTTGTTTACAGCAGATTGTTTTAAGAAGTGTAAGTATAATGTTGCATAAGGTGGTTGGTTAGGCAATATATGTATTAAGAAAAAGCATAACTTAACGTACTAAGAACACAAATAAGCATAATAAAGTTATAACACAAAGCTATTACTCATGAGTTGAGAAACATATAAACATAACAGTTTCATTGCCAGCTAGAGCAATGCTATTTTATGTAATAGCTGTATCTTTTGAGACACCATCGGTGTTATGATTCCCGTACTCCAGACCAGAGGAGATCGTATGGCTGAGGTCAGAGTACTGGGAAGATATGCTGGTTGTGGGAGCAGGAAAGCCTAGTAACCCCTGGCGCCCTAACTCCGTTGTCTCGCCCGTGTTATCAGAAATCCCCTGCGAGACTATGGTTGCTTGAGCCCATGGCAGCCGCGTTCGAAGGGCGGATTATGTCTGCCCAACCCCGATGCCCCCTCAGGTCTTAATGGGAGACAAAGGGAAATCCGAGACAGGGTGATAACAAGGGGCCCTCTGACTAAGCAACCAGGCCAGGGGTTACAAGCTAACTAACTAAATCAAAAGGTATGTGCGGACTAGCCGCCAGGGAAAAGGACAACCAAAGATCCACTGATCCGTTACTCCTATCCAGCACCGCTGGATACCAGAGTGGATCAGGGAGAGCGGAATCCTCCGCAAAAGCTCCAGGACACAAATATACTAAATAATAAACAGTAAGCGGACAAGCCGCAACACACGGCTGCGCCGTGACTCACGAACACCACAGGATGTTAAAGGTGCTCAGTCAGACTCCAGGAAAAGATGACAAATCTCTGAGTACAGGACCACTGAGGACAGGAACAACCGGCTTGAGCAGGACTGGATACTTTCTGCAACTGACATAGGCAAACAGGAAGCTGCCGACACCGACTTTCAGAACTGGAGGACAGGCAGAATCCACTGGAACTCAGGGTAGGACACGGGATCAGACACAGGGACTGACACAGGAATCCACACAGGGACTGACACAGGAATCCACACAGGGACTGACAAGAACCAGCTCAAACTTAAAGAAGACTGCAAACCAAGGAATATCATCAGCATCTGCTAACTGCAGTGAGCCAGCATATATCAGAGAGGCCTAATTAATTATCTCTAGCAGCTGGCCTGCTGCACGACTAAGCTGACAAGATGCAATCAGCAGCCAGATGAGGCTGAACACATGGGAACAAGCTGCAATTGCACAGACTCACCAGCGGCAGCAGACAAGAGTAATCCAAAACAGAGCAATGGGAAATCCTGGCATGCAAGACAACTAAATAAACATAAAATAGGAATGAACCACTACCTGTGGTTCATAACAGTATCCCCTCCTTAAGGGTGAGCTCCGAGCACCCCATGACACCCACGGGGAACATAAACAAAAGTATAACATGAAATACAGAACAAAACTGCAAAACAGGAATGAGCCACAGCCGTGGCTCATAACAGTACCCCCCCCTTGAGGAGGGGTCAAAAGACCCCAAAATTCAGACTATCCAGAACAAGGGATACAAAAAAAAAAACCTGACACATTGGTCTAACAGACACGAAAACAGAAACAAGCTGCAACCACAGCTTGTAACAGTGCCCTCCCCTTGATGGTGGCCACTGGACACAAGACAAGGGAAAAAAAAATCTTTTTTTTTTTTTTTTTTAATCAAGGCAAGAGTCAAAAAATTATTTCTTTTTCTTCTTCTTCTTTTTACAAAGCTCTTTAGGTCTGACCAAGGTAATTCCCCAAACATTGTCTGAACTGATGGTACCACCCAACAAGGCTGCGTTCAAATCAGAGACAGGTTTCTTACCCTTGGGAGCTGAACTTTCTGGCAAAGTACTATTATTAGAAGAAGAAGAAGTCAGAAAAGCACATCCTGCAGTCAAAACGGGCTGGGACTCTTGTGCCGAGTTTACAGTATTTGGTGGAATCTCAGCAGACAAGACGGGTGACTTAGAGGAACCTGAACCAATTTCTTTGGAACCATATCTTTTAATAATTGCATCACTGAATGCTGGGGGATCCTGAAGAATGGGATCTTCAGCTTTCATTAGGCTGGTCGCCCACTCAAAAGGCTCTCCTTTAAAAGAATAAATAAGATAGAGCACAATGTTCTCTGGAGTGATGCCCAGAAATGGTCTAGACAACATAATAATGTAATAGTGTTTGTAAAGCGCCAGAAATTGGGCTAAGTCCCCATCAAAGATTATGGATGTTGAGATATCAGAGTCAGGATCTGTTTCCTTCTCATCTGACTGACTGGAGTGCTTTGCTAGGACCTGGTCACTATTGACCTTACTCGAGGCTGAGACTCTCTGAACCCTACCCGGGGCTGAGACTCTCTGAACCCCACCCGGGGCTGAGATTTTCTGAACCCCACCCGGGGCAGTGACTTTCTGAACCCCACCCGGGGCAGTGACTTTCTGAACCCCACCCGGGGCAGTGACTTTCTGAACCCCACCCGGGGCAGTGGCCTCCGGGAACCCCGCTGGGGCAGTGGCCTCCGGGAACCCCGCTGGGGCAGTGGCCTCCGGGAACCCCGCTGGGGTCAGCACCTCGGATTCTTTTACTGGGACCGGGCCGTTGGCCTCCCTGACTGGGATCGGGCCATCGGCCTCCCTCTCTGAGTCGATAATTATCGAAAGTTCTCCCGGGACTATGACTTCCGGGACTTTTGCTGAAGCAATAACGTTCAGATCCTCCACTAATGCTATGCTTCTTAAGTTCTTTCCTGGGGAAGCGACTTCTAGACCCTTCTTTGGGGCTGCGTCTCTCGAGACCCCACTTGGGGATATTACTTCAAAGATCCCTTCTGGGGTTTTGCTTCTCGAGTTCCCTTCAAGAACTATGGTTTTAGATACCCTTTCTGGGATTGCGCTTTTCAAATCCCTACCTGGGGTAACAGCTTCTGAGACCCCATCTGGTATGGAAACCTGAGCTACAATATTTGATGTCCCTCTATAAGCTTGGGCATCGGGTACCGCTCCAGCACTCTGGGCATCGGGTACCGCTCCAGCACTCTGGGCATCGGGTACCGCTCCAGCACTCTGGGCATCGGGTACCGCTCCAGCACTCTGGGCATCGGGTACCGCTCCAGCACTCTGGGCATCGGGTACCGCTCCAGCACTCTGGGCATTGGGTACCACTCCAGGACCCTGGGCTACGGGCACCACTCCAGGACCCTGGGCTACGGGCACCACTCCAGGACCCTGGGCTACGGGCACCACTCCAGGACCCTGGGCTACGGGCACCACTCCAGGACCCTGGGCTACGGGCACCACTCCAGGACCCTGGGCTACGGGCACCACTCCAGGGACTTGCAACTCCGCTTCCACAGGAACCTCAAGAGAGGAGAGAAACATTCTCTTTTGATTCCTGAATCTATAATGGGGCTCCCTTGCCCAAGGACCCCAATTATAGGACAGAGAGCTTTTTTGTGTGGGTTGTGTGACAAGTACCTCTGCCACAGTAGAGACAGGAGTAGGTCTTGTATCATGACTCAACTTGGCCAGAGGGCAAGACTCGTCACCACACTTTGGCTTGCGCAACTCACAGGTCTGCAGATAATGGCCTAAACCCCCACAATATAGGCATAAGTTTAAGTTTCTGCGACGCAGACGCTCCTCTTCTGAGAGCCTGGGCCGCAGAAAACTTTTAAACTTTTTCTCTTCAATTAAACCAGAGGATTCTCTTGTCACCATACTGTGAACAAGAGTCTCTTTAGAGATAGATGTACTCTCAACGACTTCTGGCAAAATAAGCAAGATTTTAGTCAGAAGGTTTTGCAGTTGCTTTAGGGATTGCTGCAAAACTTCAAGTCGCTCTGGTCTCAAAGCACTGAATACAGAGTTCAGGGCTGCGAGAGATGCCTGCAGGGCTTGCATAGTTGACATAGGAGGATTTAAAACTAGACAAGACAAGACAAGGCAAGACAAGGCAAGACAAGGCAAGGCAAGACAAGGCAAGGCAAGGCAAGACAAGGCAAGGCAAGGCAAGACAAGGCAAGACAAGGCAAGGCAAGGCAAGACTAAATTTTGCTAAACAAAACAAGACTTTTTTTTTTTTTTTAAACACCGGACTGGATTCTAAACACCGGACTGGATTCTAAACACCGGACTGGATTCTAAACACCGGACTGGAATCTGCAGACTGAATTCTATACCGGACTGGTTTCTAAACACCGGATTGGATTCTGCACACTGAATTCTAGACAGGACTGGATTCTAGACTAGACACTGGACTGGGCCAAAAAAGAAAAAAAGTTTTATTTCTTTTTTGTGGTATGGCTGATGATAATGTTATGATTCCCGTACTCCAGACCAGAGGAGATCGTATGGCTGAGGTCAGAGTACTGGGAAGATATGCTGGTTGTGGGAGCAGGAAAGCCTAGTAACCCCTGGCGCCCTAACTCCGTTGTCTCGCCCGTGTTATCAGAAATCCCCTGCGAGACTATGGTTGCTTGAGCCCATGGCAGCCGCGTTCGAAGGGCGGATTATGTCTGCCCAACCCCGATGCCCCCTCAGGTCTTAATGGGAGACAAAGGGAAATCCGAGACAGGGTGATAACAAGGGGCCCTCTGACTAAGCAACCAGGCCAGGGGTTACAAGCTAACTAACTAAATCAAAAGGTATGTGCGGACTAGCCGCCAGGGAAAAGGACAACCAAAGATCCACTGATCCGTTACTCCTATCCAGCACCGCTGGATACCAGAGTGGATCAGGGAGAGCGGAATCCTCCGCAAAAGCTCCAGGACACAAATATACTAAATAATAAACAGTAAGCGGACAAGCCGCAACACACGGCTGCGCCGTGACTCACGAACACCACAGGATGTTAAAGGTGCTCAGTCAGACTCCAGGAAAAGATGACAAATCTCTGAGTACAGGACCACTGAGGACAGGAACAACCGGCTTGAGCAGGACTGGATACTTTCTGCAACTGACATAGGCAAACAGGAAGCTGCCGACACCGACTTTCAGAACTGGAGGACAGGCAGAATCCACTGGAACTCAGGGTAGGACACGGGATCAGACACAGGGACTGACACAGGAATCCACACAGGGACTGACACAGGAATCCACACAGGGACTGACAAGAACCAGCTCAAACTTAAAGCAGACTGCAAACCAAGGAATATCATCAGCATCTGCTAACTGCAGTGAGCCAGCATATATCAGAGAGGCCTAATTAATTATCTCTAGCAGCTGGCCTGCTGCACGACTAAGCTGACAAGATGCAATCAGCAGCCAGATGAGGCTGAACACATGGGAACAAGCTGCAATTGCACAGACTCACCAGCGGCAGCAGACAAGAGTAATCCAAAACAGAGCAATGGGAAATCCTGGCATGCAAGACAACTAAATAAACATAAAATAGGAATGAACCACTACCTGTGGTTCATAACAGTATCCCCTCCTTAAGGGTGAGCTCCGAGCACCCCATGACACCCACGGGGAACATAAACAAAAGTATAACATGAAATACAGAACAAAACTGCAAAACAGGAATGAGCCACAGCCGTGGCTCATAACAATCGGCCAGCCACTTACGGGCTATGTGGTAGTCTTCAGACCGTGTCCCTATCTAAGGAGTAGATTTACAAACAATTATCAGGAGTAAATGCTAGAACAAAAGAACAATGACATGTATTTGCGCCTGTCCACACTTTAAGTAGTAGGCCAAAAGACACGTCAGGGGTGGCTGCGATCTTCACTGGTTGGGTGAACGTGAATGATCATCCGGCATGAAGCCTCAGCCAACCAATTTTCACCTATACAGCACTCGCACGCTGAGGTGTAATTGGACCTTGCACGGCCGCGCAAGTTCCACCGAAATGTCGCTCAAGGGAACAAACAAACACGGAGGAATGCTCACACTACAGTTCTTGTCACCTTGCTGTGATGCTCTTCAGCTCCTGTAGGTAAGGACAAAACAGCCTATCCGTTCTAAACTCAGGCTACTCTAACACTATATGGCCTAACCAACTAAACTGTGGCCTAAACTATAGCCGCATGAGAATACACAACAATACCCTGTACTTGGCAGAAAGACTAATCTCTTCTAATTAATATCCATAAGATAACCCAATGCAATAGGAATATTCATAAACATAAAAAAACAACAACATACAGAGACTTCAAGCATGACAATCTGACGTGTGAGTATTCCGCAAGTTGTGTTGCCTAAGTAATGATGAACCAGTGTACCTGGAGCAAAAAGCAGTTTACTCCTGGGATTACTGGAGCGTGTGAAACTGGACCGTTCCTCCACGCCACACGCAATCGCTGGCTTGTACCCAACTGGTGCTGTGGGGGCCCTGATGATTCCCCGCACTTTGGAGGCTCAACACCCGGTTATGAGAGGAAGGGGAGAAGCCGCAAAGCCTTCTCATCCTATCACACCAATTACCACCTTGCTTGGTGGCCCAGATCACACTCCTGATTCAGAGATCTGGTGATCTGATTCTAATACTCAGATCACCTGAACATATACAGCTTTGGCCCAAGCTGGCCTGCCTGGTAATAATAACCAGTGTGCTGAGCAGGCCCGCCATCAGGGGCAGACGCAGGATTTTCAGGGGGGGGGGGGGTTTCCAGATTTTATATATATATATATATATATATATATATATATATATATATATATATATATACACACACACACACACACACACACACACACACACACACACACACACATATACACACACACACACACACACACACACACTAACACACTCAAATATATACATCTCCCTCTCTCTCTATATATATATATATATATGTATATATATATACTCCAACGATAACGCGGCACTCCAAGGGACTCGTCTCATACGTACTTTATTTACGGTGCTAACATCAACATGTTTCGAGGCCGCAGCCTCTTCCTCAGGACTCACCGACAAACAGATAACACACACACAAAAAGACATTTAAATACCTGATAACCCTCCTGTCCTCCCGCCGCCGTGATCGTCCACAGCTGCAGCCGCCGAGTGTCCACGGGTGCCTCACTTCCGGGTAGACGCAAACGGATGTTGCCAAGCAACCTACTGCTTGCGTTCCAGCATCAGGAAACCAACCCTTACATCATCGAACGGCGCTGTCAGTGGACAGGGCTGGGGGAGAACAGACAAATAAAACACATTACAGCATATATCTAAAAACAGCGTTCTTAGTCTTCATATAGGGCTGTATCACATACTACTCTCATATCAGTATATGAACCATAGCCACATCTATTACCGCCCCGCTTACTCCAGAGGTGCCCAGACGGTGCAGTACCCCATCCGTTAAGATATACAGCTCATCACCCTGTAGATAATTTCTCATTCCAAGGACTATACGCCCCTGTATCTAATTACAAGAGACTATTCCAGTTAATTTTATCATTTAATCCTTTTGGGGTAATAGTGTCGAGGCGAACAATCCATCGTGCCTCTGTGACAAATAAGGATTTAAGATTTAAGAATTAAGAATTTCCGCGAGGTCTGGCCCACATAGTACAAGCCACAGGGGCATGTGATCACGTAAACCACAAAAGGACACTATTACCCCAAAAGGATTAAATGATAAAATTAACTGGAATAGTCTCTTGTAATTAGATACAGGGGCGTACAGTCCTTGGAATGAGAAATTATCTACAGGGTGATGAGCCATGGCCGTCTTTTCGTATGGGCTCAATGGGCACTTGCCCAAGGGCCCCAGGAGTATAAGGGCCCTAGGCTGATAGCTGAGGGTCCCCTCTTTCCAGGGGTACCAGATTTTTGAAAATCGGCCCTGGGGAACCGGAGATATCCAACTTGAAAGCAGTGGTCACCATCCAAGCCTATTAATTGCACTTCCCAGCCAGATATCTCGGGTTCTGTCAAACGTAACAATTTTTATGAGGGTATAATCCAAAAGCTGTGACTCTCCCCTTTGAGTGGACACTGGCAGCTTGTCTCTACTATGCCCAGAACCAGAGATATCAGCCTTCCAGCACCTGGTCCTTGCTCCAGCCCAACACACCTGGTATGTAGTTTTATATTTTATATCAGTGGATTGCTCTGGCTCCTGAACTTTGATCCCCATGTCCCCAGCACCTCCTGAAAGGTGACACTCTCTAGATTTTTATCCCTTTGAATGCAAGCTGCCCTCCCACCGGAAAATGATAAATATTAAGCCAACTCCACTATACACCCCCCCCCTACGTATTAAACATCCCCTACCACCCTGGAAGTTATGTACCAGGGCTTCTTCAATCAGCCCAATGCCCCCTTCTATAGTTTAGCCCCATCTGTGCAGTAAAGGAGTAATTAGCAGAAATTTCTGCTCCAGGTCCTACATGCTGTGCGGAAGATAGAACACCCCCTACTGCCCGCGGGACATCAAGGCTGCCGCTGATAGCACCCCCCACCCCTACCCAGTGCATTGCTGTGCCCAGGGGCCTACACTGCTGTTAAGACGGCCCTGGGATGAGCTGTTTATCTTAACGGATGGGATACTGCACGTCTGGGCACCTCTGGAGTAAGCGGGGCGGTAATTGATGTGGCTATGGTTCATATACTGATATGAGAGTAGTATGTGATACAGCCCTATATGAAGACTAAGAACGCTGTTTTTAGATATATGCTGTAATGTGTTTTATTTGTCTGTTCTCCCCCAGCCCTGTCCACTGACAGCGCCGTTCGATGATGTAAGGGTTGGTTTCCTGATGCTGGAACGCAAACAGGAGGTTGCTTGGCAACATCCGTTTGCGTCTACCCGGAAGTGAGGCACCCGTGGACACTCGGCGGCTGCAGCTGTGGACGATCACGGCGGCGGGAGGACAGGAGGGTTATCAGGTATTTAAATGTCTTTTTGTGTGTGTGTTATCTGTTTGTCGGTGAGTCCTGAGGAAGAGGCTGCGGCCTCGAAACATGTTGATGTTAACACCGTAAATAAAGTACGTTTGAGACGAGTCCCTTGGAGTGCCGCGTTATCGTTGGAGGAGTATGTGTACCTGCACGTGGGCACCGGGACCAGGTGTATAGAAGCGTGGAGTGCCGGCTGAATTGGAAAGCTGTATTGTGTGTCTGGTCGGATGGACTGGAGTTAACAGTTGCATGGCACCACTGCTGTTTAAAACTTAAACACTGGATATTAGTACCTGTATCACAGGGGGACTGTGTTTGTGCCGAAATTGGTGCTGCTAGTGATAGCGGCTTTTAAAGTGACAGCGTTCTGAATTTCATCACTCACCAGTGCAGAGACGCATTTAGTGAGTGTGGCGATATAATGGAGCCAACTCCAGAGGTACTCGATGTGCAAGAAATGCCTGGATGTAAAGATTTCAGAGTACCCCCATGTGAGACATTCAGTTTTACTGTGGACCAAATACAAGAAATATTATTTAAAGAGCCAGTAACGACATCAGACCCAATCCATAGCCTGAAGGATGTACATCATCAGCTATTTAAATTGAAGCGACGTGAAATCGATTACTTGATGCACGGAACGTCTTTATCTGATTATGTACGGGAGCAAAAAATTCCCCGCGGCTTCAGGGTTAATAATATACCAACGATAGGGAGACAAAACCCGGATTTTGTCTGAAAATGGATCGGGATTTTGAATAAGTGCGCGCTGGACCTGATAGTCCTAGTGATTGAGGAGGCGGGTCGGGAGCTGCAAGTTACCCGCACGAAGATCCAGCGGTGTGAGAGTGAACATCAAAGCATACTGGAAGATGAAGCCAACGCGAGTTGGTTGACTAAACTGCAGCAGCAGTGTGACCAGTATAAAAAGAATTTAATTAAATTCAAGAAAAATAAAAAATACACCGTGGACGCAGACTATGAGGAAAATAGGGTATACAGATGGCTGACTGGTGGGGGGCCAGGGGCCAGCAATGGTGCCATAGAGAGACGTCGTAGACCATGGCAACAGCGACGTCCGCAAAATTATCATCGGAACCCAGTGCCCCAGAATAACAGCGACAGTGAATTTGCAGTGTCTGACGTTGAGGAGGCCTCTACTTCGGAGATGGCCCCTTTAAAGAAGGGATCGGCCACCCAAAAAGGTGGAGGAAGACCACCCGCAGGGGCGGGCAAAACCAAAGAGGCAAGAGAAATCAGAAGGAATCCCTCTCGAAAAAAGATAGTCTAATCTTTAATTTATCCAAAAGAGAGCTCACTGCAATGGAAATACAGGTACTTCATAAAGGTCTTTTGTTTGTACCCACTAACACTCATGATGACTTTACTTGGAAACTTGATCACCATAGATTTTCAAGAAACCTCCGATTGAAAGAGTATTTCCAGCATCAGACTTTGGCGGTAGAACCTTCAGTATTTGACACCTTTCTTAAAGGGAAATCAAGGTCCAAGTTTGATCCAGTTTCCATGAATCCGTCGTTAAAAACGTTTGACCGCCTACTACAAGAATCTGTCACAAAATTTACTGCGGCACCGGGCAAAATTAGGAAGAACTTGTCGAGGGAGGAATCCGTGGCGCTAAAAAATCTCGGCACATATGAAGATATCATCCTTAGGCCCGCCGATAAAGGCGGGGCCATCGTGGTGCAGGATATTCACGAGTATTGCTTAGAAATTAAATGTCAGTTAGGTGAAGAGGGAGTATATAGTCAATTACCGGGCAATCCGACAGGGAAATTCCAGAAAGTGCTACAGGACATTTTGAGGTCAGCCGTTCAGGAAAATCATATTACATCAAAGATCGGTAAAGTGTTGGATGTGGACCATCCGAGAGTCCCGGTACTATACACTTTACCTAAACTTCACAAGGATAGTAAGACCCTGCCGGGTCGTCCTATTATATCAGCTCGTGGATCCCTATACCACCCGACGGCACAGCTCCTGGACCATCTCTTGCAACCCCTATTACTAAGAAGAGATGCTTTCCTGAAAGATACGACTGAATTTCTGAAACTGCTACGGAACATTTCTGAGGTCCCTAAAGGCACACTGATGGGTTGCCTGGATGTATGCAGCCTGTATACATCAATACCCCATGAGGGAGGGTTGGCATCCATGAGGAATTTTCTAGCAGAATTCCTTGATCCAAGTTTATTTGACCATGATTTATTTTTGAAGTTGTTGGAATTAACTTTGTATAGGAACTATTTTCTATATGATGGGCATTACTACTTGCAGCGACGAGGGTGTGCGATGGGGTCACCAGTGGCCCCATCGTACGCCAACGTCTATTTGTTTGAGCAAGAAGAAAAATTGCTCTTGAATCATCCGATGGCATCTGGGTGTATTAAATTATATACCAGATACATCGATGATATTTTCTTGTTGTGGTCGGGTAGTGTGGAACGGTTTGCGGCTGTAATGGTAGAGATTAATGGTAGTACGTCTGCTATTAAATTTAGCTATGTGTGCAGTGAAGAGCAGGCACATTTTTTAGATGTACAGGTGACGATCCAGGAGGGTATTATCGAAACAGAAGTATTTAATAAAGATGTGGATAGAAATACTTTTCTTCTGGCATCTAGCCATCATCCATTACCACTCAAGCAGGGTTTGCCTCTATCCCAAATGATGCGGGTGGCTCGAATAACTAGTGACACAGTAAAAGCTTCTGCCACCATTGTTGATTTGATAACTAAATTTACGATCAGAGGATACGATCCTAAGATGTTGTTGGCTAATAAACAACAAGTATTGAGTATGCCGCAATCACGATTGATGCAACCCCGTAGTAGTAGGCCGGGTAAAGTTTTACCATGGGCCAGCAGTTTCTCTACAACTAGTCTGGTAATTAAACATGCCACAAAGGCCCTCTGGCCGATTGTGGCTACAGACAGGGATCTGCCATGTTTCAGGGAGGTACGCCCTCTTGCAGCATTCAGGAGAGGTCGGAACCTTAAGGATAGACTTATGATCATGGACATTACAGGGAGAGGCATCCCTCGGATGCCCAATGTATATGTTAAACCAGCTGGTTGCTACAGCTGTCATAACTGTACTACCTGTAGATTTATGGTAACGTGCAAAACCTTTAAGCACCCTCACTCACCTAAAAGCTACGACATCCGACATGTACTCACGTGTACCTCATCTTTTGTGGTTTACGTGATCACATGCCCCTGTGGCTTGTACTATGTGGGCCAGACCTCGCGGAAATTCCGCGAGAGGATGGCTCTACATAGGTCAGCAATTAATTTGTCATTAGAAGGAAAAGCTAATGACCAACCGGTGGCCCGCCATTTTAGAAGGATGGGTCACTCTTTAGCTGATTTGAAATATTTCTTAATTGACCATGTACCAGATTCCCCCCGTGGGGGAGATCGGGCGAAATCCTTAATTGTCACAGAGGCACGATGGATTGTTCGCCTCGACACTATTACCCCAAAAGGATGAAATGATAAAATTAACTGGAATAGTCTCTTGTAATTAGATACAGGGGCGTATAGTCCTTGGAATGAGAAATTATCTACAGGGTGATGAGCTGTATATCTTAACGGATGGGGTACTGCACATCTGGGCACCTCTGGAGTAAGCGGGGCGGTAATAGATGTGGCTATGGTTCATATACTGATATGAGAGTAGTATGTGATACAGCCCTATATGAAGACTAAGAACGCTGTTTTTAGATATATGCTGTAATGTGTTTTATTTGTCTGTTCTCCCCCAGCCCTGTCCACTGACAGCGCCGTTCGATGATGTAAGGGTTGGTTTCCTGATGCTGGAACGCAAGCAGGAGGTTGCTTGGCAACATCCGTTTGCGTCTACCCGGAAGTGAGGCACCCGTGGACACTCGGCGGCTGCAGCTGTGGACGATCACGGCGGCGGGAGGACAGGAGGGTTATCAGGTATTTAAATGTCTTTTTGTGTGTGTGTTATCTGTTTGTCGGTGAGTCCTGAGGAAGAGGCTGCGGCCTCGAAACATGTTGATGTTAACACCGTAAATAAAGTACGTTTGAGACGAGTCCCTTGGAGTGCCGCGTTATCGTTGGAGGAGTATGTGTACCTGCACGTGGGCACTGGGACCAGATGTATAGAAGCGTAGAGTGCCGGCTGAATTGGAAAGCTATATATATATATATATATATATCTCAGTGCGAGAGAGAAAGGCAAGGGGAGAGAGAGAGTGGGAGGCCTGGGGGAGAAAGAGAGGCATGGGGAGGAGAGAGGCCTGGGCACAGAGCATGGCAGGGGTTAGAGACAGAGGCATTGGGGTGAGAGAGAGGGAGCATGGGGAGTGAGACAGAGCAAGAGAGGCATGGAGAGAGAGAGGGGCACAGAGGAGAGAGAGGGGGGCATGGGGAGAGACAGACGGGCATGGGGAGATTGAGACTGGGCTGAAGAGCTTGTACTCTGGTGCTTAGTAGATCAGTTACCTGGAGGTCTCTGGGTGGAGGCCACATTGCCTTTTTGTCCAGGTACCCCGGAATGCAGCCAGGAAATTTATGGAAGCAGCCCTAAAGGGGCAGGGTCTGTTGAGGGTGTGGAGTCTGTGTTGAGGGAGATAGTGTGTATCCCCAGTGCTGGGAGGAACAGGTGGGGGGTTGGCAGTGTTCATTCTATCACCCTGCACCTAACCAGTGAGGAGGGCATATTTTAATTTTTTAAGGGCAAAATTTTATACGTGATGTATCGTTACAGTCATTCAAAATTAAAATATGTCCTCCTCACTGACTAGGTGTAGGGTGCTAGAATGAACACTAGGT
Organism: Pseudophryne corroboree; assembly: GCF_028390025.1. Taxonomy (NCBI): domain Eukaryota; kingdom Metazoa; phylum Chordata; class Amphibia; order Anura; family Myobatrachidae; genus Pseudophryne; species Pseudophryne corroboree. Next base: position 211,342,950 of record NC_086444.1, read on the forward strand.
AGGATGGGCCATATATGCCCTGGGGCCAAGAGGGGTGGTGTGGTGTGGTGTGGTATGGTGTGTTGTGTACATCCACGGAGCCGGGGAGGAGAGGTGGGAGGGCAGTAGTGTATGTCCCTTGGTCAAGGGGTACTGTATGTCTAGGGGGCCTGGGGGTAGGGTATGTTCTGGACGCCAGGAAGTAAAATAGATTACGGGTATGATCCGGAGGTGGAGGTGGTGGTTAGGGTGGTATTGTACTGTGAGACTAGGGGATAAACCTATGACCCATCCCCCACCCCCAAACCAGTGCATGGAGCACAAGCTCCATACACAGCACGAGCTCCATACACTCTACCACCCTTTGAAGCAGGCTGGGAGTATTAGTAGTGAGGATCAAGGGAAGGATGGGAGTAGTAGTGCATAGCAGGGGGCAGGATGTAGGTAGTAGTGGGAAGTAAGGAGCAGGATGGGAGTAGTAGTGCATAGCAGGGGGCAGGATGTAGGTAGTAGTGGGAAGTAAGGGGCAGGATGGGAGTAGTAGTTCATAGCACGGGGCAGGATGTAGGTAGTAGTGGGAAGTAAGGGGCAGGATGGGAGTAGTAGTGCATAGCAGGGGGTAGGATGTAGGTAGTAGTGGGAAGTAAGGGGCAGGATGGGAGTAGTAGTGGGAATAGACTGGGGGAAAGCTTGGTGTAGTAGGATGGGAGTAATAGTGCATAGAAGGGGGCAGGCTGGGAGTAGCAGTGTGGGAGAACAAGAGATGTTGGGATGAGAGAGACATGGGGGGTAATTCCAAGTTGATCGCAGCAGGAATTTTGTTAGCAGTTGGGAAAAACCATGTGCACTGCAGGGGAGGCAGATATAACGTGCAGAAAGAGTTAGATTTGGGTGGTTTATTTTATTTCTGTGCAGGATAAATACTTGCTGCTTTATTTTTACACTGCAAATTAGATTGCAGATTGAACACACCACACCCAAATCTAACTCTCTCTGCACATGTTAAATCTGCCTCCCCTGCAGTGCACATGATTTTGCCCAACTGCTAACAAAATTCCTGCTGCAATCAACTTGGAATTACCCCCATGGAGAGAGAGAGAGCGAGATGTGGGGGGGGAGAGAGTGGGAGGGTTAGAGTGACTGAGATGACAGAGAGACACAAGACTGATAGGGATTGAAACCTGCAAGGCTGCATTCTACGCCACAGTCACACGATTAGCTGTGAACTCCAGTACTCACCTCCTCTGCCCTCTGAGATCAGTTCCTTGTGCGGCCACAGTGCTGTCACTGTCTGACAGCGGGCCGCGCGGTGCTTTACTGTCTGACAGCGAACGCAGGAAGTACCTCGGAAATCCCGCTGCGCCAATTTGTCCCCGGGCGGGAGGGACGTCAGAATAGAAGCCCGCCCACCTGCACCACCCAGCAGATCACATGCGGCTGTCATCTCCCGGCTCTGAGTGGGAGCTGGGAGATGCGCGCTGCAGTTCCCCCAACGACGCTACCTCGGTCATACCCAGCTGCAGTGCCAGCTCCTCCATTCAAAAAAATTTAAAATCGGTCAGCTGCGCTGATATATTGGTGTGCAGGGGGGGTTTCCAGGTACTCGGAACCCCCCCCCCCCCCTGCGTGCGCGTATGAGGGGGGTGCTGTGGGCACAGCTATCTAACAGAGAGGAGAGGGCCTGGGCCACTCATGCCGCCGTCCGCCCACTTTTCATGATTGAGTTCTGCCACTATCACAGGAGGGGGAGAGGACGCTGCAAGCTTTTATTGTAAACGTCCCTCCAAAAATGGCCACCACCTCAGAGGAGACAGTTATTAAAGGTACTAGAGGAGGCTCCTCTAGTATCTTTAATAACTGTCTCCTCTGAGGTGGCGGCCATTTTGGCAGAGACTTTTCAATAGAAGCTTGCAGCGTACACTCCCCTTCCTGTGACAGTGCCAGATCTCAATCATGAAAAGGAGGCGGAGCTTCACAATATGGAGGCGGAGCTACACAGGGCTAGGCTGCTACCACATCTGCTACAGCTCCGGCCAGCCTGTGAAAGGTAAGTTGAGGGAGAGTGAGTGGGAGATAGAGTGTGTGTGTGTATCTGTGTTTATGTGTATACGTGTGTGTGTGTGTATGTATGCATTGCATATATATATATATATATATTTTATTTTTTTATTTTACAATTTGGTTGTTTGTATTTTTTTTTTTGGGGGGTGGGGGCTGGTGGGTGCCTGCCTATTTTGTGAGTCCCGGGCCCCAGAATTTCTGATGACAGCCCTTTAGGGGGAACACTTTATGGGGAACAGCAGTTGGGTGCTCTGGGTCTCTAACCCAGAACACCAACTATAAATGGGCTCAGGCCTATTGCCTGCCAACTCCAGGTGAAGTGGTCTTGGCCTAGTGTCAAGACCACACAAGCTGTGGGCACTACTCATAATGACTAATGCCTGGCAGCCAGGTAGTCTAGGGAGGGTTATATATATAGGGGGTGAGGGCCCAAAGCAGCCTATCAGTAACATTGGGAGAGGCTGCAGCAGGGTGCTTCATCAGCTCTTTTGCATTCCACACACTGCAGCTCTCTCCACCGGTCTTCAGCGTCTTCCTCGGCTCCCGTCGTCGGCCGCCAATCTTCCACACCTCTCTGGATCTCTCTGGATCTTCTTCCTTGGCTCCCGTCATTGGCCACCATCTTCCACACCTCTCTGGATCTTCCTGATAAAGGGGGTAACCCCGAAATAGTTGATTAAAGCATCACAGCTATTTGCACCTGATTTGGAGAGTTTGAGTGCTGCTTTCTTCCTCTGATACTGCATGTGTGGTGGGGGGCCGTCCCCTGCAAGAGGGCATCGGAGCACTTTTAAGAATTATTACATAGGAGTGCTGGATGAACCGATGTGTTTTATATATATATAATAAATATATATATATATATATATATATATATATATATATATTCCAATACACAGAGGCACTCCTGGACTTCAAAGTGCCTCTGTGTATTAGAATATATATTAAGGGGTCTATTGGGCATTCCGGTTCCGGCTGCGATGTGCTAGCAGCGTGTGGAGAGAGCTCCACTGCCGCCCGCCAAGAAAGCACTTTTAAAAGTTTGTAAAACCTCCGTTTCGGCCCGGCCTACTCCCCCACGCCATTGGTGGAAGCCCCCTGCCCGCCATGGACCGCTATCTGGCCCCCGCAGCACTCTCGAAAAAGGAGCAGAAGCGGGAAAAAGAAAAGCGCCGCTTGGAGCTTAAAATGGCGCTGGACGCGGAGGTGCCGGCGGCGGCTCCCCCCTCCTCCTCCTCTTCAGCAGCAACATTAGCAGCTGAGGCTGTGCTGCCTGCTGCAATTAATGACTTTGCTCCAACTACGCGGACCGTAGAAAAGGTACTTTTTACACCCACAGTACCTTTACGTATGATGACATGGTGGGGGCGATACGTAAGGCTATGGGACCCTTAATTAAAGCCCAGACAGAAGATATAAATAAACAACTGACTCAGCTAACGCACCGTGTCCTGTAAACTGAACAAAGGGCAGGAGAAATGTTTCAAGACATAGCTGAGCTTAAACAGGATATGGCCCATGTTACCCACTCTCATCACCAGATCTGGAACAAGTTAGATGATTTAGAAAATAGGTCGCGCAGATCGAACTTGCGGGTGATAGGGCTCCCTGAAACCCTTTGTGGTATGGCACTGTACACCTTTCTCCGTATCACACTCCCAGAGCTGTTGAATATTGCTGATTCATGTCGGAACATGGGCCCTCATTCCGAGTCGTTCGCTCGTTCTTTTTTTTCGCATCGCAGTGAAAATCTGCTTAGAGCGCATGCGCAATGTTCGCACTGCGACTGCGCTAAGTAATTCTGCTATGAAGAAAGGATTTTTACTCACGGCTTTTTGTTCGCACCGGCGAACGTAGTGTGATTGACAGGAAATGGGTGTTACTGGGCGGAAACACGGCGTTTTATGGGCGTGTGGCTGAAAACGCTACCGTTTCCGGAAAAAACGCAGGAGTGGCCGGAGAAACGGGGGAGTGTCTGGGCGAACGCTGGGAGTGTTTGTGACGTCAAACCAGGAACGACAAGCACTGAACTGATCGCACAGGCAGAGTAAGTCTGGAGCTACTCTAAAACTGCTAAGTTTTTTTTGTTCGCAATATTGCGTAAACTTCGTTCGCACTTTTAAGATGCTAAGATACACTCCCAGTAGGCGTAGACTAAGCGTGTGTAACTCTGCTAAATTCGCCTTGCGACCGATCAACTCGGAATGAGGGCCATGGTTATAGAGAGAGCACACAGAGTGGGTGCTCAGAAAAGTTATGAAGGAGCAGACCCAGAGTGGTGTTATTTAAATGCCTTAATTTCCTGCACAAGGAAGAAATTTGGAGAGCATCCCGGAAAGTTCGGAACCTCATGTGGGAATCACATAAAGTTTTAATTTTTCAGGATTATTCGGTGGAACTTTCGAAAGCACGGAAGGCATTTTCCCCAATATGCTCTAAACTGGTACAACTTGGCAGGAAATCCTCACTATTATACCCTGCACGGCTCCGTATTTACTCGGGCACCTCCTTTACAGGTTTCCTCTCGGCAGATGATGCGGATGCTATCCTAAATGAGGAAGAAGATTCTGTACGACCGAATAGAGATGCCTCAGGGGACATGTGACCTCTCATAATCAAGCTCCTCTACTAATTGGAATACTTTCCTTTTATCATTACATGGGTTTATTGTGACTGTTTGCTTGGATCTAATCCCCATTTGCTAATTTTGCTTTATATTGCTACCTTTTGACCCTGTATATAAGAGATTCGGGAAATCTAAAGACTTTCTACACGTACTGTGAGTGATAATGGGCTGATGTACCCTACTGCATGTGGGTCTTTATTGCTGAAGACGTTTATTTTGGGATGGGCAGGCCGTACTTGTCTATTTTTAGTACTACCCGGCGGGCAGAGCCGGCCTTAGCTATAGGCAGGCTAGGCATTTGCCTAGGGCATCCAAGCATGTCTAGGGGCATCCAAGCATGTCCCTGCAGTATCTCATGTCCCTCCGACAGTCTGCAAACTAACTGTTACTTTCCAAATTTATTCAATCAGTACTTGTATACACTGCTGTTTACATTTGTCAAATAAAATGCACACTCTCCCTTAAAATTCTTTAAACTCCCTCCGACATGCTTGAGTGCCCCTGACTTGTGAGACCTCAGACAGACAGCAAAAGCCAAGTAACTGCAATTCCTGGACCTGTGACATTTTCACTGATTATATAAGGTTATTACTGGATGGCTCCTTATGATACCACATGTGTATTTGGAAGACTGCTTCACATAAATCTGAAATCACCTATACTGCTTGTGCACATGGGGGATGGGGACCCTGGTATCCTGTGTGTGTATCCCTTATCCCTGTGCAAACCCCAGGTGTCTGCAGGGACATAACATGGGCAGTGTTCTCCTCACACTTTATTTCCTAGTCAGTCCATACCGTAAAATTCCCCTGCCAGGATGGCATACCCTGTGAGGTCACATCCCTTGTACGGGTGCCAGCGCAAGCAAGCACCCACCCATCCTGCCACCCCATCTCACAAAACGCAGTCACGGATCCAGGGAGCTGCATAGTCGCACACACTGACTGCAAGCACGCCAGCAAGCAAAGGTAAGTTTTATAAAAAAAGCTACTAGCATTACTAATGTGGGGCATATGTGTCAGGTGCATCACTGTGTGGAATTATTTGTATTGTGGGCATTACTAATGTGGGGCATATGTGTAAGGTGCATTACTGTGTGGAATTATGTGTATTATGGGCATTACTGTATGCCATTATGCAGGGTTGAACTGGACCACAGGGTAACCCCCCGGTGGGCCCCACTGCCTAAGTGTCGCTGGGTCAGATGCAGAACTAGAGGCAGTGCTAGGGGGCACCAGACAAAATTTTGCCTAGGGCATAAAATTGGCTAGGGCCGGCTCTGCCGGCGGGGTAGGCGAGGAGCTTCTCCATCCTTATAGCTATGTTATTGTTCCCTCTGTTTAACCTCGGAAGTTGTTTAAATGTGTTAAGATTTAAACTATTTTTCTGGCTTATAGTTTCGTTGCCTCACTGCTAGTCGGGTGGCAGCGATTACTTTTTCTAAGGTTTTGCTGTGATACGTGGATAATTACTTCTGCGTCTCCTTTTCTATGATTTCAATTCTCTTCTTCTCTTTTTCCTCCCCCCCCCCTCCCCCCAATACTGATTTATCACGATGGAGTATTGTGTACCAGTGCTTAGATGTTTATCAGATACCTTCTGCTTCTTTATTATCATGCTCACCTGTATCCACCTTCACACAAACTGATGTTTAGATGGTTATGATTAAACTAGGGTCTTGGAATATTGGAGGGATAAATTCTCCACACAAAAGGAAAAAAGTTTTGTTATACCTAAACAAATTGAAGATAGATGTGATATATTTGCAGGAAACTCATTTGAAAGAATCTGAGATGCTCAAGCATAACTCCTTGTTGTGGAAACTGATTGCATCCTCACCATATACATCCAAAGCTAGAGGTGTAGCTATATTAGTTAAACAACATGTTAGGATGGAGATTAAGAAAACGATAGTGGACCCCAGTGGCGCACCCAGGGGGGGTTTCCGAGCACCCAGAGCACCCAGAAACCCCCCTCCACTAAAAAAAAAAATTTTTTTTTTTTTTTTTTTTTAGCTGTATGAGTATTATTAATGGCTGTAGCATCCTCTGCAGCCTGCTGTCTCCTGGTGGCACTTGTAAGTGCAATAAAAGTTTACTTTATTTTAATTATAGTACATATATATCCATGTGCATACATATATACACATGTATATACATACATACACATAAACACACACACACACACACACACACACACACACACACACACACACACACACATATATGATATATATATATACATGTGTATATATATGTGTACTGTATGTGTGTGTACATATATATATATATATATGTATGCATGTTTAATATGCTATGTATATGTGTGTGTGTGTATGTATAATATATATATATGTGTGTAGATATATGTGTATATATATATATATATATATATATATATACACACACACACACTAGTTTTACGGACCCAGCATATACTGGGTCACCTCAGTCCCCACCCCCGTGATTGTCTCCGCCCAGTTCTGGAAACCCCCCCATGCAAATCCTGCGTTTGCCACTGGACCCTGAGGGTAGATATGTTGTGTGTAGAGTTCTTCTTGATAATAATCCCTATTGCCTGTGCAATTTGTATGCCCCAAATACGAATGTGCAGCCCTTTTTGCAGAATATACTTCAGATTCTCACGCCTTACTCTGACATTCCTATTATTGTAGGTGGTGACCTCAACGCGGTTTCCTCTTTGTTGTTAGATAGACAATTGCCCCGACGTAGTAAAGCAAAACTACCCAAAAAAGGTGTTCCCTGGTTTGCACGATCAATGAACTTGATAGATATATGGAGAACCCTTAATCCGACGGATAGGGCCTATACGTGCCTCTCGGCGGCACATAACACGCTATCTAGAATTGACTATTTGCTGCCCACTGTAACATTACTGTCCAATATAACCGCAGTAGGTATTGAACCCATCACAATATCTGATCATGCAGTAGTGTGGTCGGACATGACATTACAAGCAGATAGGGGTTCTTTCCGATCTTGGAGATTCCCATCTTCAATGGCATTATCTCTTGATTTTAGAAGGATGCTTATTGAGGCCTGGGATTCTTACTTGGCTAATAAGGGGAGTATCTTATCAGACTCACCGCAGCTATTATGGCAGGCCTCTAAGGCAGTGATACGGGGTGAAATTATGTCCTATACCTCTAAAGTTTATAAAGCATTGCAGACAGATTTTCTCCAAGCCCAGCAGTCACTGACAAATAACTTTCAGGCTAATAAAACTTCCCCGACAGCAGTGAACAGAGACAATTATTAAAAAGCTTGGGTGGAGTTTGAGAGTTTTTTTGCCAAAATAGAATCCCGTCATACTTTTAAAAAAGACGCCAGGTTCCACCGTTTTGGCAATAAATCAGGGAAACTCCTCTCCAGTTCACTGAGAGGACAAAGGTCACCTATGCTTGTACATCCTCTTAAGACTAGCACGGGTTCGGTTACAACAGATAGTGTTCAGATTTCCCAGATAATGCAAACATTTTACGCGGACTTATATTCAGAGCCCCCGCCGCCAAACCAGGTGCGAAATTATTTTAAGAGAACTTACCCATTACCCAGTTATTAGATGAACATGGGACTCAGCTGGTCCTGGCCATCTCTGAGGTGGAGGTATCCAAGGCCATCGCGCACCTTAAAACCGTCAAAGCACAGGGCCCGGACGGCCTCACATCTGAATACTATAAATTACTGGCCCCTAGGCTGATCCCTCTACTTACTGAAGTGTTTAATAGTATCTTGACCACCGGGAATATTCCACTATACTTTAATTCGGCAGTGCTTACTGTCCTTCCTAAAGTGGGAAGGGACTTATTTGATCCTGGGTCGTATAGACCAATATCCTTGCTCAACATAGATTATAAACTTCTAACCAAAATATTAGCGGAAAGGCTTAAATTAGTTTTACCCACTCTGATCCACTGTGATCAGACAGGCTTTATAGCGGGCAGATCCTCTGTGGTCAATATCAGAAAAGTGTTAACAGCTATAGATATATCCCAGCGTGAGCTGCCAATGATTCCTGCAGTAATATTGTCATTGGACGCAGAAAAAGCCTTTGACATGGTGCATTGGGAACACCTGTATGACACAATGCACTGCTTTGGCATTCCCCATAATTTTATAAGTTTTATCAAAACACTGTATACCAACTCTAATACTTATGTCTTATGCAATGGTTATCTGTCACCAGTGTTCTCTATTCACCGGGGCACCAGACAGGGTTGCCCACTCTCACCGCTCCTGTTCGCGTTGGCCTTGGAGCCCTTGGCTATTGCCATCCGGCAGTCACCCTTATACCAGGGTATTAAGGTTAGGGATGTGGACCTCCGCATTTCATTGTTCACAGATGACATGTTACTATTCGCCTCAAACCCTCATGAGACATTGCCTGTGGTATTTAGTCTGATTACCGACTTTGGTAAATTCTCGGGTCATAAAGTAAATATTCAAAAATCTGAACTCATCCCTTTAAATGGTGAACCCACATATCTGGCCTCACTAGGTCCACTTCCCAATCTGAGAGTAGCCACTACGGCAATAAAATACTTGGGTATTCAAATCCCTGTAAGAATGCATGACTTATATAGACTTAACTATACCCCAACTATACTTGCCATGTTGAGGAAAGTTCATACATGGAGATTTCTACCGTTGTCAGTGTTGGGAAGGAACGCACTGATCAAATCAGTGCTCTTCCCCCAACTATTGTATCTGATTCAGATGTTGCCAATACGTAGAGCGGATATCATCCTCGTTGAAAAACTATTTAGTAAATTTATCTGGAAGGGAGGAAAGAGTAGGATTTCTATTACTCACCTGAAATTACCTCGTGCAAAAGGGGGAATTGGTCTGCCAGATGTTATGCAATTCTCACACTCTGTACATTTTCGATACATCTTAGATTGGTTGTATGAAAGAAGTGTTTACACATTGTACCCCCTGGACTGTGCTGTGTTTGCACCTTTTTCCCAAGGTGCTTTACTGCATATGCCCGAATCTAAAATCCTATTCACCGCCCGAAACCACTTGCTGTTTCGGGACACATACGCTTCCTGGAAGGCTTTAAACAAGAAATTAAGTAGAAATCCTAACTATTCTCATTTGTTACCCTTGTGGGGTAACCCATTGTTTCTGCCTGGATTGAGTGATGCGGTCTTTTATTGTCTACAATTGAGGGGTATTAAAAAGATTGCAGACGTGTTTGACCCAGGAGGTGTCATGCTTTCCTTTACAGGTATGCAAGATCGGTATGGCTTGCATAGATCTTCTCTTTATGCATACTTACAGATTAGGTATTATATTTTATCAATACCAGTAGATATGACTAATTTGTCACGTTCAGACCCTTTATTCTCTATACTGCAAGGGGCATGTAATCGACCATACAAAACAAGATTGTTATACCATAAGTTGGTTGCTGTGACTAATGAAAAAACACAAAGTCAGGTCGTGTTGTCATGGACACAGTTTATTCCCACTATAGGTGTTTCAACAGGTATATTTAATCAGTTTGACAAGACACTACGATTATTACAAGCTTCCTCCTTACAAGAAGTACACATTAAGACAATTTACAGAGCCTACATCTCACAAGCCCAAAGAAAACATTTTGTTCCAGAAGAAACTGGAAGATGCCTGAAGTGTTCTCACTCTTCAGCTACATTCTTTCACAACTTCTGGGAGTGTGGTATCATAAAGAAATTCTGGAACAAAATAGTTCAATATATTAATTGTACTTTTAGTATTAGAGCTACTCTCCTTCCACAAGCTTTACTATTAGCGGATTTTACACCCTGGAATCTCGGCATGAGACACACACACTAGCACCCATTTTTAACACTACTGGTCACAGTCTCTAAACAGGTTATACTTAAAAATTGGATTTATAAGCATACCCCCACCCTATGGGAAGTGCATCAGAAATTGTTGAGGATTCTGTACTATGATAGGTATTATACTCTTCCTACTGTGAAGAGGGGCATATTGCTCTTCTATAAGAAATGGAAGCCATATATCTCCACTTTATCACTTGATATGCAGTCACGAATCTTTGCACGTCTCGGGACGAATGAATGGAGCCAATATGAACAGATGCTCCGTGTTATTTGATTCTTGACATTGGACTGGTAATTGCTACTTACCACGATAAGGAAGCTTCCTTCTGTCTCAGGTTTTTTACATTACTGTATTACTGATGTGATATAACACCGTCTATGTTATTATTTCAGTAACGAAGTGTCTGGTATGACATAAGAGATACTTCTTTTTGCTTCGGTACTCTAATTCCAATATCGCATTACCACGAGATACTTGCAAAATATTATGTGTACCTTTACTGCCTGATCTTAGTTGTCTTCATGATACAGTTCCCCACCTCCTCCTTCTTCTTTCTTTTCCCTCCTTTCTACTCTATTCTATTACTTTTCTCTCTGCTTCTGTAAGTTAACTTCCTTCCTTTGCTCATGAGTTTCTTATTGCAGTTATGTATGCCAACATGTCTATTATGGAGCACAGTAATCTGTATGGCGAATTTACCGTATATACTCGAGTATAAGCCGACTTTTTCAGCACTTTTTTTTTGTGCTGAAAAAGCCACCTCGGCTTATACTCGAGTCAGCTTTAGTGCCAGATATGCCCTACAGTGCCAGGTGTGCCAGATATGCCCCACAGTGCTAGATACTTACCCTCCGTCGCTCCCGCGCTGTCTTCTGAAGGAGGGACACAGAGAGCGCAGCGCGCGGCTCTCCTGTGTCCCTCCTGCATCTCCAGCGGCAGCGGCGTCTGAGTGGTAAAGGAAGTGCACGAACAGGCACTTCCTTTAACACACGCCGCTGCCGCCGGAGATGCAGGAGGGACACAGGAGAGCCGCGCGCTGCGCTCTCCGTGTCCCTCCTTCAGAAGACAGAGCGACGGAGGGTAAGTATCTAGCACTGTGGGGCATATCTGGCACACCTGGCACTGTGGGGCATATCTGGCACACCTGGCACTGTGGGGCATATCTGGCACTGTGGGGCACATCTGGCACTGTGGGGCATATCTGGCACATCTGGCACCGTGGGGCATATCTGGCACTGTGGGGCATGTCTGGCACTGTGGGACATATCTGGCACTGTGAGGCATATCTGGCACATCTGGCACTGTGGGGCATATCTGGCACTGTGTGGCATATCTGGCACTGTGGGGCATATCTGGCACATCTGGCACTGTGGGGCATATCTGGCACATCTGGCACTGTGGGGCATATCTGGCACATCTGGCACTGTGGGGCATATCTGGCACTGTAGGGCATATCTGGCACTATGAGGTCTGTGTACGGGTAGAGCTGCATTTCCCACCCTAGGCTTATACTCGAATCAATAAGTTTTCCCAGGTTTTTGTGGTAAAATTAGGTGCCTCGGCTTATATTCGGGTCGACTTATACTCGAGTATATACGGTATTTGTTTCCTGAGCCTTTTGTGGCATTGTATGTTTCACCACTGCTGGCTCTATGCTGTTTTATTACATTTTATATGTCGGACATAGTAATGTTGGTTCTCTGTGTGTGAAAAATTTATTTGAAAACTCAATAAAAATGTTTATGACAAAAAAAGGGGTCTATTGGCCCAGTGAGAGCACCCTGGCAAGTTATTTGAGAGCTCTCCAAGGAGTGCCGGCTTGTGGAGGTCGTTATATATATATATATCTCTGACTCCTGTACCACTATCTATATACCCACAGTGATGCTTGTTCCCCTCCTTCAGCGGGACCAGTGATTAGTAGATAGCGCTGTGCTATGTCTCATCCCTTAAGAAGGCGACAAGGTGCGGGAATAAGGAGACTGGAGATGGATTTTGGATCTGCCTGACCATTGACCGCAAGCCAGCTCTGAGGTCAATGAGGGGAAGAAATCATTAAATATATTTTATAGTGTGGGAGTGAGAGCTTCATTTAATATAAAGGGTGCTGGTAAGAGAGGGAGGAAATAGTTAAAGAGTGGGGGGTATCGTTAAATCTGTACATCTGTACATCACTAAGTCAGCACACTATCTTTTGTGAGATTAATTATTGCAAGAGAGGTAAACGTTCATGAGGCCCAAGCAGTAGTGACCAGTGGCCAACAAATCTATGTTATCACTATGTTATATATTCAGGATCACTAATGGCATATAGGGCATTACCTCTCCTGTCACAATCCAGGGATGTTTTATAGACTGCACCTCACTCTTTGAATTGCGTCCATTTTCATATATTCAGTATTGTGAGGTAGTCACTAAAATGCTGCCAATACTGTATGTCGGTTATAGTAATGCTCTCCGTATTGTCTGGTGTTTACTTAACTGCTTTCCGTATTGTCTGGCGGCCACTAAAATGTTCTATTTATTGTCTGGCGATCACTACAATGCTCATATTGTCTAGTTGTCTCTAAAATGATCTACGCATTGTCTTATGGTCACTAAAATGCTATCCATATTGTTTGGAGGTTATTAAAATGCTCTCCGTATTGTCTGGTGGTAACTAAAATGCTTTCCGTATTGGCTGGCAGTCATTAAAATGCTCTTAGTATTACATAGTGGTCTTGCAGAGAGTTTTATTGTCATTACTTTTTATAGTGTTTTTATTTTTATATTTATGTCATTCATGATTCTAAAAATGAATATAATATTTAAAGACGTCAATTATGTATGTGAGTGGATGGGCTGGGGGTACTGGGGGGAGCAGGGGCAGTATTGTGTAGCTTTGCCTAGGGTGTCTTGAAACCTTGCACTGGCCCTGTGTCCAGTGCATGCACAAAGTACCGAACATCGGTACTTCGCATGATCTTTTTTCATTGCGTCAGGACTTGAATCAGGCTGTGGGTTTTTCAGTACAACTGTCTAGCACAATACAGGCTGAATGCCTGAAAATGGTGAAAATGGAACGTGCATTTTTATTTTTCATTTTGTTTAATGTACGATTGTTACTATCTGTGTTTTTCCTACAGAAAGTCATGATTGAAAGATTCTTCTTTTCATTATCAAACACTCTTCTGTGATCCTGTACGTTGCCCGGTAACTGTACAGTTACAGGAATTTGAAGGGTTGTGATTTTTACAATTTGCTCATCATCCATAATTTCATCTGAAAAGAACCGTACAGAACGACTTAACATTTATACGCTTACAGAAAGTCAGATCTTAATGTGAAGTAATTGTTAAAATTATTTTTTCTGTTTTAGTGATACTTTTGATATTTCTTCCCATTAGAAGTTTCCTGACAGTATTTTGCTATGCTGGGAGACCATTACACCCCCCTGATTACTGCACATCAGCCGTACATCAGTAGGGTTTCCTAAAATATAATCAAAATACTTCCAAAATGCACTCCACAGTCAGCTGCTATCTGTGGAAAATTGACCAAAACTTTTTTTATTTTCAAAAGAAATCAGTATTAGCCAAGGATTACAATAGACTGCAAATAAATGAGGATAAATAATAGATTTTGTTTCTAGATTTATTAGGGTATTTTGGAAGTTTTGTTGACATACTGTAAGCCAACAAAACGTCCCATGTTACTTTATCACAAGAGCACACACTTGCCTTACAAATATTATTACAATAATACTATTAAGTACACTAAAAAGCAAATGTAATAAACAATATTAAGCATTAACAGAATGATATACGGGCTGCAGTCAATTTACCGGCTGTTGGGATCCCGGCGTTCAGGAGACAGACGCCGGAATCCCAACACTTGGTGTGATCCCGATGCCTGGAATCCCAACAAACACTCTATATCCCGACAAACGCAACCTCACTCGGTTGGTGGGTTAGTGCAATCAACCGAGTGGGAATAGAACCTATGGCGAGCGAAGCGAGCCACTGGGCCCACGTGTGGCGAGCACAGTGAGCCCGCAACGGGACTCGCTGCCTCACTGCCGGGATTCCAGCAGACAGGATCCCACTGTCGGTATAGTGACAACCGGCATCCCATCTGCCGGATATCATATGTATCCCTGATATACACATGTCCCACTCACACAATGCACTAATCATAGCTATAACTACTATCCAAAATCTTAGCAAAAATGTATATATTTGACAAAAAAAATGCCCATCTACTGTAGTAAATGAGAAACATATCTATGCACCTAGACATACGCAGGGCAGTGGTGTAACTATAATGGGTTGCCTTGGCTCCTGATTCAGGGGGATCCAGACCAGCCACCCTGCAATAGCAATGTCTTACTAGGCAGTCTTACTAGGGTTTGGTATGAAATACTGAGTGTCTGGGATGCTGGGGGTCACGACTGACAGTGGCATCCCGACAATGAAGTTCCCGACGTTGGAGGGGATAAGTATTGTATCCCCCCTCCCCTGCTCTAATCCTAACCCTCTGGCAGTGGCGGCTAGGGATATCCCTCCGGGGGTGGTGGCTACGGCTGACCCTCAGGGGGTGGCGGATAGGGCTACATATTCCCCCAGTCCCTAACCCTTATCCTCTCTAGTATCTAACCCGAACAGGAACCCCGACACTTACATTCAGATTGTCAGCTGTCAGTGTATTGAGTAGAGTCAGGTCATATGACTGCTGGTATTCCGGCTGTAGGGATGTAAACACATCACATTTCCGGTGGTTTATTAATAAATAGGGCACCAGTGCATGCACAGACGACAGCTATGACTCGGCCAATCAGAGGAGAGGGGGCCTGAACATTTGCACATGAGCCATCTTATGTTTTAAAACACCCCTGGTGCAGGGCATTTAGTACTCGTCATAAGCAAGGCCCTACAGTATATGTTTATTAAACATGGTATTAAGCAAAGAAAACAAGTTCATGAACAGGCAACATAACACAGAACTTGGTGTACTGAGTTCATGAAAAATATTGACTTTACTATATCACAGCTATTAACTACGTCTGGATAACGCTATTAAACTTCATGAGCTTCATGATCAATGGAATATCATTGCATATTTCGCCATACAAGTTGAATATAATTAAGTTATAAAAATTAGCTTCTTCTTTGTCTGCAATAAGAAGCAATCAGACTTAATAGCTGCATCAGGCACTGCTGCCATCATGATAACAAATACAGGAATTAAAGAAAATGTTTTTTATTTTTAGCAATCACAACTCACAGTGAATGCTGTTTGCTTAATGTTTAGTAATTGATTTGAGGAAAATGTACTATGTTGTTTATCATCACTTTGTTAACCTCTTAACTAGATGGAGATGTTTTTCTATAACATAACAGCTGTAAACTGCCTGATTATTTCCATTCAGTAATGAAGCTTATGTGGATCCTACTGGAATAGACACATAGCACATATTTTTTAATAAAAAACAATTAATTCCTGATAAATGTAAACCAAAAACTGCCACGTTTAAACTTTACATAAATAACGAGAATTATCATATCCTATTTTCACTTTAGACTTAAACAATGTAAGTATGCCTGTCTTGCTTTTAAATATTTTGGGGTTTATTCAGAGTTGTTAGCAAACCAAAAAAGTTAGCAATTTGGCAAAACCATGTTGCACTGAAGGTGGGGCAAATGTAACATATGCAGAGAGAGTTAGATTTGGGTGGGCTACTGTATATTATTTCTGTGCATGGTAAATACTGTCTGCTTTATTTTTACACTGCAATTTGGAATTCAGTTTGAACACACCCCACCCAAATCTAATGGTGGGTACACACTGGAAGATATATCTGCAGATCAATAGATCACACTGCCCGATCTGTCGTGACTGATGCCACGAACTGGGAAGGCATTACCCGCCCAGTTGAGCCGTCAATCAACTTCAGCCTCTTCAGCATGTGTATGGGAAATCAGCTGACCGCCTGTACACACACAACGATGCACCAATATTTGTGTAGATATATTGGTCATCATTTGTGCAGCAGTGCCAACGCGATATGTCTGTGAAAGACACCAGCGTTCACAGTCATATCGTTGGTACACACTGGCCGACGCGCCAGTGATAAATCGGTTGTTCAGTGTGTACCCAGCTGAACTCTCTCTGCACATGTTACATCTGCCCCACCTGCAGTGCAACATGGCTTTGCCCAGTTGCTAACTTTTTTTGTTTGCTAACAACTCTGTATAACCCCCTTTGCCCACACACTGAGGTTTAATAAAGGTTACGGCGCAGAATATGCCTTTTGTCTTTTTAAAACATATTTACAAATCGTATGTATTTGTGATCCTTTCATACTTAAACATTCCCATTATAAAATAGCTATAATTATAAAATGTTTTCTGTGATGCTAGTGCATTTGATATGTTTTGACAATATCACTAAGGTCGGGTACAGATAGTGAAAAGGCTAAGAACTTAGAAGGGGTAAACTAGTGCAAGATATGGTAAAATACTGAGTACAGAATTGTCATACATGTACATAATTATGTTGAGCATACAGTTATAATATTCACAAACGGGAATATACTATAAAATGTAAACTTGCGAGCAGGGCCTTCCTTCCTCTATGACTGTTTGTTATTACCTAGTTTTGTTTTATCGCAACAGAATTTGCTGCGCTATATAAGAAACTGTTAATAAATAAATACATAATTTAATGTAGGTACATTGTGTAGTGTTAGACTAGGATATTGTGAATCTGGTTGCAAAGCACAGAAGAGCCAAGTTTCTATTTGGGGACAAATAGTAGTGTGCGGTAGGGAATCCAATACATTGATAACTAACTTGGGGGGTTCCACATCTGCAATTTAATTTGTACTGCAGTTTAGTACAGAAGTTAACATTTGGAGAAGGCTACAGTATCTCCATTTCAATGATCTGCTATTCTAGTCAGAGAAGATTATTTCTTGTGCAACACAGGCTCTGACTGTTCTCAAATATGTGCTAGGGATGTACAGTAATGATCATTATTTGGAATGAAAGCAGAGATAGAGCTGGTAAAGTCGTCTCAGGGACCTGAGTTATTATGAGTATCAGAGACTGTATATTTTTCTAAAGGGCAGCTTGTTTAGAACAAATTCAGAAGGGAACTTTCTATTCCGTGTTGCTCCAAGAACATGGACATTCTCTGTTTCCTTATGAAACCCAAGGTCTGCCTCCCACTAATGTGCTTGACTAGTTTTGGAAGACAGACAATAATGTCATCTATAGATGTTGCCTTTGTGGGAAGTGAGGTCTATGACCCATTTAGGATGGGGAGGTAGGGGGTGGGTACATACAGAAATTTGGGTATCAATTGTGTTTATTAGGTAGCAGATCTGGAATTACTTCTAAAAGTCATGGGTTTTATTGAGGATTATGACTGGAGGGAAAAGAAGAGGTCTTCAATGTTATAAATTCCCATGCTCTTCCAATTAACTAGAGATATTGTGTTCTTTTATATATATAAAAAAATAGCTATTGGGAGGATTCAGTGAGGAAATGTGGCAAATAGCTCAGCCTATCTGTGTTATGCCAAAATTTCACAGCACACTTTGGTGAGGGGTAGAAATCCAATGTTCGAGGTAGGTGTTTGAGGAGATCCCATATATATTGTATCAATGCAAGGAGTGTTGGAAATCAGCTTTTGCATTCCATTTCCACATTAAAAGGGTAGGTTGTACAGTAATACACACAGGTGCAGAGCACTTATCTGAGCTACCCACATATAATGTACAGTAATATTAATTTGTGTAATTCTTTTTAATACTTTTTTTATTGGATTTTACATGGAAAAATACAAATTGCTTGTGTACATCAAAAGTCAAGATATTGTAAAAGTGATGTAAAATACAGAAATATCAATATCAATAAACAACATAAAGTATGCCAATCCACTGGTAAAAGTTAAGTACAGGAAATGGTGTTACATAATAAACCATTGTTACTCTTGTTTCCATGGTTAACGTTAATGCAGTACCACTACGACCGAGGATAAAGCATAAAATGTAAGTCATATAACATACAACACCTCAACCTTCAGAAATAAACAATGGTAACAAAGGACACTGACACAAAATAATGATCAAATGATGTTGGGGAGACACACATGAGGTAAGAATAGGGGTAGGGGTAGGGATAGAGTATCCATGAGTAGCAGAAAGGTATCAATTATAGTATCCAACATCCTATAACGCGATTATTAGGTACAATGTAATTTTAGAAAATGTAGTTCAAGTAACTTATAAGACAAAGCGACATGAAGTCTAGTTAAAAAATTATTATGTATCATTTGAGATGCGTCTGAGTAGGAACCAGTTAGTATTTTCATCAAGTTTAAGTATATGGGTTTGAGTGGATTCTTCCAGAGTATTAATAAAAGATTCCCATTTTTGATAGAATTTTTCCACTCCTGTATTGATCTCAGGCATAGTAGAACGCCTGTCAAAATATAATATTTGCAACATCTTTTGTTTAACTTCAGATAAGAAAGGGGAGGATTTACTAGCCCAATGTATAAGAATAACTTATTTAGCTACTGTAAGGAGAACAGTAAGCATACAACGGATAAGTTTTTTTTTATCTTGCCTTAGGTTCCAATTTTGGAAGTTACCACAAATAGAGGCTAGTGAATCAGGAATCAAGTGAGTTGAAAACACGAAATTACAAATTTGATTACTTTACACCAAAACTTGATTTTGCCACAGTTCTATAAAAAATGAAAACAAGTTGCATTAGTTATCCTACGTTTGAGACAATTACCAGTCTCTGAAGCCACCATATGTCTACATTGGGCATGATATATATAAGTCCTATGTATCACATGAATATGAACTTCCTGCAAATAGGTTAATTGTAACTATTTAAGTGTGGTATCATAATGGGCTATAAGGTCAGGGAGAGCATTTAATATGGGAATTAAGGAATTCCATGGGTTTGTCAAAGAATGGACTAACAGTTGCGTATAGAGAATATTACATTTATATGGGACTGTGACTATTAATTTAAGCAGAGAATATAGTGGATTAGGATTCCCCTTGGTCTCTGTAAGTTTAGGGAGTGATTGTACAGTATATAGTGCCTGGTTTGCAAACACCTTGGCAATTGATGCTAGACCTTTTTCTTTCCTTCGGAGGTAGTTGCTATTAGATAATGAAAGTGTGAAGGCTGGGTTTCCCCATATCAGTGACGTGCGGTGGGGTGGGATATACTGTATAAGGAGACTAAAGAGGGCTAGTTTGAAATTTCCAGAATTTGTGTAAGCTTTATGAAACTTTTTGTGATGCATAAAAAATTGGGGAGGTTCAGTTTTTGGTGAGGGATAAAATGGTCACCAGCAAGGCTTACATTTTGTTGTACTTTGTTTTACAAAAAAAGTGATGGTCTAAAAAATCATGTAGAACTGGCAGGAATAATTTTGGGTTGGTTGCCACAAGGGGTAAACTAATGACAAATAACCATATGTTATGGGGATACCATGATTAACCAGATTCAGGATTTCTCTGATTACTTAACTGCATTGGCCTTAGATTCAATGTGGAGTGACAATGAATGTGGATATATTTTGGATATTTTTTTATTTTATTTTGTTTTAATTTTTCAAAACAAAAATTTCAATTCTTAAAATATGTATTTTACCAAAAATACTTGTTTTCAATAACTGATCTCCATTTATCTATGTTTATTTTAATGCAATGACAAAAGCAGACCAGTACAGTACAGACTGGAAGACTGTAGGTAAGTACATACTAAATAACCAGTACACTGCAGAAAACTTTAGGAGGCAATTGGTGATGTCAATATTATATCATATATAGGGGACCATAACACATAATATAATATATTGGGGGCAATTATTCAAATTAAAACAGTCTCCACTGTATTTGATGGCAATCCTAAAACTTCAAAGGGTAAAATGAAAAGGTTAAAAATAATACTAACCTTAAATTTAAAGGATAAGTTAACTAAAAACTTTCTCTTTCAAGACTTACATAGAAGAAGTCTGAACGTAAATTGTTGATACAGTGGATATAGGGGGTCATTCCGAGTTGATCGCTCACTAGCAGTTTTTAGCAGTCGTGCAAACACTAAGCCGCCGCCCTCTGGGAGTGTATTTTAGCTTAGCAGAAGTGCGAATGAAAGGATCGCAGAGCGGCTACAAAAAAAAATTGTGCAGTTTTAGAGTAGCTCCAGACCTGCTCAGCGCTTGCGATCACTTCAGACCATTCAGTTCCGGATTTGACGTCACAAACACGCCCTGCGTTCGCCCAGCCATGCCTGTGTTTTTCCTGGCACACCTGCGTTTTTTTCGAGCACTCCCTGAAAATGGTCAGTTGACACCCAGAAACGCCCCTGTCCTGTCAATCACTCTGCGGCAGCCATTGCGACTGAAAAGCTTCGCTAGACCTTGTGTAAAAATACGAACTTTTTCAGCTAGCAATCAACTCGGAATGACCCCCATAGTAAAGGAAATAAATCTCTGCAAAGCACATAGGTCTGCAAAGCACAACGTGTTAGTTAGCCTGCCATCCCAGATTTCACCCTTGGGTATGAATCCAGCAATCCACAAACAGCAGTTAGCAAGCGAACTACTGTATAGTCACTCAGTCATACTCTGTTGCTTTAGTTTAGAGCAGAGCTGGCCAAACCAGTCCTCGAGATCTACCAACAGTTCACATTTTCCAGACCACCTAGCTGGTGCACAGGTGTAGTCATTACTAATTAAGATGTGCTGCATTCATTCCTAACTGACAATTCTACAGATCTCCAGGAGGCCTAGAAAACATGAACTGTTAGTAGATCTCGAGGACCGGTTTGGCCAGCCCTGGTTTAGAGTGATGCAAGTTAAAGAGGCATCTACCTCTTAATATGGCAAGCGTCTGTGGATTGTAATTGACATATTTAGTTAACTATAATCATTTTGCTTACTGTATTTCAAGAATATTATTAATCTCAGAAATATTTATAATTCTGAGATTAATAATATATTTAATATTAATACCCGAGACTAAAAATATACCGGCGGATTCTTGGTCACAGCAGGCCTTTCATTCTTTTAGCATGTTTTATTCCCCATACTGGCCATTTGTCCCCCACATCTGCTCTCTCTAGTTGGGATGCGGTCAAGATCCCACTGGACGGTATCCCGGCGGTCGGAATCCCGACACCGGGATCCTGGCGGTCGGAATCCCGACACCGGGATCCCGACCGGCACAATCCCGACATATTCTCCCTCTTTGGGTATCCACGACACCCATAGAGGGAGAATAAATTAGTGTGCCGAGCGAAGCGAGGCACCGGGCCCGCAAGGGGCTGCGTTGCGCTCGCCCCCCTGTCGGGATTGTGCCAGTCGGGATCCCGGTGTCGGTATTACGACCGCCGGGATCTCGTCCGGCGGGATCTCGTACTGATCGCCTCTAGTTTGTTTGGAATTTTTGTATTGCTGAACTCATCTCTATGCTTTATTTTGTACACATTGTCTAGCATGCTATGGTACTATTATATACCATTGTTCAGTCGGCTGCTTGCAACACATTTCAACTCGGCTGTTCTTTTTACTCAAAAACTATCATTTCTTTCTTTAGTATTTTTTTCTTTCTTTATTGAAGCAAATGCATAAGTACAAAACATTTCATGAGATAAAAACATATATTGCATAAAACACAATGCGGGGCTTTTTGAGGTTATACCTCGAAAACAACAACAGATTAAGAAGCAAACAATATATAACAAACACAATAATGACATTCATAAGCATTGAGTATCATACAATGCCGTTGCACAAACAAAAGTAACCACCTACAGAATTGTAAATAACTGCCTTTATGATGCAATGCTTCTGTGATTTCTCTTACGTCCTAGAGGATACTGGGGTCCATTTAGTACCATGGGGTATAGACGGGTCCACTAGGAGCCATGGGCACTTTAAGAATTTGATAGTGTGGGCTGGCTCCTCCCTCTATACCCCTCCTACCAGACTCAGTTTAGAAAATGTGCCCGGAGGAGCCGGTCACGCTTATGGAAGCTCCTGAAGAGTTTTCTGCATTTATTTTCTCTGTTTGAGTACTGAGCCGGCATCGCGGTTAGCGGGGCGCCGGCCATTATGGCGGCACGAGGGTACGGAGACGCACGGCTTCTAAACGGTGCGGAATGCGTCTCCAGACACAGTACACAACTACGTCCCGCACACTGGCCCTCATTCCAAGTTGTTCGCTCGCAAGCTGCTTTTAGCAGCATTGCACACGCTAAGCCGCCGCCTACTGGGAGTGAATCTTAGCTTAGCAGAATTGCGAACGAAAGATTCTCAAAATTGCGAATAGAAATGTCTTAGCAGTTTCTGAGTAGCTCGACACTTACTCTGCCACTGCGATCAGTTCAGTCAGTTTTGTTCCTGGTTTGATATCACAAACACACCCAGCGTTCGCCCAGGCACTCCCCCGTTTCTCCAGCCACTCCCGCATTTTTCCCAGAAACGGCAGCGTTTTTTCACACACACCCATAAAACGGTCAGTTTCCGCCCAGAAACACCCACTTCCTGTCAATCACACTCCGATCACCAGAACGAAGAAAAAAACCTCGTAATGCCGTGAGTAAAATACCAAACTTCTTAGCAAATTTACTTGACGCAGCCGCAGTGCGAACATTGCGCATGCGCATTTAGCGGAAAATCGCACCGATGCAAAGAAAAATAACGAGCGAACAACTCGGAATGAGGGCCACTGTACACAGTACCCATACTGGCAAACACAGCCTTAAAACGGTTCTGCTCCATTTTAAGCAAAAAAAATTACCTCAGCCAGTATAAAAAAAGCGGGAAGACCGCAAGCCATTGAAGGGGCGGGGCTTCACTATGAGAGGGTCAAGCAGCTCACCAGCACAATGTTCCCTCTGCAGTGGAAGCAGATGCTGACTGACAGGGACTCGCAGCTCCTCCGGTGTGACTCCAAATTACCTAGGCGGTACCAGGGGGTCATAGCAGGGGGGGAGCGAGTATTAGTGTACTAAGTCCCCTATCAGGGTACTTAGTCTGTGACACGGCTAAACTTGGCATAAGCGGTAAGGGTGCGGTGGGCGCTGGCTCCAAACAACTCTGTGTCTCCCTGACGGTCTCTTTGTGGGTTACTTGTGCTTAACCTTTTCCTCTGTGTGTGTGTGTGTGCTGTCACATTACATTATGTCCGGCAAAGAGTGTGTTTCTTGTACAGCGGAGTGTTCCTCTTCACCAGGGGGCTCACTACTGGGTACTCAGGGTTCACAGAATAGCGGGGCTGAACCAGAGTGGGTTAATTTTTCTTAAAGGAATGATCTCCACTCTTTCTACAAAACTGTCCCGCAATGAGTAAGAGACGCAATACTTAAAACAGACTGAGGATGAGTTTATGAACAGAGACTCAGTCCCAAAACAGCGTCTCAATCCCCTCCCATTTGTCCGCAAAAGCGATCACTGGCCCATATCCTGCAGTCTGACTCTGACAGGTCAGACATGGAGGAGGGGGAGGTGGACGCAGAGGGGGGGATGCAGCTCTGTCACAGGGAATAGAGGCTCTTATAGAGGCTATCAGAGATGTTCTGCATATTCCTGATGCTGATTTTTTGGGCTGCCACACCCTGCACCTAGAATAGCGCTAAGTACCCCAAATATACAGAGAGGCCTTGACATGGCTTTGGGGCTTATTCATACATTTGCACAAATACTGTATATGTAACTGAGTTCTCTTAATTCCAATTTTATGTGGGATTTAAATCTGGTTATTGTTATCATTCAGGGTGCTGGGGGAAACAAAATGCTTTTTTTTTCTTGCTTAAAAATACCCCTCCCTTTTAAGCACCTGCATGATATCACTAAGCTAATTGAGCATCTGCCACTATATATATCTGTTGTGAGAGGCAGAGAGGTTCCAGCATTAGGAGGAGGTGCAGGCCCTGACATGCCATATAGAGCATTATGGGGTTGCTCCAAGGTAGGTAGCTCTTAGCTTAGACATATTGTAGTAAGGAGCCATTATCATGTGGCTCCTTGCTGGTTAATCTTAGACCCAGATTGGGGCAATAGAGGTGTGGGTTGTGTTGCCTCTGGACTGGCTGAGCTGGATGGCTTTAGTGTGGCATACCTTTACATTCTATTAACAATTATCACTTACTAATTTAATTAACACTATTTCTCCATTTTAATTACATCTAATTTTTGTATCACTTCCTTTATAGCTTCGGCTTCCTAACACTAATTTATTAACACTATAGTTTTTTCACTGGTATGCTGCACTGGGCTTTCTGGCTTATGCTGATTTTTTTGGGTGCCAGATATAGCGCTAGGGACCCCAAATATACAGAGAGGCCTTGACATGGCTTTGGGGCTTATTCATACATTTGCGCAAATATATGTAATAGAGATGAGCGGGTTCGGTTTCTCTGAATCCGAACCCGCCAGAACTTCATGTTTTTTTTCACGGGTCCGAGCGACTCGGATCTTCCCGCCTTGCTCGGTTAACCCGAGCGCGCCCGAACGTCATCATGACGCTGTCGGATTCTCGCGAGGCTCGGATTCTATCGCGAGACTCGGATTCTATATAAGGAGCCGCGCGTCGCCGCCATTTTCACACGAGCATTGAGATTGATAGGGAGAGGACGTGGCTGGCGTCCTCTCCATTTAGATTATAAGAGACTGAGAGAGATTTACTGGAGCTGACTAGGAGGAGTACTGTTACTGTAGAAGTGTAGAGACTGAGTGGAGAGAGTTTACTAGTGAGGACAGTGCAGTTTACTTTATAATCCGTTCTCTGCCTGAAAAAAGCGATACACAGCACACAGTGACTCAGTCACATACCATATCTGTGTGCACTGCTCAGGCTCAGGCCAGTGTGCTTCATCATCTATTATCTATATATAATATTATATATATATCTGTCTGACTGCTCAGCTCACACAGCTTATAATTGTGGGGGAGACTGGGGAGCACTACTGCAGTGCCAGTTATAGGTTATAGCAGGAGCCAGGAGTACATAATATATTATATAGTGAGTGACCACCAGACACACAGTGCAGTTTATTTAATATATCCGTTCTCTGCCTGAAAAAAGCGATACACACAGTGACTCAGTCAGTCACATACCATATCTGTGTGCACTGCTCAGGCTCAGGCCAGTGTGCTGCATCATCTATATATATTATATATCTGTCTGACTGCTCAGCTCACACAGCTTATAATTGTGGGGGAGACTGGGGAGCACTACTGCAGTGCCAGTTATAGGTTATAGCAGGAGCCAGGAGTACATAATATTATATTAAAATTAAACAGTGCACACTTTTGCTGCAGGAGTGCCACTGCCAGTGTGACTAGTGACCAGTGACCTGACCACCAGTATATATAATATTAGTAGTATACTATCTCTTTATCAACCAGTCTATATTAGCAGCAGACACAGTACAGTGCGGTAGTTCACGGCTGTGGCTACCTCTGTGTCGGCACTCGGCAGCCCGTCCATAATTGTATATACCACCTAACCGTGGTTTTTTTTTCTTTCTTTATACATACATACTAGTTACGAGTATACTATCTCTTTATCAACCAGTCTATATATTAGCAGCAGACACAGTACAGTGCGGTAGTTCACGGCTGTGGCTACCTCTGTGTCGGCACTCGGCAGCCCGTCCATAATTGTATATACCACCTAACCGTGGTTTTTTTTTCTTTCTTTATAGTCATACTAGTTACGAGTATACTATCTCTTTATCAACCAGTCTATATTAGCAGCAGACACAGTACAGTGCGGTAGTTCACGGCTGTGGCTACCTCTGTGTCGGCACTCGGCAGCCCGTCCATAATTGTATATACCACCTAACCGTGGTTTTTTTTTCCTTTCTTTATACATACATACTAGTTACGAGTATACTATCTCTTTATCAACCAGTCTATATATTAGCAGCAGACACAGTACAGTGCGGTAGTTCACGGCTGTGGCTACCTCTGTGTCGGCACTCGGCAGCCCGTCCATAATTGTATATACCACCTAACCGTGGTTTTTTTTTCTTTCTTTATACATACATACTAGTTACGAGTATACTATCTCTTTATCAACCAGTCTATATATTAGCAGCAGACACAGTACAGTGCGGTAGTTCACGGCTGTGGCTACCTCTGTGTCGGCACTCGGCAGCCAGTCCATAATTGTATACTAGTATCCAATCCATCCATCTCCATTGTTTACCTGAGGTGCCTTTTAGTTGTGCCTATTAAAATATGGAGAACAAAAATGTTGAGGTTCCAAAATTAGGGAAAGATCAAGATCCACTTCCACCTCGTGCTGAAGCTGCTGCCACTAGTCATGGCCGAGACGATGAAATGCCAGCAACGTCGTCTGCCAAGGCCGATGCCCAATGTCATAGTACAGAGCATGTCAAATCCAAAACACCAAATATCAGTAAAAAAAGGACTCCAAAACCTAAAATAAAATTGTCGGAGGAGAAGCGTAAACTTGCCAATATGCCATTTACCACACGGAGTGGCAAGGAACGGCTGAGGCCCTGGCCTATGTTCATGGCTAGTGGTTCAGCTTCACATGAGGATGGAAGCACTCAGCCTCTCGCTAGAAAAATGAAAAGACTCAAGCTGGCAAAAGCAGCACAGCAAAGAACTGTGCATTCTTCGAAATCCCAAATCCACAAGGAGAGTCCAATTGTGTCGGTTGCGATGCCTGACCTTCCCAACACTGGACGTGAAGAGCATGCGCCTTCCACCATTTGCACGCCCCCTGCAAGTGCTGGAAGGAGCACCCGCAGTCCAGTTCCTGATAGTCAGATTGAAGATGTCAGTGTTGAAGTACACCAGGATGAGGAGGATATGGGTGTTGCTGGCGCTGGGGAGGAAATTGACCAGGAGGATTCTGATGGTGAGGTGGTTTGTTTAAGTCAGGCACCCGGGGAGACACCTGTTGTCCGTGGGAGGAATATGGCCGTTGACATGCCAGGTGAAAATACCAAAAAAATCAGCTCTTCGGTGTGGAGGTATTTCACCAGAAATGCGGACAACAGGTGTCAAGCCGTGTGTTCCCTTTGTCAAGCTGTAATAAGTAGGGGTAAGGACGTTAACCACCTCGGAACATCCTCCCTTATACGTCACCTGCAGCGCATTCATAATAAGTCAGTGACAAGTTCAAAAACTTTGGGTGACAGCGGAAGCAGTCCACTGACCAGTAAATCCCTTCCTCTTGTAACCAAGCTCACGCAAACCACCCCACCAACTCCCTCAGTGTCAATTTCCTCCTTCCCCAGGAATGCCAATAGTCCTGCAGGCCATGTCACTGGCAATTCTGACGAGTCCTCTCCTGCCTGGGATTCCTCCGATGCATCCTTGCGTGTAACGCCTACTGCTGCTGGCGCTGCTGTTGTTGCCGCTGGGAGTCGATGGTCATCCCAGAGGGGAAGTCGTAAGCCCACTTGTACTACTTCCAGTAAGCAATTGACTGTTCAACAGTCCTTTGCGAGGAAGATGAAATATCACAGCAGTCATCCTACTGCAAAGCGGATAACTGAGGCCTTGACAACTATGTTGGTGTTAGACGTGCGTCCGGTATCCGCCGTTAGTTCACAGGGAACTAGACAATTTATTGAGGCAGTGTGCCCCCGTTACCAAATACCATCTAGGTTCCACTTCTCTAGGCAGGCGATACCGAGAATGTACACGGACGTCAGAAAAAGACTCACCAGTGTCCTAAAAAATGCAGTTGTACCCAATGTCCACTTAACCACGGACATGTGGACAAGTGGAGCAGGGCAGGGTCAGGACTATATGACTGTGACAGCCCACTGGGTAGATGTATGGACTCCCGCCGCAAGAACAGCAGCGGCGGCACCAGTAGCAGCATCTCGCAAACGCCAACTCTTTCCTAGGCAGGCTACGCTTTGTATCACCGCTTTCCAGAATACGCACACAGCTGAAAACCTCTTACGGCAACTGAGGAAGATCATCGCGGAATGGCTTACCCCAATTGGACTCTCCTGTGGATTTGTGGCATCGGACAACGCCAGCAATATTGTGTGTGCATTAAATATGGGCAAATTCCAGCACGTCCCATGTTTTGCACATACCTTGAATTTGGTGGTGCAGAATTTTTTAAAAAACGACAGGGGCGTGCAAGAGATGCTGTCGGTGGCCAGAAAAATTGCGGGACACTTTCGGCGTACAGGCACCACGTACAGAAGACTGGAGCACCACCAAAAACCACTGAACCTGCCCTGCCATCATCTGAAGCAAGAAGTGGTAACGAGGTGGAATTCAACCCTCTATATGCTTCAGAGGTTGGAGGAGCAGCAAAAGGCCATTCAAGCCTATACAATTGAGCACGATATAGGAGGTGGAATGCACCTGTCTCAAGTGCAGTGGAGAATGATTTCAACGTTGTACAAGGTTCTGATGCCCTTTGAACTTGCCACACGTGAAGTCAGTTCAGACACTGCCAGCCTGAGTCAGGTCATTCCCCTCATCAGGCTTTTGCAGAAGAAGCTGGAGGCATTGAAGAAGGAGCTAAAAGGGAGCGATTCCGCTAGGCATGTGGGACTTGTGGATGCAGCCCTTAATTCGCTTAACAAGGATTCACGGGTGGTCAATCTGTTGAAATCAGAGCACTACATTTTGGCCACCGTGCTCGATCCTAGATTTAAAGCCTACCTTGGATCTCTCTTTCCGGCAGACACAAGTCTGCTGGGGTTGAAAGACCTGCTGGTGACAAAATTGTCAAGTCAAGCGGAACGCGACCTGTCAACATCTCCTCCTTCACATTCTCCCGCAACTGGGGGTGCGAGGAAAAGGCTCAGAATTCCGAGCCCACCCGCTGGCGGTGATGCAGGGCAGTCTGGAGCGACTGCTGATGCTGACATCTGGTCCGGACTGAAGGACCTGACAACGATTACGGACATGTCGTCTACTGTCACTGCATATGATTCTCTCAACATTGATAGAATGGTGGAGGATTATATGAGTGACCGCATCCAAGTAGGCACGTCACACAGTCCGTACTTATACTGGCAGGAAAAAGAGGCAATTTGGAGGCCCTTGCACAAACTGGCTTTATTCTACCTAAGTTGCCCTCCCACAAGTGTGTACTCCGAAAGAGTGTTTAGTGCCGCCGCTCACCTTGTCAGCAATCGGCGTACGAGGTTACATCCAGAAAATGTGGAGAAGATGATGTTCATTAAAATGAATTATAATCAATTCCTCCGCGGAGACATTGACCAGCAGCAATTGCCTCCACAAAGTACACAGGGAGCTGAGATGGTGGATTCCAGTGGGGACGAATTGATAATCTGTGAGGAGGGGGATGTACACGGTGATATATCGGAGGGTGAAGATGAGGTGGACATCTTGCCTCTGTAGAGCCAGTTTGTGCAAGGAGAGATTAATTGCTTCTTTTTTGGGGGGGGGGTCCAAACCAACCCGTCATATCAGTCACAGTCGTGTGGCAGACCCTGTCACTGAAATGATGGGTTGGTTAAAGTGTGCATGTCCTGTTTTGTTTATACAACATAAGGGTGGGTGGGAGGGCCCAAGGACAATTCCATCTTGCACCTCTTTTTTCTTTTCTTTTTCTTTGCATCATGTGCTGATTGGGGAGGGTTTTTTGGAAGGGACATCCTGCGTGACACTGCAGTGCCACTCCTAGATGGGCCCGGTGTTTGTGTCGGCCACTAGGGTCGCTAATCTTACTCACACAGTCAGCTACCTCATTGCGCCTCTTTTTTTCTTTGCGTCATGTGCTGTTTGGGGAGGGTTTTTTGGAAGGGACATCCTGCGTGACACTGCAGTGCCACTCCTAGATGGGCCCGGTGTTTGTGTCGGCCACTAGGGTCGCTAATCTTACTCACACAGCTACCTCATTGCGCCTCTTTTTTTCTTTGCGTCATGTGCTGTTTGGGGAGGGTTTTTTGGAAGGGACATCCTGCGTGACACTGCAGTGCCACTCCTAGATGGGCCCGGTGTTTGTGTCGGCCACTAGGGTCGCTAATCTTACTCACACAGCTACCTCATTGCGCCTCTTTTTTTCTTTGCGTCATGTGCTGTTTGGGGAGGGTTTTTTGGAAGGGACATCCTGCGTGACACTGCAGTGCCACTCCTAGATGGGCCCGGTGTTTGTGTCGGCCACTAGGGTCGCTTATCTTACTCACACAGCGACCTCGGTGCAAATTTTAGGACTAAAAATAATATTGTGAGGTGTGAGGTATTCAGAATAGACTGAAAATGAGTGTAAATTATGGTTTTTGAGGTTAATAATACTTTGGGATCAAAATGACCCCCAAATTCTATGATTTAAGCTGTTTTTTAGTGTTTTTTGAAAAAAACACCCGAATCCAAAACACACCCGAATCCGACAAAAAAAATTCGGTGAGGTTTTGCCAAAACGCGTTCGAACCCAAAACACGGCCGCGGAACCGAACCCAAAACCAAAACACAAAACCCGAAAAATTTCAGGCGCTCATCTCTAATATGTAACAGAGATCTCTGAATTCAATATTGTGTGGGATTTAAATCTGGTTACTGTTATCATTCAGGGTGCTGGGGAAAACAAAATACCTTTTTTTCCTGCTTAGAAATACCCATCCCTTTCAAGCACCTGTTATGATATCACTAAGCTAATTGAGCATCTGTCACTATATAGGTCTATTCCTGATAAGGTGTCAGAGGAGTGTGAGGAATCTTATTTTATTGTAAAAAAGAAGTCCTCAGTTACTTTTCCTGTGTCAAAGGAATTGAATACCCTGTTTGAAGAACCATGGATTAATCCTGATAAGAAGTTTCAGATCCTTAAAAGGTTGCTCTCATCTTTCCCTTTTCCTCTGGAGGATAGGAGAAAATGGGAAAACACCGATAGTGGACGCATCAGTCTCTAGGCTGTCACGTAAAATTGTATTGCCTGTTCCTGGTGCAGACTCCCTGAAAGACATGGCTGATCGTAAAATTGAGACTACACTCAAATCATTGTACACAGCTGCTGGTGTGGCCCAAAGACCCACTATTGTATGTGCGTGGATCACTAAAGCCATTGCTAAATGGTCAGGTAACCTAATTGAAGGATTAGAGTCCTTATCTAGGGGGGATGTTGTCTTACTCCTGCAGCATATACAGGACTCTGCAAACTTTACGCACACACACCTGCTATGGCAGTGCCAGCATGCAGGGGCTTGTGGATACGCCAGTGGACTGCTGACTCGTACTCCAGGAAAGGCATGGAAGGCCTACCATTCACAGGAGAGGCCTTGTTTGGTGATGAATTGGATCTCCACAGCTACTGCGGATAAGTCTACGTATCTTCCTTCCGCAGCCCCCCCAACCAAGAAGACTTATTCAGCTTCTTCTCCTTTTGGACAGCCAAGTTCAAGGGCAAATCCAGAGGTGCTTCTACATCCTCCAGCGGTGCAAGAGGTAAACCACGCAAACCAGCAACATCAGGTGCTCAGGAACAGAGCTCAGGTGCTCAGGAACAGAGCTGCTTCCTGAAAGACTTCAGCATGATGGTGGACCGCAATGCCTGGAAGGCTGTCAGGTGGGAGCCCGACTACAATTCTTCAGTCAGATCTGGTCAAATTCGTGCCATGATCCCTGGATCATAGATCTTATTTCCCAGGGCTACAGACTTTAGTTCCAAAAGCTCCCACCTCACAGATTCTTCAAATCAGGCATGCCAGTTTCACAAGAGGCAGGTATAACTTTACAGCATGCCATCCAAAAACTGGTACAGACTCAGGTCATTGTTCCAGTTCCACCTCATCTACTAAACAAGGGGTACTATTCCAACTTGTTCATAGTACTGAAGCCAGACGGTTCGGTAAGACCAAATCTGAACCTCAAGTCTTTGAACCCGTACTTATGAGTGTTCAAATTCAAGATGGAGTCTCCAAGAGCGGTGATCTCAGGTCTGGAGGAGGGGGAATTCCTAGTGTCTCTGGATATCAAGGATGCGTACCTTCATATTCCGATCTGGCCACCTTATCAGGCTTATCTCCAGTTTGCACTGCAGGACTGTCACTACCAGTTCCAGGCCCTGCCATTTGTTCTTTCCATGGCACCAAGGGTGTTCACCAAGGTGATGGCAGAGATGATGATTCTACTCCGCAAACAGGGAGTGGACATAATTCCGTACCTGAACGATGTCCTGATAAAAGCGCCGTCCAGGGAAAGGTTGCTGGACAGCATTGCTCTCTCAACCAAACTCCTCCAGGATCACGGGTGGATTCTGAACCTTCCGAAATCTCACCTAGAGCAAACATGGAGGCTCCCATTCCTGGGAATGATACTGGACACGGAGTCACAAAAGGTGTTCCTTGCATTGGAAAAGACATTGATAATCCAGTCGATGGTTCGGGATGTCCTGAAGCCAACCCGGGTGTCGGTGTATCTGTGCATTCGCCTTCTGGGGAAAATGGTGGCCTCTTACGAGGCACTTCAATATGGAAGGTTTCATGCAAGACCCTTCCAGCTCGATCTGTTGGACAAATGGTCTGGATCACATCTTCACATGCACCAGAGGACCCGTCTGTCACCAAAGGTCAGGATCTCCCATCTATGGTGGCTACAGTCTTCTCACCTCATCGCAGGATGGAGGTTCGGAATTCAGAACTGAATTCTGTTAACCACAGACGCAAGCCTCAGAGTTTGGGGAGCAGTCACTCAGGGGATGCAGTTTCAGGGAAGATGGTCAAGTCAGGAAGTCATCCTTCCAATCAACATTCTGGAACTCAGGGCCATATACAACGCCCTTCTGCAGGCCTCACATCTTCTTCAAGATCGGGCAATTTAGGTCCAGTCGGACAATGTGACGTCAGTCACGTACATAAACCAACAGGGCGGAATGAAAAGCAGACCAACAATGTCAGAGGTGTCAAGAATTCTTCTCTGGGCAGAAAGAAATGCTGTGGCATTGTCAGTGGTCTTCATTGCGGAAGTAGACAACTGGGAAGCAGACTTCCTCAGCAGACATGACCTGCACCCGGGGGAGTGGGGCCTTCACCCAGAAGTCTTCAGGTGCTTGACAAGTCAATGGGTATATCCACAGATCAACTTGATGGCCTCTCGTCTCAACAAGAAGCTCAGGCGGTATTGTTTCAGGTAGAGAGAGCCACACGCGGTGGCGATAGATGCCCTGACAACTCCATGGGTCTATCAGATGGTGTATGTGTTTCCTCCACTTCCTCTGAACCCAATAATTCTAAAACAAATAAAAAGGAAAAAGGATCAAGCAATACTCATTGCTCCGGACTGGCCAAGAAGGGCCTGGTACGCGGACCTTCTGGAGATGCTCCTCGAAGATCCGTGGCCTCTACCTCTTTGCGAGGATCTTCTGCAACAGGGCTCGTTTGTCTATCAGGACTTACCGTGGCTGCTTTTGACGGCATGGAAGTTGAACGGCTGATTCTAGCCATGAGAGGGATCCCTAACAAGGTTATCCCGACTATGATCCAATCCAGGAAGGGAGTAACGTCTAAGCATTACCATTGTATTTGGAAGAAAAATGTCTCTTGGTGTGAGAGCAGAAATTATTCTGCGGTGGAATTTCATCTCAGACGTTTCCTGCTTTTTCTGCAGGCAGGCGTGGATGTGGGCCTGCGTCTGGGCTCCATAAAAGTCCAGATTTTGGCCTTGTCCATTTTCAGAAACAATTGGCTTCTCTCCCTGAGGTCCAGATGTTCTTGAAAGGTGTTCTGCACATCCAACCTCCCTTTGTGCCTCCCACGGCACCTTGGGATCTCAGTGTGGTGCTGCAGTTCCTCCAATCAGACTGATTTGAACCATTACAGGAGGTGAACATAAAATAGCTTACGTGGAAGACCGTCACACTGTTGGCCTTGGTTTCAGCAAGATGTGTGTCGGAGCTGTGGGCTTTGTCTTACAAAAGTCCCTATTTAATTTTCCATGAGGACAGAGCTGAACTCAGAACTCATCAGCAATTTCTTCCTAAAGTGGTGTCTGAATTTTACATCAACCAACTTATTGTGGTTCCGGTTGTCACCGACACCTCTGCTACTTCAAAGTCTTTAGTTGTTGTGAGGGCTTTGAAGGTGTATGTGAAAATAACAGCTCGTCACAGAAAGACAGACTCGCTGTTTGTTCTTTATGACCCCAATAAGATTGGGTGTCCTGCTTCAAAGCAGACAATTGCACACTAGATCAGACTTACTATCCAACATGCTTATTCCATGACAAGTTTGCCGTGTCCAAAATCTGTACAGGCCCACTCAGCTAGGTCGGTGTGTTCTTCCTGGGCGGCTGCCCAGGGTGTCTCGGCTTTACAGCTCTGACGAGCAGCTACTTGGTCAGGTTCGAACATGTTTGCTAAGTTTTACAAGTTCGATACTTTGGCCTCTGAGGACCTTCAGTTTGGTCAATCAGTTCTGCAGCAACCTTAGCACTCTCCCACCCGGTTTGGGAGCTTTGGTACATCCCCATGGTACTGAATGGACCCCAGTATCCTCTAGGACAGGGGTGGCCAACCAGTCAGAGACAGAGAGTGTTTTTCTGGAGAGCAGTGGTTACCGTATCTGTTGTGGTCATGTGACTTTGTGTGTTAGGAGCCACATTTGAAGAAAGAAAGAGCCACATGTGGCTCAAGAGCCACAGGTTGGCCACCGCTGCTCTAGGACATAAGAGAAAATAGGATTTTAATTACCTACCAGTAAATCCTTTTCTCGCAGTCTGTAGAGGATACTGGGCTCCCACCCAGTGCTTCGTTCTTCCTGCACTGTTACTTGGTTAAGTAATGTTGATTCAGCCGTTGCTGTTCCTGTTTCAAATTCGGTTAGCTTGGCTTTCCTCTTGTGTGTGCTGGTTCGGAATCTCACCACTGTCCTTATCTATCCTTCGCTCAAAGTATGTCCGTCTCCTCAGGCACAGTTTCCTAGACTGAGTCTGATAGGAGGGGCATAGAGGGCGGAGCCAGCCCCCCTATCAAATTCTTAAAGTGCCCATGGCTCCTAGTGGACCCGTGTATACCCAATGGTACTAAATTAGCCCCAGTATCCTTTATGGACTACGAGAAAAGGACTTACCGGTAGGTAATTAAAATCCTATTTTTATTTGTCAAAATAAATGTTAACACATCTTCATAAATAAAATAAAACAACCATCATATTATCGGTTATATAACAAAGGAAAAGTGCAAAAAACAAAGAAAGGACAAGACAGAGAGAAAAAATAAACAAAAGGGGTAAGGAGTGGAAGACATACTCTTGGGAATGGGAAAGGTACTGTTACTAGAAAAATGTCAATAATGAATAATATCATAGAGTAGTAATACTATTACTACACTATGATATTAATAATTATTGACATTTTGACATTGAGTAATAGTCAAGGGCACTAAAATAGATTTTAAGTGCTAGGAGAAGACCCCAACACAAAAGTAAACCAAAGAACCCAGATCTGGTTAAATCTAAGCAGTAATGAGATTAAATTAGGTCTTTCCCCAGCTTGTGCATAAAGATCAGGTGGGCTTCATCCCAGGTGGACAAGCTAGAGATAATACTAGAAGATTTTTTTTATCCATGTAATCAACTAACATAAAAAAATACATTTTGTCGAAGTCAAAAATATTACATAGAAAGAACATACAAACTACACACATTATGAGTCGCTATACGCGCAGCAAGCACAGCAATATATGGTAACACATGCATTTACACGGACATGCCACAGAGATGGATTCGACACTTATTTCATACAGTACATAATTATAATAATATCAAGCGCCAGACATCATGATGATTTAAAATTATATAACGAAGTAATGTCATGTATGTGTATTATTTGAACGAAGCAAGATAGACTGGTCATATTTACTATTAAAGCAACCAGATTAATGTGTAGATTCATTTGATACTTGTTAAAGTTGTAGGACATTGCAACAAATAATTATGATTAAATGTATGTAAGCTAAAATCACTTTTATTAGAACAATAGATATTCCAAACAGGTAGTGGACAGGAAGCTCATGCCAGCCCCTTTGGACGTCCCCAAGGCTGAACCTGTTTAGCATATACAAAGAGACTAGTGACTCATCATGAATGAGTAAGTTACCTCCCCCAAAAACTAGATAACACATTGCTGATCACACAGGAGTCAGTTGCTGTTTCGGACTAGACGATGATGGAGTTATTGCCAGATCGGTTCCTGTATTTATTTGCTGAGAGAGAGATATTAAGAGGAGGATGCATTGAAAGATACGGTAATTGTATGGCTAGCCTGTAACTGTAACTGTATGTAACTGTATGTATTAACTGCTTACTGTATGAGTTGTAACTATAGGTATACTGTACATTGTAATATATTGAATCCATATCCTTTTAATAACAAATATATACATCAATGAGCTTTGGAACTCAGATAATGTGTGGGTGTATTGTTTTCTCTTATGGGATGCAGTGTTTTGCTATGTATAGTGCACATTCATGGCACATGGTAATAAGAGGTGCAGGCGTTTACAATATATATTAGAGTGGGCATTTTAAATATTTGTGAGAAAGCAATTTGGCATTCACAGATGGGGGCTGGTCCGCGATATCAGGGTCTTAATGATGCACTGTACATTACAAACGCGGCTGTAATCAACCGGCTCCGATGGACGCATCGCGACGCTGATGAAAATAACATCCACATGTATTGTTGTGATATCAGTAAGCCAATGATATGAAAATTATAGGGACAATGCGTTTCTCATAATATTTAAAATGCTAAAATGTATTTTTATTGTTGCAAAACAAAGTTCAAATAAGTCATATTGTGTTTGATTCAGATTGGATTGTTTATCTGTTAAGTAGGTTTAAAAGTATATTTAAAAGTTGCTGCATAGCCTTGATATAGTTTTTTTTTTTAACTCAGGCCTAAAATAAATTCTGGTGCTTGTATAATGTGTGATTTCTTTGTGACAAAGGAAGCTGCATGGTCTGTCCTCCATTTTGGACTAACCACATGGCCTGTCCACCATTTTGTGTAAACCTCATGGATGTGGAAGGGGGAGGAGCAGTGGCAATTTTAGGAAGGTCATTTTCTAAATAGCTGATTTTCACTCTGCTCAGAACAATCAGTTTCTTTGGTCACATCAAACACCATTTATGAGTTACCAATGCATTTATTTAACCCATTCCATAGTCAATTACAAATAGTTTCAGTTGGGCCTAGTGAGAGTAAATGGTGAGATAAGTTTTTTTTTCTCCTGTCCTTCTTGTCTGTGCGTAATTACTTTACATCAAGTGAAGAAATTGCACACAGATAGAAAAAGGAAAGAAAGGGTTTTTTTTTTCTCTTTTTCCTTCCAAGACTTCTAGAATCCGCTTGCTATAGGATAGCCATTGAAATGCAAATTAACCTGTGTAACTGC
This sequence comes from Pseudophryne corroboree, assembly GCF_028390025.1. Lineage (NCBI taxonomy): Eukaryota > Metazoa > Chordata > Amphibia > Anura > Myobatrachidae > Pseudophryne > Pseudophryne corroboree. Next base: position 211,380,850 of record NC_086444.1, read on the forward strand.
TATTTCTTAGCAGTGGAAAAGCAAATAGCTTTGATATGCAAATAAGAGGTAAGGTGTCTCATAGGAGACCAGTGAATGGTACATATATATAATATTATTATAATTATGTGTATATTTATATCAGTGTATGTTCTGCAAGATAGCTATCCAATCTGAATCATATCATTTAAATTATAGATTATTGCTAGAGTCATTATAGATCTGTGTGAAATAGGATACATTTGTTGCTATATAGGTAAATTTGAAATAACAGTATTTTAAGGAAGTAAGTGTAAAGTTACAAACGCAGGTCTGAATAAAAGTTTATACAGAACAAGTTGTGTCTAGTGGGCAATAGTAATTAGTATTGTTCACATTTATAGAGCTGTGTGATTTGTTTTATTGCGGATGCAGGGTTTTGTACACGTGTCTCGGACAAAGTAAAGGACTGCGCACGCAGCGTAAGAGACACGCACGGTCACGTGTTTGCGCAAAGTGCGTAAGAATGCGGGCGCTGAGTACAAATTATACAATAGTGTCATTTAGTTCAAAGGTGGGATAGTAGACATTTAATACAATACCACATAACTATCAGATTTTAAAGGCAGGTTACTCTAAATTTAGTTTAAAAACTGTATTGCCTCTGGGGTAAAGCTGCCTATCTGAATGAATTGAAATTTTCTGTACAGAAAAAACCAAGGTGTATTTGAGTGAGCGAACATAGGAGTGAATGGATATTGAAC